>NC_090035.1:81138589-81456089 GCF_037176765.1 Anolis sagrei | reverse complement strand
GGGAAGGGAAGAAGGAAGGGAAGGGAAGGAAGGAAGGAGGAAGAAAGGAAAGAAGGAAAGGAAGGAAGGAAGAGAGGGAGGGAGGAAGGGAGGGAGGAAGAAATAGAAAATTGGAAGAAAGGAAGGAGGAAAGAAAGGAAAGAAGGAAGGAACGCAAGGAAGAAAAAAGGATGAAAGACCCAAGCACCACAACTGAAGGGAGATGTTGACTCCAAGCTGGAATGTGTCCACAGGAGGGTGACTCAAAGGTTCAAGGGTCTGGAGAACAAGCCCTATGAGGAGCGG
This sequence comes from Anolis sagrei, assembly GCF_037176765.1. NCBI lineage: Eukaryota > Metazoa > Chordata > Lepidosauria > Squamata > Anolidae > Anolis > Anolis sagrei. The sequence continues at coordinate 81,455,804 of NC_090035.1, read as the reverse complement.
CTTAAAGAGCTGCCCATGTTTAGCCGGCTGAAGAGAAGGCTGAGAGGAGACATATAAATATGTGAGAGGAAGCCACAGGGAGGAGGGAGTAAGCTTGTTTTCTTCTTCCCTGGAGACTAGGACACAATGGAGCCATGGCTTCAAACTGCAGGAAAGAAAGGAGATTCCACCTGAATATGAGGACGAGCTTCCTAACTGTGAGAGAGAGCTGTTCAGTAGAGGAACTCTCTGCTCCAGTGTGGTGGAGACTCGTTCTTTGGAAGCTTTCAAGCAGAGGCTGGCTGGCCATCTCTCGGGGGTGCTTTGAATGCGATTTCGCAGAATGGAGTTGGACTGGATGGCCCAGCAGGTTTCTTCCAACTCTAGGATGCTATGATTCTGTCATCCGTAGTACAGTATAGTCTTGTTGTAGAGCAATTTAGAATCACTGTGGATTAGGCCCAAGCCATTGTGGGTTGCCTGGTGAGAAAAGAGAAGCCAATATTGCAAAATAAATCCCACCAAGTTGAAGCAGAAGCCACTGAGATGATTTATTAGCGATTCAGCTGAAAAGGATGCAGAGCAGCAATCATTCGCTAAGCTAAGCATACATAAGTACAAATAAAGGCCATTTTTATAGAAAAACAGAGTTGTGTGGTTCAAATCTCCCGCTCCCCGCCTGTTGGGGTTCAGCCTGCGTGTGAACCTGAACCTGATTCTCTGATTGTATTTCCTGATGCTACTGAACATGTATTTTTCCCTGATGGTATACCGGCTAAGCAGTGTAATGTCTCCAGTGGTGTGGGGCGCAGACACCCTGTGATAATGCGGCATGTCTCATGAAGAGCCACATCCACTGTTTTAGCGTGCTGAGATGTGTTCCACACTGGGCATGCGTACTCAGCGGCAGAGTAGCACAGCGCAAGGGCAAATGTCTTCACTGTATCTGGTTGTGACCCCCAGGTTGTGCCAGTCAGCTTTCGTATGATATTGTTTCTAGCGCCCACTTTTTACTTGATGTTCAGGCAGTGCTTCTTGTGGGTCAGAGCACGGTCCAGAGTGACTCCCAGGGATTTGGGTGCGCTGCAATGCTCCAGTAGGATTCCTTCCCAGGTAATAATCCTCAAAGCTCAGGATGCTTGTCTGTTCTTAAGGTGAAAGACACATGTCTGTGTTTTAGATGGATTAGGGATCAGCTGGTTTTCCCTGTAGTAGGCAGTAAGAGCATCTAGAGCTTTGGAAAGCTTCTGTGTGACCATCTCAAAGCTCCTTGCTTGAGTGGTAATGGCACGATCATCAGCATAGATGAAGCTCTCTGTCCGTTCCGGCAGTGGCTGCTCATTTGTGTAGGTGTTGAACATGGATGGAGCAAGCACGCTCCCCTGAGGCAGGCAGTTCTTCTGTTTCCGCCATCGGCTTCTCTGGCCCTGGAACTCAACAAAAAAGCTCCTGTTACGGTCCAGAGTGACTCCCAGGGATTTGGGTGCGCTGCAATGATCCAGTGGGATTCCTTCCCAGGTCATAATCCTCAGAGCTCAGGATGCTTGTCTGTTCTTAAGGTGAAAGACACATGTCTGTGTTTTAGATGGATTAGGGATCAGTTGGTTTTCCCTGTAATAGGCAGTAAGGGCACCTAGAGCTTCGGAGAGCTTCTGATGTGAGAGAATTGGCTGTCTGCAAGAACGTTGCTCAGGGGATGCCAGGATGTTCGGATGTTTTACTTCTGAAGATGCCTGCCATAGATGCAGGCAAAACATCAGGAGAGAATGCTTCTGAAACATAGCCAGACAGTCCAGAAAACTCCCAACAATGCAGTGATTCCAGCCATGAAAGCCTTTGACAATACATGAAGGTATTATTGTTGTTGTTTATGTTTATTTATACCCTGCTTTATCTCCCCCGAAGGAGACTTGCAAGCTTGTTCTATGCAAAATTCGCACTTGGGGTTATTTTGTACCAAAAACATAAAACAAATCCCTTCATGGTGGAAGGGTGGACTAGATGACCCTTGGGGGTCCCTTCCAGTGCTGTATGTATATCTATTTGTGCTTTTGTGCAAACTTGTTTTGCAACAACCTCTATGGAAATGCCAAGCCAGCCATTCCTTCCTTCTGCTTTTTTTCTTGCACAATCTGTCTGGAAGTGTGAAGAAACCAGACGGCGCATCAGCACAATGACAACAGACAAAAGTAATTGTTTCTCCTTTTTGACAAATTGAGTTCCCAAGAAGGGATGGAGCACCTTAACAAAGGAAGGAGGAGACAGAGGAGGAGACACAACAAGAGTCCTTTTAGGGAGCAGCCCAGTGCGAATCCTGTCCAGAACCGTGGGTGATTGTCTTTGCAGTCCTTGGGACCAGTAAGTATGGGAGGGAGACAAATGGAGATGGGATGCAGGTAGGAAAGACATCCCAGTCCATAGAAATGGATGTTCAATTTTGGAATAATGGGAGTTGTAGTCCCCAGAAGGAAGTTCTCAAGGTGCAATGGTGGTTTGGAGGATTTGTCGAGCGGGAAAGCCAGGAAGAACTTTTCAAAACTTTTCCAAAACTTTCAGAAAACATTTGGAAACCTTTTGCAGGTTCCATCCTGGTTTGAGGATTCTGGGAGTGGTAATCACAGAAAGAACATTTCAAGTATATATATTGGTTTGGGGATTCTAGGAGTAGTAGTCCCAAAAAGGAACTTTTCAAGACTCTAGACTGGTTTGGGTATCTTGGGAATTATAATCCCTGAAATAACTTTTTTAAATGTTTGGAAAACTTTTCAAAAGCTTTTGGAAAAACTTTTGGAAAGCCTTTTGGAAGAAGTTTCAAAAGGTTGTGGTCGGTTTTTCAGGCTGTATGGCCAGGTTCTAGAAGCATTCTCTCCTGATGTTTCGCCTGCATCTGTGGCATCTGTTCCTCAGAGGTTATGAGGAAAAGTTTTCAAAAACCTTTGGAAAAACTTTTGGAAACCCTTTTGGAAAAAGTTTCAAAACTTTTGAAAAACTTTTCAAAACTTTTGGAAAGGCCTTTAAATCCTTGTAAAGAATTTTTGGAAAACTTTTCAAAACTTTTGTAAAAACATTTTTTGAAACTTATTTATTTATTATTTATTTACTTTATTTATATACCGCTTTTCTCAGCCCTTAGGCCTTTTGCATTGCATCCATACTGTAAAAACTTTTTTTCAAAACTTTTGGAAAACTTTTCAGAATGTTTTTTCCAAATCTTTGGAAAAACTTTATCAAAACGTGCAGAAAATGTCCCAACACGTTTGGAAAACTTTTCTAAAACTTTGGGAAACATTTCTAAAAACTCTTGGGGAAAAAACGTTTTCAAAACTTTTGGAAAAACCTTTGGAAACCCTTTTGGAAAAAGTTTCAAAACTTTTGAAAAACTTTTCAAAACTTTTGGAAAACCCTTTAAAACCTTGTAAAGAACTTTTGGAAAACTTTTCAAAACTTTTGGAAAAACTTTTTTTCAAAACTTTTGTAAAAAGTTTTTCAAAACATGTGGAAAATGTCCCAAAACCTTTGGAAAACTTTTCTAAAACTTTGGGAAACATTTCTAAAAACTCTTGGAAAAAAACCTTTTCAAAACTTTTGGAAAAATCTTTGGAAACCCTTTTGGAAAAAGTTCCAAAACTTTTGAAAAACTTTTCAAAACTTTTGGAAAACACTTTAAAATCTCGTAAAGAACTTTTGGAAAAACTTTTTCAAAACTTTTGGAAAAACCTTTTTCAAAACGTGTGGAAAATGTCCCAAAACTTTTGGAAAACTTTTCTAAAACTTTTGGGGGAAAAAAATCTAAAAACTCTTGGAAAAAATGCTTTCAAAACTTTTGGAAAAAAAATATTGAAAAACTTTTCAAAACTTTAGGAAAACCGTTTCAAAACTCCATACTGGTTTGGGGATTTTGGGAGTGCTAATACCTCAAAAGAACTTGTAGATGCAGCCTGTATTTACTACTGGATTGAAGAGTTGCCTCCTATATACACAGTGCTCATGGTTTTCATCTTCTTTCCAGTTCCTTCACCAAGAAGTCCAATTTTCTCTTCCGCAATCATGCAGATCGTACTTTCTGTTGCCGTGGTCCTCGTGGCACTGTCTGTTGTGGCAGGTGAGACCTAAACACAACTGTTTATTATTATGATATCGTAATATATTCTCTTAGAGTGAGTTCCCCATGCTCTGCAACCACAGGTAAGTCAAACTGTGGATAGGGGATCTGCAGATACGGAGACGCTATTGAATGCATTATATTCCATTTTTCCACCCAAAGGTCGTATAATAAGGTCGTATAATGTGAAAATGCCATCAAGCCAACCCAGGTGTTGCAATCCTCAGGTGAAACTTTTGCAAAGGCTGCTTTTCCCATATTGTGCCGTGCCGTCGTCTCCGGTTTGGCCAGCTTGGCAGTTTTGCAATCTCTCCGTCGTGGGTCGCCGCACCTTTTTGCTCCCCAAAAAGAGATACACCCCCAGTTTGGAAGGCCCTCCGAAACCCATTGCAGCAGCCCTTCCCAGTTGGACATGTCCCAGCAGGCCTGGACCCTCCCAGTATCTTCCTCCCAGCTTTCATTCCTTTCTTCTCTTTCTTTCCTTCTTTTTCATTCCTTTCTTCATCCCAGTTTCCCCAGGGAAAAGTCCTTCTGCGGTGCAGCCATACTGAAGAAAGTTTGCAGTTTGCCACTTGAAGTGCAATGGCTCAATGCCATACAATCCTGGGAGTTGTAGTTTTGCAAGGCCTTCACCTTCTCTGCCAAACTACAACTCCCAGGATCCCATAGCATTGAGTCACAGCTGTTCAAGTGGCGTCAAACTATGTTCCATCAAGGAGTGTCGTCAAGTTAGGTTCCATTCGGGAGTGTAATTGCACTCCAAGAATCCTGGGAGTTGTAGTTTTGCAAGGCCTTCAGCCTTCTCTGCTAAACTACAACTAGCATTGAACCACAGCCATTCAAGTGGCGTCAAACTATGTTCCATTTGGGAGTGTAATTGCACTCCAAGAATCCTGGGAGTTGTAGTTTTGCAAGGCCTTCAGCCTTCTCTGCCAAACTACAACTCCCAGGATCCCGTAGCAGTGAGGCACAGCAGTTCAAGTGGCGTCAAACTATGTTCCATTCAGGAGTGTAATTGCACTCTAAGAATCCTGGGAGTTGTAGTTCTGAAAGGCCTTCAGCCTTCTCTGCCAAACGACAACTCCCAGGATCCCGTAGCAGTGAGGCACAGCCGTTCAAGTGGCGTCAAACTATGTTCCATTCGGGAGTGTAATTGCACTCCAAGAATCCTGGGAGTTGCAGTTTTGTAAGGCCTTCAGCCTTCTCTCTACCAAACTACAATTCCCAGGATCCCGTAGCATTGAGGCACAGTCATTCAAGTGGTATCAAACTATTTTCCATTTGGGAATATAATTGCACTCTAAGAATCCTGGGAGTTGTAGTTTTGTAAGGCCTTCAGGCCTCTCTACCAAACTACAACTCCCAGGATCCCGTAGCATTGAGGCACAGCCATTCAAGTGGCATCAAACAATGTTCCATCTGGGAGTGTAATTGCACTCCAAGAATCCTGGGAGTTGTAGTTTTGCAAGGCCTTCATTCTTCTCTGTGAAACGACAACTCCCAGGATCGCATAGCATTGAGGCACAGCCATTCAAGTGGAATCAAACTATGTTCCATTCAGGATTGTAATTGCACTCCAGGAATCCTGGGAGTTGTAGTTTTGTAAGGCCTTCAGCCTTCTCTGCCAAACGACAACTCCCAGGATCCCGTAGCAGTGAGGCACAGCCATTCAAGTGGCGTCAAACTATGTTCCTTTCGGGAGTGTAATTGCACTCCAAGAATCCTGGGAGTTGTAGTTTTGTAAGGCCTTCCAGCCTTCTCTGCCAAACTACAACTCCCAGGATCCCGTAGCATTGAGCCACAGCAGTTCAAGTGGTGTCAAACTATGTTGCATTCGGGAGTGTAATTGCACTCCAAGAATCCTGGGAGTTGTAGTTTTGCAAGGCCTTCAGCCTTCTCTGCCAAACTACAACTCCCAGTATCCCGTAGCAGTGAGGCACAGCCGTTCAAGTGGTGTCAAACTATGTTCCATTCAGGAGTTTAATTCCACTCCAAGAATCCTGGGAGTTGTAGTTCTGCAAGGCCTTGAGAGTGCCAAAGAGTGCAAATGACAACTCCCAGGATTCGATCTATATGGCATTACACCTGCATTCACTTTAGTTAAAGCAGACTGCAACCATATTTATTCTACAGTGTGTGGATGCATCCCTTGCAAGACTACAACTCCCATGAGCCTGGGCAGTGTTAGCATATGGTTTCCTCATTGCCAGCAGGTGGGAGAAATGTCTGTATGCGGGAGATGTTTTGAGCCATTGCTGTTCAAGTGAGGTCAAATTGTGTTCCATTCTGCAGTGTAATTGCACTCGAAGAATTATGGGAGTTGTAGTTCTGCAAGGCCTTGAGAGTGCCAAAGAGTGAAAACTACAACTCCCAGGATTCAATCTCATGGAGCCATGGGGGTTAAAGCAGAGTGCAACCACATTCATTCACAGTGTGTAGATGCAACCTTTGCGAGACTACAACTCCCATGAGCCTGAGCAATGTAGTCACATGTTCCCAAGTAAGTGGGGAGATGTGTGCAAGCAGGAGATGCGCCACAGTTCACAAACATGACCTTTTCATCCCCTTTGATATCTCCCAGGATGCTGGGAGTTGTAGTCCAAACACTACCCAGCTGCTTCTTTGCCTTGCTCTAGGTACTGATGAAATCCCAGTTGCAAACGAACCCAGTTTGACTCAGAAACTGGAGAAATTCCAGCAGGAAGTCCAGACTTTTGTGGACCGCGTCGGCGAGGAAACCAAGGAGGCGTTCCGTGACATCCATCACAGCGAATTCAGCAACAAGACCAGGTGAGTCGCCATCAAATCCCATGCAATGTTGGACTACAAGTCCCAGCATCCCCACTGGCCTCTCAAAGGGATGCCGTTGGAACTCCTCTTTGAGCACCAGGACTCCAATGGGACGCAAACCACTGGGAGTTGTAGTTTGCTCAACCTTTGGGCAGAAAAGGCCGAAAAGTCCTTGGGGAAACTACAACTCCCAGGATTATATAGTTTGGGTTAAAATAGGGTCAGACTGCAGCGTTGTTATACAATGGAACTCCATAGGCCCAAATAAATACCCAGAAAAGGTGAAAAACCCGTATAATTTGAGAACGCTAAGCAGGGTCTGCCTTGGTTCGGATGTGGATGGGGGACTGCTGTTTTATTTCAAAGGAAGGAACTAACCAAACTACTACTACTACTACTACTTATTGTTATTATTGTTATTATTATTATTAAGTAATAATAATAATAATATAATAGTAATAATAAAGTAGTAAAATAATAAGTAGTAGTAATAATATAATAGTAATACCACTACTAGTAGTTATTATTATTATTAAGTAGTAATAATAATAATATAATAGTAATAATAAATATTACTACTTATTATTATTATTAAATAATAATAATATAATAGTAATAATAAAGTAGTAAAATAATAAGTAGTAATAATATAATAGTAATAATAATATAATAGTAATAATAATAGTAATAATAAATATTACTACTTATTATTATTATTAAGTAATAATAATATAATAGTAAAGTAGTAAAATAATAAGTAGTAATAATATAATAGTAATAATAAATATTACTACTTATTATTATTATTAAGTATTAATAATATAATAGTAATAATAATATAATAATAATAAAGTAGTAAAATAAGTAGTAATAATAATATAATAGTAATAATAAATATTACTACTTATTATTATTATTAAGTAATAATAATATAATAGTAATAATAATATAATAGTAATAATAATATAATAGTAATAATAAAGTAGTAAAATAATAAGTAGTAATAATATAATAGTAATAATAAATATTACTACTTATTATTATTATTAAGTAATAATAATATAATAGTAATAATAATAAAATAGTAAAATAATAAGTAGTAATAATATAACAGTAATAATAATATAATAGTAATAATAAAGTAGTAAAATAATAAGTAGTAATAATATAATAGTAATAATAAATATTACTACTTATTATTATTAAGTAATAATAATATAATAGTAATAATAAATATTACTACTTATTATTATTATTATTTTACTACTTTATTATTACTATTATATTATTATTATTACTTAATAATAATAATAATTCGGGTTGTTGTAGGTTTTTCCAGGTTATATGGCCATGTTCTAGAGGCATTTTCTCCTGACGTTTCGCCTGCATCTATGGCAAGCATCCTCAGAGGATGCTTGCCATAGATGCAGGCGAAACGTCAGGAGAAAATGCCTCTAGAACATGGCCATATAACCATATATGGCCATATAACCCTGAAAACTTACAACAACCCAGTGATTCCGGCCATGAAAGCCTTCGACAATAATAATAATTTGTTTATGTTTATGTTTATGAATAAACACTTGAGAAAACACTAGGAAAGTCACTAGGAAAGTCGATGGCAGACTTGAAGGCCAGATGATCTGCTTTGAACTGGATTATATGGCAACGTAGACTCATACAACCCCAGATAATGTGGATTATCTGCTTTGATGATCTGGATTATATGGAGATCCAGTCCTATAGTCCTCTTCAGAGTCCAGTTGGTCAAAATCCAGAGATTGCATTCTATGGAAAAGGTGGCAGTTCCTTCAGGCGCCACTAGGAGGAGCTGCAGGCTATGGCAAAAATGCATTGGGGATGCAACAAGAAAAGGTGCATGTTGAAGAACAAATAAATGAAGTCAGATCCCATTTGAACTCCCATGGTTCAATACTATGGAGTCGTGGGAGTTGTAGTTTGCAAGGCCAAAGAGTCCAAACTACAACTCCCAGGCTTCCATAGTAATTCAAGGAGCATTCGTTTTCCAATCTAGAGGTGCATCCCACCCAAAGAGTGAAGTGACTCAATACTATGAAGTCGTGGGAGATGTAGTTTGCAAGGCCAAAGGGTCCAAACTACAACTCCCAGGCTTCCATAGCAATGCTTCTTGTTGCATCGATGATGCAACAAGAAAAGGTGCATGTTGTAGAACAAATAAATGTAGTCGGTCCCCATTTAAACTGAAATGGCTGAATATTATAGGGTCGTGGGAGCTGTAGTTTGCAATGCCAAAGGGTCCAAACTACAACTCCCAGGCTTCCATAGCAATTCAAGGAGTATTCGTTCACCAATCTAGAGGTGCATCCCACCCAATGAGTGAAGTACCTCAATACTATGGAGTCATGGGAGTTGGAGTTGTAGTTTGCAAGGGCAAAGGGTCCAAACTACAACTCCCAGGCTTCCATAGTAATTCAAGGAGCATTCGCTCTCCAATCTAGAGGTGCATCCCACTCAAAAATACTATGGAGTCGTGGAAGTTGTAGTTTGCAAGGCCAAAGGGTCCAAACTACAACTCCCAGGCTTCCATAGCAATGCTTCTTGTTGCATCGATGATGCAACAAGAAAAGGTGCATGTTGTAGAACAAATAAATGTAGTCGGTCCCCATTTAAACTGAAATGGCTGAATATTATAGGGTCGTGGGAGTTGTAGTTTGCAATGCCAAAGGGTCCAAACTACAACTCCCAGGCTTCCATAGCAATTCAAGGAGTATTCGTTCACCAATCTAGAGGTGCATCCCACCCAATGAGTGAAGTACCTCAATACTATGGAGTCATGGGAGTTGGAGTTGTAGTTTGCAAGGGCAAAGGGTCCAAACTACAACTCCCAGGCTTCCATAGTAATTCAAGGAGCATTCGCTCTCCAATCTAGAGGTGCATCCCACTCAAAAATACTATGGAGTCGTGGAAGTTGTAGTTTGCAAGGCCAAAGGGTCCAAACTACAACTCCCAGGCTTGCATAGCAATGCAATGAGCATTCGTTCTCCAAGCTAGAGGTGCATCCCACCCAAAAATACTATGGTGTCGTGGGAGCTGTAATTTGCAAGGGCAAAGGGTCCAAACTACAACTCCTGGGCTTCCATAGCAATTCAAGGAGCATTCGCTCTCTAATCTAGAGGTGCATCCCACTCAAAAATACTATGGAGTCGTGGAAGTTGTAGTTTGCAAGGCCAAAGGGTCCAAACTATAACTCCCAGGCTTGCATAGCAATGCAATGAGCATTTGTTCTCCAAGCTAGAGGTGCATCCCACCCAAAAATACTATGGTGTCGTGGGAGCTGTAATTTGCAAGGACAAAGGGTCCAAACTACAACTCCCAAGCTTCCATAGCAATGCAAGGAGCTTTCACTCTCCAATCTAGAGGTGCATCCCATCCAAAGAGTGAAATGACTCAATACTATGGGGTCGTGGGAGTTGTAGTTTGCAAGGCAAAGGTTCCAAACTATAACTCCCAGGCTTCCATAGCAATGCAAGGAGCATTCGTTCTCCAATCTAGAGGTGCATCCCATGCAAAAATACTTTGGAGTCATGGGAGCTGTAGTTTGCAAGGGCAAAGGGTCCAAACTACAACTCCTGGGCTTCCATAGCAATTCAAGGAGCATTCGCTCTCTAATCTAGAGGTGCATCCCACTCAAAAATACTATGGAGTCGTGGAAGTTGTAGTTTGCAAGGCCAAAGGGTCCAAACTATAACTCCCAGGCTTGCATAGCAATGCAATGAGCATTTGTTCTCCAAGCTAGAGGTGCATCCCACCCAAAAATACTATGGTGTCGTGGGAGCTGTAATTTGCAAGGACAAAGGGTCCAAACTACAACTCCCAAGCTTCCATAGCAATGCAAGGAGCTTTCACTCTCCAATCTAGAGGTGCATCCCATCCAAAGAGTGAAATGACTCAATACTATGGGGTCGTGGGAGTTGTAGTTTGCAAGGCAAAGGTTCCAAACTATAACTCCCAGGCTTCCATAGCAATGCAAGGAGCATTCGTTCTCCAATCTAGAGGTGCATCCCATGCAAAAATACTTTGGAGTCATGGGAGCTGTAGTTTGCAAGGGCAAAGGGTCCAAACTACAACTCCTGGGCTTCCATAGCAATTCAAGGAGCATTCGCTCTCTAATCTAGAGGTGCATCCCACTCAAAAATACTATGGAGTCGTGGAAGTTGTAGTTTGCAAGGCCAAAGGGTCCAAACTATAACTCCCAGGCTTGCATAGCAATGCAATGAGCATTTGTTCTCCAAGCTAGAGGTGCATCCCACCCAAAAATACTATGGTGTCGTGGGAGCTGTAATTTGCAAGGACAAAGGGTCCAAACTACAACTCCCAAGATTCCATAGCAATGCAAGGAGCTTTCACTCTCCAATCTAGAGGTGCATCCCATCCAAAGAGTGAAATGACTCAATACTATGGGGTCGTGGGAGTTGTAGTTTGCAAGGCAAAGGTTCCAAACTATAACTCCCAGGCTTCCATAGCAATGCAAGGAGCATTCGTTCTCCAATCTAGAGGTGCATCCCATGCAAAAATACTTTGGAGTCATGGGAGTTGTAGTTTGCAAGGCCAAAGGGTCCAAACTACAACTCCCAGGCTTTCATAGCAATGCAAGGAGCACTTGCTCTCCAATCTAGAGGTGCATCCCATCTAAAAATACTACGGGGTCATGGGAGTTGTAGTTTGCAAGCCCAAATTGTCCAAACTACAACTCCCAGGCTTCCATAGCAATGCAAGGAGCATTCATTCTCCAATCTAGAGGTGCATCCCACCCAAAAATACTATGGAGTCATGGGAGTTGTAATTCGCAAGCCCAAAGGGTCCAAACTATAACTCCCAGGCTTGCATAGTAATGCAAGGAGCATTCGTTCTCCAATCTAGAGGTGCATCCCACCCAAAAATACTATGGAGTCGTGGGAATTGTAGTTTGCAAGGCCAAAGGGTCCAAACTACAACTCCCAAGTGTCCATAGCAATGCTAGGAGGTTTTGCTCTCCAATCTAGAGGTGCATCCCCCCCCCCAAAGAGTGACTCAATACTATGGAGTTGTGGGAGTTGTAGTTTGCAAGGCCAAAGGGTCCAAACTACAACTCCCAACTCCAATCTAGAGATACACCCCATCCAAAGAGTGAAGTTGACAGGTTCCTCTGACTCTTTCTTGCCCTCAACAGGAACTGGTTCTCGGAAAACTTCCGGAAGCTGAAGGAGAAATTCAGGACCCTCTTTCCCAGAGAGGAAGCCAACTGAATCCATCCATGGACTCCGATTCCCATCATCCCCACACTGGATGGAAGGAGGGGACCTCCATGAAGCAAAGATGGAGCATCACCCGACCCTCTGTGTCCTGTCTTTGCCTTCCTTTCGTCCTTCTTTGATACGCTTCTATTATTAATAAAGAGATTATGCCTTCCTGGTGAAATACAATCTCTGCTTATTCTTAGGATATGTTTTCCCCCTTCTTTCCTCCGAGACACACTCGTGGGAGTTGTAGTTTGCAAGGCCAAAGTGTCCAAACTACAACTCCCAGGCTTCCATAGCAATGCAAGGAGCATTCGCTCTCCAATCTAGAGGTGCATCTCAAAGAGTGAAGTGACTCGATACTATGGAGTCATGGGAGCTGTAGTTTGCAAGGCCAAAGGGTCCAAACTACAACTCCCAGGCTTCGCCAATCTAGAGATGCATCCCACCCAAAGAGTGAAGTGACTCAATACTATGGAGTCATGGGAGCTTAGTTTGCAAGGCCAAAGGGTCCAAACTACAACTCCCATGCCTCTCCAATCTAGAGGTGCATCCCACCCAAAGAGTGAAGTGACTCCATACTATGGAGTTGTGGGAGCTGTAGTTTGCAAGGCCAAAGGGTCCAAATTACAACTCCCAGGCTTCCATAGCAATGCAAGGAGCATTCGCTCTCCAATCTAGATATGCGTCCCAAAGAGTGAAGTGACTCAATACTATGGAGTCGTGGGAGCTGTAGTTTGCAAGGCCAAAAGGTCCAAACTACAACTCCCAGGCTTCCATAGCAATGCAAGGAGCATTCGCTCTCCAATCTAGAGGTGTATCCCACCCAAAGAGTGAAGTGACTCAATACTATGGAGTCGTGGAAGCTGTAGTTTGCAAGGCCAAAGGGTCCAAACTACAACTCCCAGGCTTCCATAGCAATGCAAGGAGCATTCACTCTCCAATCTAGAGGTGCATCCCACCCAAAGAGTGAAGTGACCCAATACTATGGAGTCATGGGAGCTGTAGTTTGCAAGGTCAAAGGGTCTAAACTACAACTCCCAGGTTTCCATAGCAATGCAAGGAGCATTCACTCTCCAATCTAGAGGTGCATCCCACCCAAAGAGTGAAGTGACCCAATACTATGGAGTCGTAGGAGCTGTAGTTTGCAAGGCCAAAAGGTCCAAACTACAACTCCCAGGCTTCCATAGCAATGCAAGGAGCATTCGCTCTCCAATCTAGAGGTGCATCGCAAAGAGTGAAGTAACTCAATACTATGGAGTTGTGGGAGATGTAGTTTGAAAGGCCAAAGGGTCCAAACTACAACTCCCAGGCTTCCATAGCAATGCAAGGAGCATTCGCTCTCCAATCTAGAGGTGCATCGCAAAGAATGAAGTAACTCAATACTATGGAGTTGTGGGAGCTGTAGTTTGCAAGGCCAAAGGGTCCAAACTACAACTCCCAGGCCTCGCCAATCTAGAGATGCATCCCACCCAAAGAGTGAAGTGACTCAATACTATGGAGTCGTGAGAGCTGTAGTTTGCAAGGTCAACGGGTCCAAACTACAACTCCCAGGCTTCGCCAATCTAGAGATGCATCCCACCCAAAGAGTGAAGTGACTCAATACTATGGAGTCATGGGAGCTTAGTTTGCAAGGCCAAAGGGTCCAAACTACAACTCCCATGCCTCTCCAATCTAGAGGTGCATCCCACCCAAAGAGTGAAGTGACTCCATACTATGGAGTTGTGGGAGCTGTAGTTTGCAAGGCCAAAGGGTCCAAATTACAACTCCCAGGCTTCCATAGCAATGCAAGGAGCATTCGCTCTCCAATCTAGATATGCGTCCCAAAGAGTGAAGTGACTCAATACTATGGAGTCGTGGAAGCTGTAGTTTGCAAGGCCAAAGGGTCCAAACTACAACTCCCAGGCTTCCATAGCAATGCAAGGAGCATTCACTCTCCAATCTAGAGGTGCATCCCACCCAAAGAGTGAAGTGACCCAATACTATGGAGTCATGGGAGCTGTAGTTTGCAAGGTCAAAGGGTCTAAACTACAACTCCCAGGTTTCCATAGCAATGCAAGGAGCATTCACTCTCCAATCTAGAGGTGCATCCCACCCAAAGAGTGAAGTGACCCAATACTATGGAGTCGTAGGAGCTGTAGTTTGCAAGGCCAAAAGGTCCAAACTACAACTCCCAGGCTTCCATAGCAATGCAAGGAGCATTCGCTCTCCAATCTAGAGGTGCATCGCAAAGAGTGAAGTAACTCAATACTATGGAGTTGTGGGAGATGTAGTTTGAAAGGCCAAAGGGTCCAAACTACAACTCCCAGGCTTCCATAGCAATGCAAGGAGCATTCGCTCTCCAATCTAGAGGTGCATCGCAAAGAATGAAGTAACTCAATACTATGGAGTTGTGGGAGCTGTAGTTTGCAAGGCCAAAGGGTCCAAACTACAACTCCCAGGCCTCGCCAATCTAGAGATGCATCCCACCCAAAGAGTGAAGTGACTCAATACTATGGAGTCGTGAGAGCTGTAGTTTGCAAGGTCAACGGGTCCAAACTACAACTCCCAGGCTTCCATAGCAATGCAAGGAGCATTCGCTCTCCAATCTAGAGGTGCATCCCAAAAGTGAAGTGACTCAATACTATGGAGTTGTGGGAGATGTAGTTTGAAAGGCCAAAGGGTACAAACTACAACTCCTAGGCTTCCATAGCAATGCAAGGAGCATTCGCTCTCCAATCTAGAGGTACATCCCACCCAAAGAGTAAAGTGACTCAATACTATAGGGCCATGGGAGCTGTAGTTTGCAAGGCCAAAAGGTCTAAACTACAACTCCCAGGCTTCCATAACAATACAAGGAGCATTCACTCTCCAATCTAGAGGTGTATCCCACCCAAAGAGTGAAGTGACTCAATACTATGGGGTTGTTGGAGCTGTAGTTTGCAAGGCCAAAGGGTCCAAACTACAACTCCCAGGCTTCCATAGCAATGCAAGGAGCATTCGCTCTCCAATCTAGAGGTGCATCTCAAAGAGTGGAAATACTATGGAGTCATGGGAGCTGTAGTTTGCAAGGTCAAAGGGTCCAAACTACAACTCCCAGGCTTCCATAGCAATGCAAGGAGCCTTTGTTCTCCAATCTAGAGATGCATCCCGCCCCAAAAGTGAAATGACTCAATACTATGGAGTCATAGGAGCTGTAGTTTGAAAGGCCAAAAGGTCCAAACTACAACTCCCAGGCTTCCATAGCAATGCAAGGAGCATTCGCTCTCCTATCTAAAGGTGCATCCCACCCAAAGAGTGAAGTGACCCAATACTATGGAGTCGTGGGAGCTGTAGTTTGCAAGGCCAAAGGGTCTAAACTGCAACTCCCAGGCTTCCATAGCAATGCGAGGAGCATTCGCTCTCCAATCTAGAGGTGCATCCCAAAGAGTGAAGTGACTCAATACTATGGGGTTGTGGGAGCTGTAGTTCGCAAGACCAAAGGGTCCAAACTACAACTCCCAGGCCTCTCCAATCTAGAGGTGCATCCCAAAGAGTGAAGTGACTCAATACTATGGGGTTGTGGGAGCTGTAGTTCGCAAGACCAAAGGGTCCAAACTACAACTCCCAGGCCTCTCCAATCTAGAGGTGCATCCCAAAGAGTGAAGTGACTCAATACTATGGAGTCGTGGGAGCTGTAGTTTGCAAGGCCAAAGAGTCCAAACTACAACTCCCAGGCCTCTCCAATCTAGAGGTACATCCCACCCAAAGAGTGAAGTGACTCAATACTATGTAGCTGTGCGAGCTGTAGTTTGCAAGGCCAAAAGGTCCAAACTACAACTCCCAGGCTTCCATAGCAATGCAAGGAGCATTCGCTCTCCAATCTAGATGTGCATCCCACCCAAAGAGTGAAGTGACTATGGAGTTGTGGGAGCTGTAGTTTGCAAGGCCAAAGGGTCCAAACTACTACTCCCAGGCCTCACCAATCTAGAGGTGCATCCCACCCAAAGTGTGAAGTGACTCAATACGATGGAGTCGTGGGAGCTGTAGTTTGCAAGGCCAAAGGGTCCAAACTACAACTCCCAGGCTTCCATAGCAATGCAAGGACCATTCGTTTTCCAATCTAGAGGTGCATCCCACCCAAAGAGTGAAGTGACTCAATACTATGGAGTCGTGGGAGCTGTAGTTTGCAACGCCAAAGGGTCCAAACTACAACTCCCAGGGATCCATAGCAATGCAAGGAGCCTTTGTTCTCCAATCTAGAGATGCATCCCGCCCCAAAAGTGAAATGACTCAATACTAAGGGGTTGTGCGAGCTGTAGTTTGTAAGGCCAAAGGGTCCAAACTACAACTCCCAGGCTTCCATAGCAATGCAAGGATCATTTGCTCTCCAATCTAGAGGTACATCCCACCCAAAGAGGGAAGTGACTCAATACTATGGAGTTGTGGGAGCTGTAGTTTGCAAGGCCAAAGGGCCCAAACTACAACTCCCAATTCAAGGAGCACTGGTTCTCTAATCTAGAGTGAATGAAGTTGACAGGTTCTTTCTTCTTTCTTCCAAGACACACTCGTGGGAGTTGTAGTTTCACAAGTACAAAGAGTGCAAACTACAAAGCCCACGATTCCAAACCATGGCAGTTAAAGCAGTATCCAACTGCACTCATAAGGCCGTGTAACTACGCCTTTTGGGTCCGCCAATGAGGCTGGTTGATCAATGACCAGGGAGTCAATATTGCACAAACTGGCATCAGCAGATCCTGACCTTTTTTGCCCCAATTCTGTCTGCTAACCAATATTTGTGCAAACACACCTTTGGACTAAAAGTCTAGCTTTTGGATGAGGTTGTTTGATTTCTAATAGAAGGTCCAAGAGACCTCCTAAAACTAGAAACCCTATGTAATGGTGGGATGTGTAGTTTTCCTAAGGCGTGCATCTTCACTTCAATTACCTTCACTAAACACTAAGGAATCCAGGGAGTTGTTGTTTTCCTGACTGAAGAATGAATGCACACTGGAGGGGTCCATCGTGGAATATGTAGTTTCCCAAAGGGTGCACTGGAGAATGAATACACTTTGGCACCGCTTCAACCACTATAGAATAATATAATAATGGGATTTGTAGTTTTACATGAGGTTCGGCATCCATGAATTGCCGTGTCTTGATGCTATGGAGTCCTGGCATTTGTAGTTTTTCTAAGGGCATCTCAAACGGACTAATTAATACACTTTGGCACACTTGAACTGCCACGGAAGCATGGGAGTTGTAGTTTTACTAAGGGTGCATGCGGTTCGGCATCCACAAAGTGCAATAGCCCGATGCTATAGAGTCCTGGGATTTGTAGTTTTCCTAAGGGCATCTCAAACGGACAAATTAATACCCTTTGGCACACTTGAACTGCCACGGAAGCATGGGAGTTGTAGTTTTACTAAGGGTGCATGCGGTTCGGCATCCACAAAGTGCAATAGCTCGATGCTATAGAGTCCTGGGATTTGTAGTTTTCCTAAGGGCATCTCAAATGGACAAATTAATACACTTTGGCACACTTGAACTGCCACGGAAGCATGGGAGTTGTAGTTTTACTAAGGGTGCATGCGGTTCGGCATCCACAAAGTGCAATAGCTCGATGCTATAGAGTCCTGGGATTTGTAGTTTTCCTAAGGGCATCTCAAACGGACTAATTAATACACTTTGGCACACTTGAACTGCCACGGAAGCATGGGAGTTGTAGTTTTACTAAGGGTGCATGCGGTTCGGCATCCACAAAGTGCAATAGCTCGATGCTATAGAGTCCTGGGATTTGTAGTTTTCCTAAGGGCATCTCAAACGGACAAATTAATACACTTTGGCACACTTGAACTGCCACGGAAGCATGGGAGTTGTAGTTTTACTAAGGGCGCATGCGGTACAGCATCCACAAACTGCCATGGCTTGATTCTATGGAATCCTGGGATTTGTAGTTTTTCTAAGGTTGTCTCAAATGGATTAATTAATACACTTTGGCACACTTGAACTGCCACGGAAGCAGGGGAGTTGTAGTTTTACTAAGGGTGCATGCGGTTCTGCATCCACAAACCGCCATAGCTCGATTCTATGAAGTCCTGGGATTTGTAGTTTTCCTAAGGGCATCTCAAACCATTGAATTAATACACTTTGACACACTTGAACTGCCACGGAAGCTAGATCAAGGGAAGTCACGTTTCCCTTCGATTCTGTGTTGGTCACCTGGAATAATAGCCTGGAATTATAGCCCTGCACAGCAGATTGGGGTTGGACTAGATGGCCTTTGGGTGCCCCTTCCAATTCCCGGATTCTCTTCTAGGGTTCTCCTGCCTGTCTCCCAAAGGTCATATTTATCTGACCCAGGCTGGCTTGCAACCTTTGTTTGCTCGGACTCTGGCCGGCTCGAAGGGGAGCGGAGGTCCCATTGGGCGAGCAGGTGGAGGACCAGAAAGAGGATTGCCGACTGGACGCCTGACCATCTCTTCCCCGGCCAGAGCTTAGTCGGTCCAGAAGACAAACGAGGCAGATTCAGGCAGAGAGGTAAGAGCGCTGGGGCATTTCGATAGCCAAAGGGAAGCAGGATGACCAATGGGGCAAAGCATGGAATAGGTGCTGATGGTGCTTCTACGCCAGGCATGGGCCACCTTGGGCCCTCCAGGTGTTTTGAACTTCAACTCCCACAATTCCTAATAGCCAGTATTCCTAACAGGCACTTTTGGCAGTTTGGGACATTTAATAATACATTTGGCTTTGGATTCTTCCAGGTTTTGCCTGCAAAGCTCTATCTCTTCCAACATCTCAGGCAACTGTGCTGAAAATGGGTCTCAAACTGGTGGCCACAACACTCTTGTTAGTGGTCCTCTGCTCTGGTAAGTACTTCTGGACTGCCGATTCGGGCTTCTGACCATGTACAAAGTGCAAACAGGGTGTGGTTTTGAGTTCTGCTGTAATGTAGAGAACTATAACAGCATCAAGTGCAATACAGAAGTTGGAAGAGACCCCAAAAGGTCATCTAGTCTGACCTCATTCTGAGTAGAAAGCCAAAGTCCTTTTGGAAACATGACCAAGGTTCTTATAGTCTTTGTATAATGTTCATATACTACAGTGTTTCTCAACCTGGGGGTCAAGACCCCTGCAAGGGGGGGGGGGGTCGCGAGGGGGTCTCAGAGGGGTCTCCACAGACCATCAGAAAACACAGTATTTTTTGTTGGTCATGGGGGGTTCTGTGTGGGAAGTTTGGCCAATTCTATCATTGGTGGGGTTCAGAATGCTCTTTGATTGTAAGCGAACTAGAAATCCCAGCAACTACAACTCCTAAACGTCAAGGTCTATCTTCCCCAAACTCCACCAGTCTTCACATCTAAACATATTGAGGATCCATGCCAAGTTTGGTACAGATCCATCATTGTTTGAGTCCGCTGTCCTCTCTGGATGTAGGTGAACTACAGCTCCCAAATTCAGGGTCAATGCCCACCAAACCCTTTCAGTATTTTCTGTTGGTTGTGGGAGTTCTGTGTGCCAAGTTTGGTTCAATTCCATCATTGGTGGGGTTCAGAATGCACTTTGATTGTAAGCGAACTAGAAATCCCAGCAACTACAACTCCTAAACGTCAAGGTCTATCTTCTCCAAACTCCACCAGTCTTCACATCTAAGCATATTGAGTATCCGTGCAAAGTTTGGTCTGGATCCATCATTGTTTTGAGACTACAGTGCTCTCTGGATGTAGGTGAACTACAACTCCCAAACTCAAGGTCAATGCCCATCAAACCCTTCCAGTATTTTCTGTTGGTCGTGGGAGTTCTGTGTGCCAAGTTTGATTCAATTTCATTCTTGGTGAAGTTCAGACTGCTCTTTGATTTTAGGTGAACTATAAATCCCAGCAACTACAACTCCCAAATGTCAAGGTCTATCCCCCCCAAATTACACCATGGTTCACAATTGGGCATATTGAGTATCCGTGCCAAGCTTGGTCCAGATCCATCATTGTTTTGAGTCCACAGTCGTCTCTTGATGTAGGTGAACTACAATTTCCAAACTCAAGGTCAATGCCCACCAAACCCTTCCAGTATTTTCTGTTGGTCATGGGAGTTCTGTGTGCCAAGTTTGGTTCAATTCCATCGTTGGTGGAGTTTGGAATGCTCTTTGATTGTAGGTGAACTATAAATCCCAGCAACTACAACTTCCAAATGTTAAGGTCTGTTTTCCCCAAGCTCCACCAGTCTTCACATATAAGCATATTGAGTATCCGTGCCAAGTTTGGTCCAGATCCATCACTGTTTGAGTCCACAGTGCTCTCTGGATGTAGGTGAACTACAACTCCCAAACTCAAGGTCAATGCCCACCAAACCCTTCCAGTATTTTCCGTTGGTCGTGGGAGTTCTGTGTGCCAAGTTTAGTTCAATTCTATCATTGGCGGGGTTCAGAATCCTCTTTAATTGGAGGTGAACTATAAATCCCAGCAACTACAACTCCCAAATGACAAAATCAATTTTTTTTTGAGTGGACTGGACGGCCTTAAGTATTTTCTGTTGGTCATGGGGGGGGGGGGGGGGTTCTGTGTGGGAAGTTTGGCCCAATTCAGTCGTTGGTGGGGTTCAGAATGCTCTTTGATTGGAGGTGAACTATAAATCCCAGCAACTACAACTCCCAAATTTCAAGGCCTATTTTCCCCAAACTCCACCAGTCTTCACATCTAAGCATATTGAGTATCTGTGCCAAGTTTGGTACAGATCCATCATTCTTTGAGTCCACAGTGCTCTCTGGATGTAGGTGAACTACAACTCCCAAACTCAAGGTCAAGGCCCACCAAACCCTTCCAGTATTTTCTGTTGGTCATAAAGAACTGTATGAAGGAGTCACGGCAATAGGAATATTGAGAAACACTGATGTACTGCATTGTTTTTAGCACAGTTTGCTGCTTTGTATCTTCATGAAGGGAAGGAGCAAAACAATAACAATAACAATAAACAATAACAATAACAACAATAACAATAACAATAACTCATCTTTTCATAGAAATCTCCAGCTTCCGCCTGCAGAAACGGGAAGCTCAAGAGGAGGCGCAAGTCCTGACCCAACTCCAGGAGGCAGCCAAAGGATACTGGGACCAGGTTTCCAATACGACCCTGGGCTGGTTCGGCCAAATCAAGACCCTTGGGTTTAATCAGAAGCTCAGGTGAGAATACTACAGATCCCAAGCCAGGGAGACAAGTGCAGGGATCTCAAGTCCGCATCACTTGTCAAGACATATAGAGTATCTACGCTGTCAAATGTGAATGCAGAATGATCCTCCACTTGACTGCTATGGCACCATGATATGGAAACATGGGAGTTGTAGTTCCTCAAGGCCTTGACTTTTGTCTTACCAAAGACTTCCTTCTCCATAGCATTGATCCAGGGCAGTTAAAGTGTTCAAATCACATTTATCCGACAATGACAGTAGATAAACCCTTGGTGAAACTACAATTCCCAAGAATCCATAGCACTGAACCACAGCAATTAAAGTGGTAACAAACTGCATTCATTTCGCAGCGTTGATGCACCCTTACAACTTCCAAGATTCATTCACAGTGTAGATGCACCCTTAGTAAAACTACAACTCCTACGATTCCATGTAGATGCACCCTTAGTAAAACTACAACTCCTAGGATTCCAAAGCATTGAGCCATTGTGGTTAAGTGGGTTCATACTCCATTCATTTCCTTGGTTAAACTACAACTCCCAATATTCATGCTACATTGTAGGTGCATCCTTAGTGAAACTACAACTTCCAAGATTCATTCACAGTGTAGCTGCACCCTTAGTAAAACTACAACTCCTAGGATTCCATAGCATTGAGACATTGTGGTCAAGTGGGATCATAATGCATTCATTTCCTTGATTAAACAACAACTCCCAATATTCATGCTACGTTGTAGGTGCACCCTTAGTAAAACTACAACTTCCAAGATTCATTCACAGTGTAGCTGCACCCTTAGTAAAACTACAACTCCTAAGATTCCATAGCATTGAGGCATTGTGGTCAAGTGGGGTAATACTGCATTCATTGGTTAAACAACAACTCTCAATATTAATGCTACATTGTAGGTGCACCCTTAGTGAAACTACAACTTCCAGAATTCCATAGCATTGAACCACAGCAATTAATCTGGAGTCACTGAGCTTTGGTTCTATAGATGTTTCTTTGGTGAAACTACAACTCCCAAGATTCATTCCACAGTGTAGGCCTTAGCGCAACTACAACTCCCAAGATTCATTCCACAGTGTAGGTTTGTCCTTAGCAAAACTGCAACTCCCAAGATTCATACCACAGTACTGATGTACCCTTAGCGAAACTACAACTCCCAAGATTCATTCCACAGTGTAGGCCTTAGCGAAACTACAACTCCCAAGATTCATTCCACAGTGTAGGCTCATCTTTAGTGAAATGACAACTCCTAGGATTCCATGGCATTGATTCACGGTAGTTAAAGTCACACTGCCCTTATTCAAAGGTGTAGATGCACCCTTGATGAAACTACAGCTCCCAATATTCATGCCACAGTTGAGATGCATCCATAGTGAAATTACAACCCCCAGGAGTCATTCCGCAGTGCAGGTGCACCCCATAGTGAAACTATAACTCTCCGGATTCTATAGCATTGAACCACAGCAATCAAAGTGGGGTCACAGTGCATTTGTTCTATAGTGTACATGTACCCTTAGTGAAGCTACAACTCCCAGGATTGGTTCTACAGTGTAGATGCACCCTTAGTGAAACTACAACTCCCAAGATTTATTCTGGAGACTACATGCCCCGTTAGTGAAACTACAGCTCCCAAGATTTATTCTACAGTGTAGATGCCCCCTTAGTGAAACTACAATTCCCAAAATTTATTCACAGTCTAGATGCACCCTTAGTGAAACTACAACTCCTAGGATTCAATAGCATTGAGACACAGTAATCAAAGTGGGGTCACAGTGCATTTGTTCTATAATGTAGATGTACCCTTAGTGAAGCTACAACTCCCAGGATTGGTTCTTCAGTCTAGATGCATCCTTAGTGAAGCTACAGCTCCTAGGATTCAATAGCATTGAGCCATGGCAATGAAAGTGGGGTCACAGTGCATTTGTTCTATAGTGTAGATGTACCCTTAGTGAAACTACAACTCCCAAGATTTTTTCTTCAGTCTAGATGCATCCTTAGTGGAACTACAACTCATAGGATTCAATAGCAACGAGCCATGGCAATCAAAGTGGGGTCACATTGCATTTGTTCTATAGTGTAGCTGCCCCCTTAGTGAAACTACAACTCCCAAAATTTATTCTTCAGTCTAGATGCACCCTTAGTGAAACTAGAACTCCTAGGATCCAATAGCATTGAGCCACGGCAATTCAAGTGGGGCCACAGTGCATTTGTTCTATAGTGTAGATGTACCCTTAGTGAAGCCACAACTCCCAGGACTGGTTCTACAGTGTAGATGCACCCTTAGTGAAACTATAACTCCCGAAATTTATTCTTCGGTCTAGATGCATCCTTAGTGAAACTACAACTCCTAGGATCCAATAGCATTGAGCCACGGCAATTAAAGAGGGATCACAGTGCATTTGTTCTATAGTGTCGATGTACCTTTAGTGAAGCCACAACTCCCAGGACTGGTCCTACAGTCTAGATGCCCCCTTAGTGAAACTACAACTCCCAGGATTCCATAGCGTACGGAAAGCAAGCCTCTAATGTTGTTGTGACGCCTTTTCTCCTTTTTCCTTCTTCCCTTCCAGCGACATGTACGAAAAGGGCACCTCGGCCGTGGGCACCTACTGGAACATCATCTCCGACCAACTCTATCACCATTGGCACGGCGATCAATAATTAGCGTGGTTTGCAAGGCCCGTGGTGGCCCTCTGGCTTGCTTTTCGTGCAATTTGGACACAAAGCTCTGTCTTTCCTGCGTCTCGAGTGAATAAAGTGCCTTTCCTTCCCCTGAGGTCTTCCCATATGCCTCTTGTGTTCCCATAGATAGACACATTTATTTGGTGCATTTGTTAACCGCCATTCTCAGCCCTAGGGCGACTCATGGTTGTGAATACACATGGTTGTATTCTATTGATTTTGACATTTAATTCCCAATTTAGCCCCCATTTAAAGTCTATATTCTTGCAATTTTGCATTTTCTGTGCTCTAGTGACACCTACAGGTCATAATAGGCATTAGGTCAAGGTTTTCCCTGGACATTAAGTCCAGTCGTGTCCGACACGGGGACTCTGGTGCGCATCTCCATTTCGAAGCTGAAGAGCCGGCGTTGTCCGTAGACACCTCCAAGGTCATGTGGCCAGCATGACTGCATGAAACGCCGTTACCTTCCTGCCGGAGCGGTACCTATTGCTCTACTCACGTTTGCATGCTTTCAAACTGTTAGGTTGGCAGGAGCTGGGGCTAACAGCAGGAGCCCACCCCACTCCCAGGATTCGAACCTACTATGTGGCCAGCATGACTGCATGAAGTGCCGTTACCTTCCCGCCGGAGCGGTATCTATTGCTCTACTCACATTTGCATGCTTTCAAACTATTAGGTTGGCAGGAGCTGGGGCTAACAGCAGGAGCCCACCCCACTCCCAGGATTCGAACCTACTATGTGGCCAGCATGACTGCATGAAGTGCCGTTACCTTCCCGCCAGTAGATTTATTGCTCTACTCACATTTGCATGCTTTCAAACTGTTAGGTTGGCAGGAGCTGGGGCTAACAGCAGGAGCTCACCCCATTCTCAGGATTCAAACCTACTAGTCATGTGGCCGGCATGACTGCATGAAGTGCCGTCAGCTTCCCGCCGGAGCGGTATCTATTGCTCTACTCACGTTTGTATGCTTTCAAACTGTTAGGTTGGCAAGAACTGGGGCTAACAGCGGGAGCTCACCCCATTCCCAGGATTCGAAGCTACTAGTCATGTGGCCAGCATGACTGCATGAAGTGTCGTTACCTTCCCATCAGAAGGTCTACTCACATTTGCATCTACTCACTATTGATCTACTCACATTTGCATGTTTTCGAATTGCTAGGTTGGCAGGAGCTGAGGCTAACAGTGGGAGCTCACCCCATTTCCAGGATTCGAAGCTACTAGTCATGTGGCCAGCATGACTGCATGAAGTGCCGTTACCTTCCCTCTGGAGCGGTATCTATTTCTCTACTCACATTTGCATGCTTTCAAACTGTTAGGTTGGCAGGAGCTGGGGCTAACAGCAGGAGCTCACCCCATTCCCAGGATTCGAACCTAGTAGTCATGTGGCCAGCATGACTACATGAAGTGCCGTTACCTTCCCGCCGGAGCGGGACCTATTGATCTACTTACATTTGCATGTTTTCGAATTGCTAGGTTGGCAGGAGCTGGGGCTAACAGCAGGAGCTCACCCCATTCTCAGGATTCAAACCTACTAGTCATGTGGCCAGCATGGGGCATGTGTATATGAGGAGCCCCCCGCTGAGCTGCTAAACTTGCTAACTGAAAGGTCACAGGTTTGAATCCGGGGAGCAGGGGGAGCTCCCACTGTTAGCCCCAGCTCCTGCCAACCTAGCAGTTCAAATACATGTAAATGTGAGTAGATCAATAGGTATCGCTCCGGAGGGAAGGTAACGGCACTCCATGCAGTCATGCCAGTGGCCACATGACCTTGGAGGCCGGACACATGACCTTACCTTTACCCATGTGTATAATATATGTGTGTGTGTATAGATATATAATCTGCAAAGAACGGCAAAACAAACAAACTCTGCAATAATCGAGCCCTTAATCTGCCGACAAAGGAACTTGTTCTTTCCTTTCAAGATGAAGGCTAACGGTCAACTTCTCCTCCAACGAAAAGAACATTTTATTAGTTTGTGTACACACTGGCGAATGAATATAGTTTGACCCCCACGGCTCAAGGGAGTTGTAGTTTCCCAAGGTCTTGAGCCTTCTCTGCCAAAGAGGGATGGTGGCTCACCAAACTACAACTCCCAGGGTTCTCTAGCACTGAGCCAGGGTAGTTCAAGTGGCATCAAAGTGCATTAATTCTGCATTACTAATGAAACCCTTCATCTTGGAAAGAAGTGACGAGTGGAGTGCCATACGCAGGTTTCCATCCTGGGCCCGGTCCTGATCAGGATCTTTATTCATGACTTAGATGAAGGGTCGGAAGGCAGGATCATCAAGTTTGCAGACGACACTAAATGGGGAGGGAGAGCCAAGACTCCAGAGGACAGGAGCAAGATTCAAAGGGATCTTGACAGATTGGAGAGATGAAGGGCCAAAACTAACAAAATGAAGTTCAACAGGGAAAAATGCAAGATACTCCACTTTGGCAGAAAAAACGAAATGTAAAGCTACAGAATGGGGGACGATGATGCCTGGCTCGAGAGCAGTACGTGTGAAAAAGATCTTGGAGTCCTCGTGGACAACAAGTTAAAGATGAGCCAGGAATGTGATGTGGCGGCAAAAAAAGCCAATGGGATTTTGGCCTGCATCAAGAGGAGTCTAGTGTCTAGATCGAGGGAAGTCATGCTCCCCATGCTCTATTCCGCTTTGGTTAGAGCACATCTGGAATATTGTGTCCAATTCTGGGCACCACAATTCAAGAGAGATATTGACAAGATGGAATGTGTCCAGAGGAGGGCGACTAAAATGATCAAGGGTCTGGAGAACAAGTCCTATGAGGAGCGGCTTAAGGAGTTGGGCATGTTTAGCCTGAAGAAGAGAAGGCTGAGAGGAGACATGATAGCCATGTATAAATATGTGAGAGGAAGCCACAGGGAGGAGGAGGGAGCAAGCTTGTTTTCTGCTTCCCTGGAGACTAGGACGCAAGGGAACAATGGCTTCAAACTACAAGAGAGGAGATTCCATCTGAACACGAGGAAGAACTTCCTGACTGTGAGAGCCGTTCAGCAGTGGAACTCTCTGCCCCGAAGTGTGGTGGAGGCTCATTCTTTGGAAGCTTTAAACAGAGGCTGGATGGCCATCTGTCAGGAGTGATTTGAATGCAATATTCCTGTTTCTTGGCAGAATGGGGTTGGACTGGATGGCCCATGAGGTCTCTTCCAACTATATGATTCTATGATTCTATAAGTAGCAGCCAATAGTGAAAGGACCAAGGCAGTGACATCTCCAGCGCATCCCTTGTTTGGGTATCAGCCAGCAGGTCAATGACTTAAATCAATAAATAGTTTTCTAAGATCTACAGACACACTCGCTGGAACACCTCAGCAAGCGAGAGTCCAAAAGTGGCAGGCTCAAACCCAGAACCTGATACCAGATGAGAGACTCCCCCCTGGACACACAGAAAACTGGGCGACTTGGAAGGCACTGAACAGACTGCGCTCTGGCACCACGAGATGCAGAGCCAACCTCAAGAAATGGGGCCACAAAGTGGAATCCTCGACATGCGAGTGTGGAGAAGAGCAAACCCCTGACCACCTGCTGCAATGCACCCTGAGCCCTGCCACATGCACAATGGGGGACATCCTTGCGACAACACCAGAGGCACTCCAAGGGGACAGAGACTGGTCAAAGGACATTTAATAGAATACCAAGTCTGCAAATTTTGTGTTTTGTTTGTTTGTTTGTTTAATAAATGCAATACAACTGTTTGGTTTGCTCCTGACACGATAAATAAATCCAAACCCAAGTAACAAAGGTGGAGGCATTACTTTTCATTCAACCCTCGTATTATTTGCCTTTGGCGTTGGGTCATCTCCGAACTCCAAACGCCACCAGGGAACGTGGCAGCTGGGACTGACCAAGAGATCCTTCAAAATCCAGATAAGAGGGTTGTTCTTTCTATTTCGGGCCTGGTTTCTCAGCAGCTGCAAAAGACAAGAGCTAGGGATGGTGGGCTATAAAAGGCCAAGGATGACCAGCCATTGGTCTACATCGACAACACCATGGAGCTCATCCTCTTCGCAGTTCTTTTCGGTGCCGCAGGTAATGCCTTCCTCCTCTCCTTGACTTCACCATCCGTCAAACAATCCTTCAGACTAAG
The DNA here is from genome assembly GCF_037176765.1 of Anolis sagrei. Classification (NCBI taxonomy): domain Eukaryota; kingdom Metazoa; phylum Chordata; class Lepidosauria; order Squamata; family Anolidae; genus Anolis; species Anolis sagrei. The sequence continues at coordinate 81,427,732 of NC_090035.1, read as the reverse complement.
GGTGGGTCTACACTGAAGAGTTAATGCAGTTTGAAACCAGTTTAGCCCCATGCTATGGAATCCTAAGAGTTGTAGCTCACACTAAAATTTAAGAAGACTAGATGGCTATCAGTTGGGAGAGATTGGATTGTGTCTCTCTGTATGGCAAAAAGGGATTGGACTAGATGGCCTTTGAGGTTCCCTTCCAATGTTATTATTCAATGGAGGCTTTTAAGCAGAAACTAGATGGCTATCTGTTGGGATGCTTTGAATTATGTCTGTATGGCAAAGAGGGGTTGGACTAGATGGCCTTTGGGGGATCCCAACACTATGATTCTATGGAGGCTTTTAAGCAGAAACTAGATGGCTATCAGTTGGGAGAGCTTGGATTGTGTCTCTCTGTATGGCAAAAAGGGATTGGACTAGATGGCCTTTGAGGGTCCCTTCCAATGTTATGATTCTATGAAGGCTTTTAACCAGAGACTAGATGGCTATCTGTTGGGAGAGCTTGGATTGTGTCTCTCTGTATGGCAGAAGGGGGTTGGACTAGATGGCCTTTGGGGGCCCCTTCCAATGCTATGATTCTATGGAGACTTTAAAGCAGAAACTAGATGGCCATCTGTTTGGGATGGCTTGGATTGTGTCCCTCTATATGGCTAAGAGGGTTTGGACTAGATGGCCTTTGGGGGGTCCCAATGCCATGATTCTATGGAGGTTTTAAGGCAGAAACTAGATGGCCATCTGTTTGGGATGGCCTGGATTGTGTCTCTCTGTATGGCAAAGAGGGGTTGGACTAGATGGCCTTTGGGGGCCCCTTCCAACGCTATGATTCTATGGAGGTTTTAAGGCAGAAACTAGATGGCCATCTGTTTGGGATGGCCTGGATTGTGTCTCTCTGTATGGCAAAGAGGGGTTGGACTAGATGGCCTTTGGGGGTCCCTTCCAATGTTATGATTCTATGGAGGTTTTAAGGCAGAAACTAGATGGCCATCTGTTTGGGATGGCCTGGATTGTGTCTCTCTGTATGGCAAAGAGGGGTTGGACTAGATGGCCTTTGGGGGTCCCTTCCAACGCTTTGATTCTATGGAGGTTTTAAAGCAGAAACTAGATGACCATCTGTTTGGAATGGTTTGAATTGTGTGTCTCTCTATGGCAAAGAGGAGTTGGACTAGATGGTCTTTGGGGGGTCCCAACGCTATGATTCTATGGAGGCTTTTAAGCAGAGACTAGATGGCTATCAGTTGGGAGAGCTTGGATTGTGTCTCTGTATGTCAAAGAGGGGTTGGACTAGATGGCCTTTGAGGGTCCCTTCCAATGTTATGATTCTATGGAGGCGTTTAAGCAGAGAATAGATGACTATCAGTTGGGAGAGCTTGGATTGTGTCTCTCTGTATGGCAGAAGGGGGTTGGAATGGATGGCCTTTGGGGTCCCTTCCAACTCCAACTCCTGTTTCCCTTCCTGCAGTGGCTGCCCCCCAAAGAGGCTATGAAGACGACGATAAGATCATTGGGGGCTACGAATGCCCGGCTCACTCCCAGCCTTGGCAAGTCTTCCTCACTTACGGGGCCGGCTACCGATGGTGCGGCGCATCCTTGATCAATGACCGTTGGATCATTTCGGCCGCTCATTGCTACAAAAAGTGAGTACAAAACATTGCCATCGTTCTTTGCCAAAGTCACTCCCTTTCTTGACATCTTCAGAGCATGTACGGTTTTTGCAAAGACAACTAGGGTGCATCTATACTGGGGAATGAATGCAGTTTGATGCCACTTGGATTGTGTCTCTCCAAATGGCAAAGAGGGGTTGGACTAGATGGCCTTTGAGGGTCCCTTCCAATGTTATGGCTGCCATGGCTCAATGCAATGGAATCTTGGGAGTTGTAGTTTGGGGAACCCTCAAACCCTGGTAAATCTACAGCTTCCAGGGCTCCATTGCATTGAGTCATGGCAGTTCAAAGGGTGTCAAACTGCATTCGTTTGACAGTGTAGAATGATGCACCCTAGAAAAGCCATTCTTGTGTTATATCACATTTGCACTACTCTGCTTCATTGCACAAATGTGACATCGCACACCTAAGTGCGTGTTCCATATCGTCACATGATGCACACCAATGCATGGTGCGTAATGGTGCGCAAATAGGTACACAAGATGCACAAGATGCCAGTCATGGTTCATATGCATGGTGCATAATGGTGCGCAAATAGGTACACAAGATGCACAAGATGCCAGTCATGGTTCATATGCATGGTGCATAATGGTGCGCAAATAGGTACACAAGATGCACAAGATGCCAGTCATGGTTCATATGCATGGTGCATAATGGTGCGCAAATAGGTACACAAGATGCACAAGATGCCAATCATGGTTCATATGCATGGTGCATAATGGTGCGCAAATAGGTACACAAGATACAGAAGATGCCAGTCATGGTTCATATGCATGGTGCATAATGGTGCGCAAATAGGTACACAAGATGCACAAGATGCCAGTCATGGTTCATATGCATGGTGCATAATGGTGCACAAATAGGTACACAAGATGCACAAGATGCCAGTCATGGTTCATAGGCATGGTGCATAATGGTGCGCAAATAGGTACACAAGATGCACAAGATGCCAGTCATGGTTCATATGCATGGTACATAATGGTGCGCAAATAGGTACACAAGATGCACAAGATGCCAGTCATGGTTCATATGCATGGTGCATAATGGTGCGCAAATAGGTACACAAGATACACAAGATGCCAGTCATGGTTCATATGCATGGTGCATAATGGTGCGCAAATAGGTACACAAGATGCACAAGATGCCAGTCATGGTTCATATGCATGGTGCATAATGGTGCGCAAATAGGTACACAAGATACACAAGATGCCAGTCATGGTTCATATGCATGGTGCATAATGGTGCGCAAATAGGTACACAAGATACACAAGATGCCAGTCATGGTTCATATGCATGGTGCATAATGGTGCGCAAATAGGTACACAAGATACACAAGATGCCAGTCATGGTTCATATACATGGTGCATAATGGTGCGCAAATAGGTACACAAGATGCACAAGATGCCAGTCATGGTTCATATGCATGGTGCATAATGGTGCGCAAATAGGTACACAAGATGCACAAGATGCCAGTCATGGTTCATATGCATGGTGCATAATGGTGCGCAAATAGGTACACAAGATACACAAGATGCCAGTCATGGTTCATATGCATGGTGTGCATAATGGTGCGCAAATAGGTACACAAGATGCACAAGATGCCAGTCATGGTTCATATGCATGGTGCATAATGGTGCGCAAATAGGTACACAAGATGCACAAGATGCCAGTCATGGTTCATATGCATGGTGCATAATGGTGCGCAAATAGGTACACAAGATGCACAAGATGCCAGTCATGGTTCATATGCATGGTGCATAATGGTGCGCAAATAGGTACACAAGATGCACAAAATGCCAGTCATGGTTCATATGCATGGTGCATAATGGTGCGCAAATAGGTACACAAGATGCACAAGATGCCAGTCACGGTTCATCTTCTTGCTCTTCTTCCCTTTTAGCCCTCGCACACTCGTTGCACACTTGGGTGAGCATGACACCAACAGCGAGGAGGGTACTGAGCAACACATCCAGGTGGAGAAGGCCATCCCGCACCCCGAGTACAACTCCCGCAACATCGACAACGACTTCATGCTCATCAAGTTGGCCCAACCAGTCAGCTTCAATGCTTTTGTGCAACCCATTGACATTTCGCCAACCTGCCCAATCGCTGGCACCCAATGCATCGTCTCCGGATGGGGCAATCTGCAGACAGCAGGCGGTAAGGGTAATTCCAAGACCCATCTACATTACCATAGAATGCAGTTTGAAACTGCATTATATGGTCAGTGTAGACCCAGACCCAGCCTGAGAGTATATTGTGATTAGAGGCAGCTATGAGTATGATGTACTGCCTTTCGGGATAAGCAACGCCTTCCTTCCTTTGCTGTTGTGATCATATATCTTTCCAAGCAATGCTGGGCAAAAGATAGTGCAGAAATCAATATTTTTCCCTTGAAATATTAATTTCCATCCAGAAAATGCAGTTCTCTGCAAAGGAAATGCTGTAATTGGGGTTTGAGTCTGCAAAATTCAGACCTGGATGGCTTATTTAGAAAAATAGGCCTTTTCTGCACATGGGGTTAATCTATATAAATAAAAATGTAATGTTCATTTGTGAGATTGACAGAACTCAAAAACCACTGGACAAATTGACCCCAAATCTACTAACCCAAGGAGTGACCATCACTCAAAAAATTGATTTTGTCATTTATGAGTTGTAGTTGCTGGGATGTATAGTTCACCTATAATCAAAGAGCATTCTGAATTTCACCAATGATGGAATTGAACCACATGTGGCACACAGGACTCCCATGACCAACAGAAAACACTAGAAGGGTTTGGTGGGCATTGACCTTGAGTTTGGGAGTTGTAGTTCACCTACATCCAGAGAGCACTGTGAACTCAAACAATGATGGATCTGGACCAAACTTGGCATGAATATTCCATATGCCCAAATATGAACACAGATGGAATTTGGGGGAAATCGACCTTGACACTTGGGAGTTGCAGTTACTAAGATTTATAGTTCACCTACAATCAAAGAGCATGCTGAACCCCACCGATGACAGAATTGGGCAAACTTCCCACACAGAACCCCCATACTTAAGGCCATCCAGTCCAACTTGCTTCACCAGGGTAAGAAAATGTAATCAAAACCCTCCTGACAAAGAGCCATCCAGCCATAGATATAGATAGATATATATATGATTCACACACACACAGATATATTATCATAGATTTGAAAGGGACCCCCAAAGAAGGGCAATTGTATGTTGCATGTTCCAGAGTAGGCACACTAGTCAATCTCCACATCAACACTGACAAAGAAACATCAAGAAATACTGTTTACCCACATGCATAAAGACATTACATAGATTAGAAACCAACGCTTTCTCATTACTTTATTTTCCAGATCTCTAGACTGGGCCACAGCAATGCATGGCAGGGGATGGCTAGTATTTAAATAATTACTTAATATTTAAATATGGATTGTGTTGCATCATAATAACTAGTTGCATCATAATAACTACTTAAATATTAATTGATTATTTGAATATTTAATATTAAAATATTAAGTCAATTAATAGTTAAGTTAATTAATATTTACATAATTAATATTTATTTAATTAGTGATCAATTAAATAATTAATATTTACATATTTGATTATGGTGAATCAAATATATAAATATTAATTATTTAATTGAACACTAATTAAATAAATAATGATTATGTAAATGTTAATTAAATATTAATTACAAGGAAATATTATTTTCTACTCAGACAAATGCTGTTTCTGGCACAAAACAACCGCGGGTTAATTTTCTCCCCAGTTGCAAATAGCCTTCGAAAATGGTGTGGTTTTTGAAGAATTTCTTGCATGGGGAAAGAAATTGCTGAAATTATTGTCTGTCGCCTTTGAGAAGGAACTTAATTAAGGATTACTTAATAAAAGATTATTTCGTGGCTCTAGAAGTCCCAGCTGCTTTAGGAAAATAGACGTGGAGGGAGGGATGTTTGAAGCATTATGCACCAGGATCAAATTGCAGGGATTTGGCCAATTAAAGTTTGATTTTGTCTTTGAAATCCTTGCTTGAGCTGGGTCTTTCTTCCTTCCAGTTGAGTATCCGGATGCCTTGCAATGCCTGGATGTGCCCATCCTATCGGAGTCCACTTGCCATGCCGCCTATCCAGGACGCATCACTTCAAACATGTTCTGCGCCGGATACACCGAGGGTGGCAAAGACTCCTGCCAGGTAAGGAGGAACTAGGTGAACGGGGACAAATGGCTAGAAGCGAAAGGCTTAGTCCTTCCATAGGCCCATCCAACAGGGCCATAGCATCTTAGAGCTGTGAGGCGTGTATGCAGAAGCATACACGAAGCTTGGCCTGTCACTGAACATCGAGAAAACCAAAGTGCTGTTCCAGCAGTCACCAGCCACCCCCTCCCCAATGCCAGAGATACATCTTAATGGTGCAACATTAGAAAATGTTGACCATTTCCGCTACCCTGGCAGCCACCTCTCCACCAAAGTCAACATCGACACCGAACTACAACACCGCCTGAGCTCTGCGAGCGCAGCATTTCTCCGAATGAAGCAGAGAGTGTTTGAGGACCGGGACATCCGTAGGGATACCAAGGTGCTTGTCTATAAAGCTATTGTCCTCTCAACTCTGCCATACGCCTGCGAAACGTGGACTGTCTACAGACGCCACATGCAACTCCTGGAACGATTCCATCAGTGCTGCCTCTGGAAAATCCTGCAAATCTCTTGGGAAGACAAGCAGACAAACGTCAGCATGCTGGAAGAAGCAAAGACCACCAGCATGGAAGCGATGTTCCTCTGCCATCAACTTCGCTGGGCCAGCCACGTTGTCCGGATGCCTGACCACCATCTCCCAAAGCAGTTGCTCTACTCTGAACTTAAGAACGGAAAACGGAACGTTGGTGGACAGGAAAAGAGATTTAAAGATGGCCTCAAAGCCAACCTTAAAATGTCTGGCATAGACACTGAGAACTGGGAAGCCCTGGCCCTTGAGCGCTCCAGCTGGAGGTCAGCTGTGACCAGCAGTGCTGCAGAATTCGAGGAGGCACGAGTGGAGGGTGAAAGAGAGAAACGTGCCAGGAGGAAGGCGCGTCAAGCCAACCCTGACCGGGACCGCCTTCCACCTGGAAACCAATGCCTTCACTGTGGGAGAAGATGCGGGTCAAGAAGAGGGCTCCACAGCCACCTACGAATCCACAAGGAAACCCATCATGGAAGACCATCTTACCCGTCCAACGAGGGATCGCCTAAGTAAGTAAGTAAGTAAGAGGGTCCCCCAAAGAGCATCTAGCCCAACCTTATTGTGACAATCCAAGGCTGAGTCCTAGCAATGCTTCCAATTACAGGCATTTCAGATCAGGAATTGTAGAGTTAGAAGGGACCCCAAAGGCAATCCAGCCTGGCTCCGTTCTGCCATGCAGGAAGACATAATCCAAGGACACCCAAAGGCCATCTCATCCCACGCCATTCTTCCAGGCCAGAAGACCCAACCAAAGCACTCCCCAAAGATGCCCAGAGATGAAAAGTCCATCCACTGCCCAACATTTCTTAGACTCACCTTCCTAATGTTTGGTTGACAAATGCCTTTCTCTGGGCTCTCCTTGGATGGTTGAAAAAAAGGTGACTTCTCCCAATCGAATCCATCATTTGTTTGTTTTCCATCTATTTATTCCACAGTAAGAGGCAAAGCAAAGCATTAAGCATTCAAGGCCAATAGTAGATACGGACAATAGCACAGTGTCATCTGCGTATAAGAGTAAGGGAACATGTGTAGAATGGAGGCCTGGTTCGACAACAGTCCATGTGAAAAAGATCTTGGAGTCTTTGTGGACAAGTTGAACATGAGCCAAGAGTGTGATGCAGCAGCTCAAAAAGTCCAATGGGATTTTGGGCTGCATCAAAAGGAGTCGAGTGTCTAGATCGAGGGAAGTCATGGTGCCTTTGCATTCTGCTGTGGTCAGACCTCATCTGGAATGCAGTGTCCAATTCTGGGCTCCACAGTTCAAAAGAGATATTGACAAGCTGGAAAGTGTCCAGAGGAAGAGGGAGACTAAAATGGTCAAAGGTCTGGAGACTATGAATCCCTCTGAGAAGCATCTTAAAGAACTGGGTCTGTTTATCCTGCAGGAGAGAAGGTTGAGAGGAGACATGAGAGCCATGTATATTATATGTGAAAGGGTGTCACAAGGAAGAGGGAACAGGCTGGTTTTCTGCTGCCCAGGGACTCAAATGACAGGAAAGGAGATTCCACCTGAACATTAGGAAGATTATTCTGATTGCACGAGCTGTTCAGTGGTGGAACTCTCTGCCTCAAAGTGTGCTGGAAGCTCCTTCCTTGGAAACTTTATTAGGAAGGTCTTCCTGACCATATGAGCTGTTCAACAGTGTCTTAAGCAAGGTGATTCTACTCTGAGGTGCGAGAGCAGGCCAAAATCCCATTGGCTTTTTTGGCTGGATGGCTGGATGGCCATCTGTCAGGGATGCTTTGATTATAATTTCCTGCATGAAGGCAGAATAGGGTTGGACTACTAGATGGTTCATGGGGCCTCTTCCAATTCTATGATTCTATGACTATGACATTCACCAACACTAAAGCTGGCTGGTTGGTTTGTTTTGCTACCAACGTCTTGATTCATTCTGTTCTCCTTCGGATTTACTTACATTGTAAAATGAGGACAGCTTGGCACCACTTCCCCTGAGTTGGCTCAATGCTACGGAGTCCTGGGACTTGTAGTTCTTTAGCTTCTTCTGCCAAAGAGGACAAGCTAAAGCTCCAAGGATTCCCTAGCTTTGAGCCATGGAAGTTCAAGTAAGGTCAATGCACTTGAAGACTTTCAAGGTGACGCAGAAGCACGGATCATGTTGTTTTGCTTGAATTGCAGGGAGACTCCGGAGGACCCTTGGTGTGCAATGGAAAACTGACCGGCGTGGTGTCCTGGGGCATCGGATGTGCCCAGAAAGGCTACCCCGGCGTGTACACTCCAGTGTGCAACTACAAAGCCTGGATAGAGGAAGTGCTGGCCAACAACTGAGGTTAATATCGTCGGGGTTCCAAGGCACCCCATTTTTCCCAAGAGAAAGACCCATTTCGCTGGAAAGAAACAAAGCTCCGGTTGAAAATAAAGAAGGGGAAAGTGTACGTGTTTGTGTTTGTGTGTGCGTTACTGGATGGATCCCTCCTGTGGAATGAGTGCAGCTTGGCAGTGCTTAGCCTGCCTACCAGGATTCCATAGCATTGAGTCATGGCGGTCAAGGTGTGTTCAAACTGCATTCATTCCACAATGCAGATGCGCCCAAAGGTGATACCGAACCATTGAAAATACATACTGGGCATTGTCAACAAACTACAATTCCCAGTTTCAGATATCATAATGGCCTCATGGCAGAGAAGATGGACCAAAACTGAAAATATACAATGGGGAGTAAAATAAAATAAAATATGGTTCCAACGGACTATATCCTGGTGTGATGTTGATGCTGAAAAGCTCGTCTATAGGGCATGAGTTCAGGTTGCTGGTCAGTTCCTTGCACAAAATAAACATTGGGTATAATGGGACAACATGACATAATGGCTTTAAATAGCAGGAAATCAGGATTGTGGTTTGAGTATTGGAGATCTGGGTTCAAATCCCAGTTTGGCCATGGAAAAATACCATTAATGCAGCATTACTCAACCTAGGGGTCAGGACCCATGGGGGGCTTATGAGGGGGGTGTCAGAGGGGTCACCAAAGACCATGAGAAAACACAGTATTTTCTGTTGGTCATGGAGGTTCTGTGTGGGAAGTTGGGCCCAATTCTATAATTGGTGAGGTTCAGAATGCTCTTTGATTGGAGGTGAACTATAAATCCCAGCAGCTACAACTCCCATATATCAAGGCCTATTTTCCCCAAACTCCACCCATGTTCACATTTGGGCATCTTGATTATTCATGCCAAATTTGGTCCAGATCCATCATTGTTTGAGTCCACAGTGCTCTCTGGATGTAGGTGAACTACAACTCCCAAACTCAAGGTCAATGCCCACCAAAACCGTCCAGTATTTTCTGTCGGTCATGGGAGTTCTGTGTGCCAAAACTGGTTCAATTCCATCATTGGTGGAGTTCAGAATGCTCTTTGATTATAGGTGAACTATAAATCCCAGCAACTACAACTTCCAAATGTCAAGGTCTATTTTCCCCAAACGCCACCAGTGTTCACATTTGGGCATAATGAGTATCCGTGCCAATTGTTTGAGTCCACAGTGCTCTCTGGATGTAGGTGAACTACAACTCCCAAACTCAAGGTCAATGCCCACCAAACCCTTCCAGTATTTTCTGTTGGTCATGGGAGTTCAGTGTGCCAAAACTGGTTCAATTCCATCATTGGTGGAGTTCAGAATGCTCTTTGATTATAGGTGAACTATAAATCCCAGCAACTACAACTTCCAAATGTCAAGGTCTATTTTCCCCAAACGCCACCAGTGTTCACATTTGGGCATACTGAGTATCCGTGCCAATTGTTTGAGTCCAAAGTGCTCTCTGGATGTAGGTGAACTACAACTCCCAAACTCAAGGTCAATACCCACCAAACCTTCCCAGTATTTTGTGTTGGTTGTGGGAGTTCTTTGTGCCAAGTCTGGTTCAATTCCATAATTGGTGGAGTTCAGAATACTCTTTGATTGTAGGCGAACTATACATCTCAGCAACTACAACTCCCAAATGTCAAGGGCTATTTTCCCCAAACTCCACCAGTGTTCACATTTGGGCATATTGAGTATCAGTGCCAAGTTTGGTCCAGATCTATCATTGTTTGAGTCCACAGTGCTCTCTGGATGTAGGTGAACTACAACTCCAAAACTGAAGGTCAATGCCCACCAAACCCTTCCAGTATTTTCTGTTGGTGATGGGAGTTTTGTCATTGCTCCATTGCGTCCTAGTCTCCAGGGAAGCAGAAAGGAAGCTTGCTCCCTCCTCTCTGTGACTTCACATATTTATACATGGCTATCATCATGTCTCCTCTCATCCTTCTCTTCTTCAGGCTAAACATGCCCAGCTCTTTCAGCCACTCCTCATAGGGCTTGTTCTCCAGACCTTTGATCATTTTAGCCGCCCTTTTATGGACACATTCCAGCTTGTCAACATCTCTCTTCAGTTGTGGTGCCCATCAACACGGATGGAGCCGAAGCCACGCTGCTTGAAGCCACTGCCTCAAAACCACAAAGTCCCGTCCAGGCCAAGTTGCAAGATGGGCAAACTCTTTTTGCAAGAGAAACGCTTGCGTGCATGCAAAGGCATGCCTCTCCCCAAGACAGGAAACCACCGTCAAGGTAATTCCAGTAAGCGTGACACGTAGTGCAAGCCTTGGCTGTTTTGCAACTACCTGTCAAGCTGTTTGTTGCAAGGCTTTCTTCCCACGAATGCAATAAAGGCAGGAAGGGAGGGAGGTGGGTGGAAGGAAGGAGAAGATACAGGTGCAGGCCGATAGCATTGCAACTCCCCCTCAAGACGCAGGTTCGCAGCTTGGGAGTGAACCTGGATTCATCCCTGAGCCTGGAACCCCAGGTTTCGGCGGTGTCCGGGGGAGCTTTTGCACAGTTAAAGCTTGTGCACCAGCTGTGCCCGTACCTTGGGAAGCCTGACTTGGCCACAGTGGTCCACGCTCTGGTTACATCCTTGAATAGACTACTGCAACGTGCTCTGCATGGGGTTGCCTTTGAAGACTGTTCGGAAACTTCAATTAGTCCAGGGGTCCTCAAACTTTTTAAACCGGGAGCCAGTTTACTGTCCCTCAGACCGATGGAGGGTCTGTTTTCCTCTGTTTTCATGTTTTCCTCTGACATGAAGTCCAGTCGTGCCTGACTCTGGGGTGTGGTGCTCATCTGCATTTCTAAGTCGAAGAGCCGGCATTGTCCGTAGACATCTCCAAGGTCATGTGGCCCGCATAACTGCATGGAGTGCCGGGGCAGCCTCCCTTGGCTGGCTCACGCTGTCCATCGGGCCTGACGGATAGCGTGAGCCTGCCAAGGGAGGAGCACCCCGTGCGACCTACTTGCGTGTAAAGCACCTCGTGAGGTGCTTTACTCGCGAGTAGGCCATGCGGAGCAGATGCCCTTGGCTGGCTCACGCTGTCCATCGGGCCTGACGGATAGCGTGAGCCAGCCAACGGAGGGGCACTGTGTGTGGGGGTGGGAGCTCCTCCTCCGCAGGCTGGATAAGGGCCCTTGGCGGGCCGGAAGTGGCCCGCGGGCTGTAGTTTGGGGACCCCTGAATTAGTCCAAATGGTGACAGTCAGGTTACTTACTGGAGCGACACACGGGGAGCACCCTTAGTGAAACGTCAACTCCCAAGATTCATTCCACAGTGTATCACTGGTTCTCAACCTGTGGGTCCCCAGATGTTTTGGCCTTCAACTCCCAGAATTCCTAACAGCTAGTAAACTAGCTAGGATTTCTGGGAGTTGTAGGCTAAAACACCTGGGGACCCACAGGTTGAGAACCACTGGGTAGATGCACCCTTAGTGAAACTACAATTCCCAAGATTCATTCCACAGTATAGATGCACCCTTAGTGAAACTATAACTCCCAATATTCATTTCACTAGATGCACCCTTAGTGAAATTTCAACTTCCAATATTCATTCTGCAGTGTATATGCACCCTTAGAGAAACTACAACTCCCAAGATTCATTCCACAGTATAGATACACCCCGATTGAAACTACAACTCCTTAGATTTATTCCACAGTATAGGTGCACCCCGATTGAAACTTCAACTCCCAAGATTCATTCCACAGTATAGGTACACCCCTATTGAAACTACAACTCCTTATATTCATCCCACAGTATAGATGCACCCCTATTGAAACTACAACTCCCAAGAGTCATTCCACAGTATAGATACACCCCTATTGAAACTACAACTGCTTAGATTCATTCCACAGTATAGATGCACCCCTATTGAAACTACAACTCCCAAGATTCATTCCACAGTATAGATGAACCGCTCTTGAAACTACAACTCCCAAGATTCATTCCACAGTATAGATACACCTCTACTGAAACTACAACTCCCAAGATTCATCCCACAGTATAGATGCACCCCTACTGAAACTACAACTCCCAAGATTCATTCCATAGTATAGAAGCATGCCTAGTGGAACTACAAAGATTAATTCCACAGTGTAGATACACCCTTAGTGAGACTACAGCTCCCAGAAGTATTTGGGATGTTGGATTTTGGAATACAACTTTTGGCGTATACGGACGTAATAAGATATTTTTGGAGATGAGACCCACATGATATCATGACATCCATTAATGACTCATATTTCCTTTATACACAGAACCGGAAGGCCGTTTTATGTACAATATTTGTAATATTATGAATCTCTAGGTACAACTCTGAGGTCAATTTCTGTGCAACTTCTCTTCCCGGAGCAAAACCACATCAATTTCTTTCAAGTCTATGATTCTCTGATAAGTATATCATAGAACATAGTGTGTCCATGTCTATCATATCTATGGCCAGATGGCCATCTGTCAGGAGGGATTTGATGGTGTCTTCTTGCATGGCAGAACTGGGGTTGGACTGGATGACCCTTGTGGGGTCCCTTTTAACTCTAGTATGCTATGGAAGATTTTAAGCAGGAGCTGGGTGGATATCTGTCGGGAGAGATCGGATGGTGTCTTCCTGCCTGGCAGAAGAGGGTTGGACTGGGTGGCCCTTTTGGGTCTCTTCCAAGTTTATGATTCTATGATACAGGTATCATAGAACACTTATCTATCATATCTATGACTGGATGGGCATCTGTTGGAAGGGATCAGATGGTATCTTACTGCCTGGCATTTGGGTTCTCCTCCATCTCTAGGATCTTATGAGATATATATATATATCTCCTTCCTTTCTAATCTCTGCCTGGATGGCCATATGTTGGGAAGGATCAGATGGTGTCTTCCTGCCTGGCAGAATAATAATGTTTGGAGGTTCTTCCAACTCCAGGATTCAATGATATATCTATAGTGTGTGTGTATGTGTGTATGTGTATAAATGTAATATCTGCCTTTCTATCTAATCATAAAACATAGTGCATTCACTTATCTATGATATCTATGACTGGATGGGCATCTGTTGGGAGAGATCAGATGGTGTCACTGCCTGGCAGAAGGGGGTTGGACTGGATAGCATTTGGGGTCTCTTCCATCTCTAGGATCTTACGAGATATTCATATATATATATATATATATATTCTCTATTTATATCTCTGCCTGGATGGCCATCTGTTGGGAAGGATCGGATGGTGTCTTCCTGCCTGGCAGAATAATAGCATTTGGAGGTTCTTCCAACTCCAGGATTCAATGATATATCTATAGTGTGTGTGTGTGCATGCATATAAATGTAATACTTGCCTTTCTATCTAAGCATAAAACATAGTGTGTCCACTTATCTATCATATCTATGACTGGATGGGCATCTGTTGGGAGGGATCAGATGGTGTCACTGTCTGGCAGAAGGGGGTTGGACTGGATGACACTTGGGATCTCTTCCATCTCTAGGTTCTATCTATCTATCTATCTATCTATCTATCTATCTACAGCCTTCCTATCTAATCTCTGCCTAGATGGCCATCTGTTGGGAAGGATCAGATGGTGTCTTTCTACCTGGCAGAATAATAATGTTTGGAGGTTCCTTCCAACTCCAGGATTCAATGATATATCTATAATGTGTGTGTGTAGGAATATCTGCCTTTCTATCGAATCATAAAACATTGTGTATCTATCATACCTATGGCTGGATGGCCATCTGTCAGGAGAGATCAGATGGTGCCTTCCTGCCTGGCAGAAGAGGGTTGGATTGGATGGCATTTGAGCTTTCTTCCAACTCTAGGATCCTATGTTTCTATCTCTGTAGATTTCTCAGCAGAGGCTGGATGGCCATCTGTTGGGAGGGATCAGATGTTGCCTTCCTGCCTGACAGAAGGAAGTTGGACCCGGTGGTGTTGGGGATCTCTTACAACTCCAGGATTCAATGATATATCTATAGTGTGTGTGTGTGTGTGTAAATGTAATATCTACCTTTCTATCTAATCATAAAACATAGTGTGTCTGCTTACCTATCATACCTATGACTGGATGGCCATCTGTCAGGAGAGATCGGATGGTGTCTTCTTGCCTGGCAGGATGGGGTTGGACTGGATAACCTTTAGAGGTCCCGTCCAACTCTAGGATTCTATGATATATCTATAATGTGTGTGTGTGTGTGTGTGTGTGTGTGTGTGTCTGTGAATGTCTGTGTGTATAGAGAGAGAGAGAGAAATATCTCCCTTTCTACCTAATCATACAACATAGTGTATCTGCTTATCTATCATATCTATGACTGGATGGCCATCTGTCAGGAGAGATCAGATGGTGCCTTCCTGCCTGGCAGAAGGAGCTTGGAGTGGATGTTTTTTGGGATTTTTTCCAACTCTAGGATCCTATGATTCCATCTCTGTAGGTTTCTCAGCAGAGACTGGATGGCCATCTGTTGGGAGGGATCAGATGGTGCCTTCCTGCCTGGCAGAAAGAGGTTGGACTGGATGGCATTTGAGCTCTCCCCCAATTCTAAGAGCCTATGATTCTATCTCTGTAGATTTCTAAGCAGAGGCTAGATGGCCATCTGTTGGGAGGGATCGGATGATGTCTTCTTGCAAGGCAGAAGGGAGACTCTTCCAGTTCTAGGATCCTATGATTCCATCTCTGTAGGTTTCTAAGCAGAGGCAGGATGGCCATCTGTTGGGAGGGATCAGATGGTGCCTTCCTGCTTGGCAGAAGGAGGTTGGAGTGGATGTTTTTTCCAAGTCTAGGATCCTATGATTCCATCTCTGTAGGTTTCTCAGCAGAGACTGGATGGCCATCTGTTGGGACGGATCAGATGGCGCCTTCCTGCCTGGCAGAAGGAGGTTGGAGTGGATGTTGTTTGGTATTTTTTCCAACTCTAGGAGCCTATGATTCCATCTCTGTAGGTTTCTTAGCAGAGGCTGAATGGCCATTGGTTGGGAGGGATCGGATGGTGCCTTCCTGCCTGGCAGAAAGAAGTTGGAGTGGATGGTATTTAGGGTCTATTCCAACCCTAGGATCCTATGATTCCATCTCTGTAGGTTTCTCAGCAGAGGCTGGATGGCCATCTGTTGGGAGGGATCGGATGATGTCTTCTTGCATGGCAGAAGGGAGACTCTTCCAACTCTAGGATTCAATGAGTCTGTGCTTTGGAATTGCATGCATAGAATGAAGTGCGATGCTCTCACATCATAACGGAATAGTCTGCCATTTGGGCCACGCTCAACTCAGTCTCCCGGCCGCTGACCACCGGACTCGGGGCTCTTCCTTGTCGCCACCGGCATTGCCGCCAATCCCGGAACAACCCGGAGAGCTCCTTCCGGAACTTGGCCCCCACGAAAGCGTAAACCAAGGGGTTGAGGCAGGCGTGGACGAGGCCCAGGCTCTCGGTGAAGAGCAGCCCAAAGTCCAGAATCTTCTCCTTGGCACAGTCGCGGCTCAAGTGTCCCAAGCGCAGGAGGCTGTCCACTAAGACGAAGCCGTGGAAGGGACCCCAGCAAAGGACGAAGAGGAGGAGGATCACGGACAGAAGCCGCAATGCCGTCACACGGAAGAAGAGCTGCCGGAGCTTGACCGCCATTTGGACGTAGCAGTAGGCCATGGCTACGAGCGGGAAGAGGAAACCCAGCAGGAAGGAGACCAAGCGGAGGGTCAAGCGCCACGTGTCGGCGTCCTGGGCATCGAACCCCAAATGGCACATGACAGCCTTGGCTTGCGAGACGTACGACACGCTTCGGAAATGGAGCTCCACCATGGAGAGGCCGATGGAGACAGCCCACAGCAAGGTGGAGACCAGGAAGGCGCCGTGGAGCGTCCACCGCGGCTGGAGGGAGTGGACAATGGCCAGGTAGCGTTCGATGGTGATGCAAGCCAAGAGGAAGGCGGTGCTGTAGCTGTTCATGGCGGAGAGAGCCCCGACCAGCTTGCAAAATGGTTCTCCGAAGGCCCACGACTGGGAGAACTGTGTGGCACGGAAAGGAAGAGCCAGAACCAGGAGGAGGTCAGCGACGGCCAACTGGAAGAGGAAGCGGTCAGCTAGGAGCCACGGGCAGCGGCGAGCGGAGAGGACGGCCAGGACCAAGCCGTTGCCCACCAAGCCCAGGAGGAAAGCCACCGAGAAGACGGCCGGGCCAAAGGTGCGGGCGAAGGATCCCACCTCGCTCTGGGTGCAAGGGAAAGCCCGGGGATCGATGTCCGGCAGGTCCGAAGGGAGCTAGGAAAGAGAAAGCACAAATGGGTCAATGGGAGATGCAATTTAGACCGCAATAAAAGGGAGGGAACTGCCTGGCGAGCGTTGCGCCAACCAAAGTTCCAGATTGAAGACTTACCAGGAAGTGTTCTGTGTTCCCATATCATATTCTGTGTCCAAGCAGAGCACTTAATGAACCATCCTGGCCACAGCTAATCAAGGCAATTCAAGCTTGCTAATTGCAACATTTGCACTCGCTTCAAACAGACAAGGGTTCTTTCTCCCACCCTGGACATTATTCCACACTTTATGCATACACTCCACTTGCCTCATTTAAAACAGAACTTCTGAAGATGCCAGTCACAGATGCAGGAGAAACATCAGGAGAGAATGCTCCTGGTACGTGGCTATGTTGTTGTTCAGATTAGAGAGATGGGCCAAAACTAACAAAATGAAGTTCAACAGTGACAAATGCAAGATACTCCACTTTGGCAGAAAAAATGAAATGCAAAGATACAGAATGGGTGACGCCTGGCTCGAGAGCAGTACGTGTGAAAAAGATCGTGGACAACAAGTTAAACATGAGCCAACAATGTGATGTGGCGGCAAAAAAAGCCAATAGGATTTTGGCCTGCATCAATAGGAGCATAGTGTCTAGGTCCAGGGAAGTAATGCTACCTCTCTATTCCGCTTTGGTTAGACCACACCTGGAATATTGTGTCCAATTCTGGGCACCACAATTCAAGAGAGATATTGACAAGCTGGAATGTGTCCAGAGGAGGGTGACTAAAATGATCAAGGGTCTGGAGAACAAGCCCTATGAGGAGCGGCTTAGGGAACTGGGCATGTTTAGCCTGAAGAAGAGAAGGATGAGAGGAGATATGATAGCCATGTATAAATATGTGAGAGGAAGCCACAGGGAGGAGGAGGGAAGTAAGACGCAGTGGAGCAATGGCTTCAAACTACAAGAGAGGAGATTCCATCTGGACATTAGGAAGAACTTCCTGACTGTGAGAGCCGTTCAGCAGTGGAACTCTCTGCCCCGGAGTGTGGTGGAGGCTCCTTCTTTGGAAGCTTTTAAGCAGAGGCTGGGTGGCCATCTGTCAGGAGTGATTTGAATGCAATATTCCTGCTTCTTGGCAGAATGGGGTTGGACTGGATGATGGCCGAGGAGGTCTCTTCCAACTCTTTGATTCTATGATTCTCTGATTCTCATAAAATATTCTGTGTCCAAGCAGAGCACTTAATGAACCATCCTGGCCACAGCTAATCAAGGCAATTCAAGCTTGCTAATTGCAACATTTGCACTCGCTTCAAACAGACAAGGGTTCTTTCTCCCACCCTGGACATTATTCCACACTTTATGCATACACTCCACTTGCCTCATTTAAAACAGAACTTCTGAAGATGCCAGTCACAGATGCAGGAGAAACATCAGGAGAGAATGCTCCTGGTACGTGGCTATGTTGTTGTTCAGATTAGAGAGATGGGCCAAAACTAACAAAATGAAGTTCAACAGTGACAAATGCAAGATACTCCACTTTGGCAGAAAAAATGAAATGCAAAGATACAGAATGGGTGACGCCTGGCTCGAGAGCAGTACGTGTGAAAAAGATCTTGGAGTCCTCGTGGACAACAAGTTAAACATGAGCCAGGAATGTGATGTGGCGGCAAAAAAAGCCAATGGGATTTTGGCCTGCATCAAGAGGAGCCTAGTGTCTAGATCTAGGGAAGTAATGCTACCCCTCTATTCCGCTTTGGTTAGACCACATCTGGAATATTGTGTCCAATTCTGGGCACCACAATTCAAGAGAGACATTGACAAGCTGGAATGTGTCCAGAGGAGGGCGACTCAAATGATCAAGGGTCTGGAGAACAAGCCCTATGAGGAGTGGCTTAGGGAGCTGGGCATGTTTAGCCTGAAGAAGAGAAGGCTGAGAGGAGATATGATAGCCATGTATAAATATGTGAGAGGAAGCCACAGGGAGGAGGAGGGAGCAACCCAGTTGGGTTGTTGTAGTTTTTCGGGAACCTAGTTCTCAACCATTGATCAGTCCTCCAGTTTGATTCTATGGCCAACTATCCAGCAGAAGGATGCCATAGCACGGCCTGGAGGACCAATGGAGATGCCTGGAGAGGACTGTAAAGACAGAGACCTAAGATTAAAATGCATTTAAATGATATCGACAAGCTGGAATGTGTCCAGAGGAGGGCAACTAAAATGATCAAGGGTCTGGAGAACAAGCCCTATGAGGAGCGGCTTAGGGAGCTGGGCATGTTTAGCCTGAAGAAGAGAAGGCTGAGAGGAGACATGATAGCCATGTATAAATATGTGAGAGGAAGCCACAGGGGGGAGGAGGGAGCAAGCTTCCTTTCTGCTTCCCTGGAGACTAGGACGCAAGGGAACAATGGCTTCAAACTACAAGAGAGGAGATTCCATCTGAACATTAGGAAGAACTTCCTGACTGTGAGAGCCGTTCAGCAGTGGAACTCTCTGCCCCGGAGTGTGGTGGAGGCTCCTTCTTTGGAAGCTTTTGAACAGAGGCTGGATGGCCATCTGTCAGGAGTGATTTGAATGCAATATTCCTGCTTCTTGGCAGAATGGGGTTGGACTGGATGGCCCAGGAGGTCTCTTCCATTCAACAGTGGAACTCTCTGCCCCGGAGTGTGGTGGAAGCTCCTTCCTTGGAAGCTTTTAAACAGGGCCTGGATGGCCATCTGTCAGGGGTGATTTGAATGCAATATTCCTGCTTCTTGGCAGAATGGGGTTGGACTGGATAATGGCCCAGGAGGTCTCTTCCAACTCTAGGATTTTAAGATTCTAGGATTCTTGAGGGACTCAGACCGGTTTCCAACCATAAAATCACATACAGTCAATAAAACATCATAATTCATATTACAATAAAGCATTAAAACAGCAATTACATTCAATAACTACAATGGTCAGTCGTCCTACTAAAAGCATTGTTCATCATCCTCCATCCATATCTCAGGGTGTTGGCTCACTCGTCGAATGCCTGTCTCCATAACCACTAGGCTTGGGTAACCACGGAAAAATTTGGTTCTAAACTCGTTTCGTTTTTAGGGGGGGGGCTTGCGTTTCGTTTTTTTAAAGAATTCCGAAATTTTCCTTTAAAAAATTTCGAAATATACGAAATTTCGTAAAATTACGAATCGATTCGTTAATGGCGGACGCGATTGTGCAATATGCTAAAAAACCCTCCAAATGGGACAGGGGGGACTTCTGAAGCTTCCCTCTCCCTCTGTTGTTGACTGTTGGTGTGATAAAACCAACAACAACTATAAAACTTGCACCAGACATACGGAAATAATTACGAAAAAATTACAAAACAATTTCGAAACAATTATGAAACAATACGAAATAAATTCTGCTTCCTTGGAGACTAGGACGCAAGGGAACAATGGCTTCAAACTACAAGAGAGGAGATTCCATCTGAACATTAGGAAGAACTTCCTGACTGTGAGAGCCGTTCAGCAGTGGAACTCTCTGCCCCGGAGTGTGGTGGAGGCTCCTTCTTTGGAAGCTTTGAAACAGAGGCTGGATGGCCATCTGTCAGGGGTGATTTGAATGCAATATTCCTGCTTCTTGGCAGAATGGGGTTGGACTGGATGATTGCCCAGGAAGTCTCTTCCAACTCTTTGATTCTATGATTCTATGAGAGGCTGGCTGGCCATCTGTCAGGGGTGATTTGAATGCAATATTCCTGTTTCTTGGCAGAATGGGGTTGGACTGGATGGCCCATGAGGTCTCTTCCAACTCTTTGATTCTATGATTCTATGAGAGGCTGGATGGCCATCTGTCAGGGGTGATTTGAATGCAATATTCCTGCTTCTTGGCAGAATGGGGTTGGACTGGATGGCCCATGAGGTCTCTTCCAACTCTTTGATTCTATGATTCTATGATTCTATGAAATTGGAAAAATTGTTTTGATTTTTAATTACTCCTCACAGTAGTCCTGCATGGCTCAATATTGGATCGTAAGCTAATTTAAATACGAATTAATAACGAATTACGAAATTAACGAACGAAACCGCCCAAGCCTAATAACCACGTCTTCACCTGTTTCCTGAATGTCAGGATAGAAGGGGCAGTTCTGATCTCCAGTGGGAGAGAGTTCCAGAGTCGCGGGGCCACCACCGAGAAGGCTCTGTCCCTCGTCCCCACCAGACGCGCTTGCGAGGCCGGTGGGACCAAGAGCAGAGCCTCTCCAGACGATCTTAATAATCTTGATGGTTCATAGGGGAGAATATGTTCGGAGAGGTAAACAGGGCCGGAGTCGTTTAGGGCATGCCTGGCAAGCATTGTGCCAACCAAAGTTCCAGATTGAAGACTTACCAGGAAGTGTTCTGTGTTCCCATATCATATTCTGTGTCCAAGCAGAGCACTTGATGAACCATCCTGGCCACAGCTAATCAAGGCAATTCAAGCTTGCTAATTGCAACATTTGCACTCGCTTCAAACAGACAAGGGTTCTTTCTGTATACACTGTGGACATTATTCCACAGTGTATACATACACTCCACTTGCCTCATTTCCAACAGAACTTCTGAAGATGCCAGCCACAGATGCAGGAGAAACATCAGGAGAGAATGCTCCTAGAACGTGGCTATGTTGTTGTTCATTTGTTCATAGAATCAAAGAGTTGGAAGAGACCTCACGGGCCATCATCCAGTCCAACCCCATTCTGCCAAGAAGCAGGAATATTGCATTCAAATCACCCCCGACAGATGGCCATCCAGCCTCTGTTTCAAAGCTTCCAAAGAAGGAGCCTCCACCACACTCAGTCGCTTCTGACTCTTCGTGACCTCATGGACCATCCCACGCTAGAGCGCCCTGTCAACCATCACCTCCCCCAGTTCCTTTAGAGTCAAGCCAGTCACTTCAAGGATGCCATCCATCCATCTTGCCCTTGGTCGGCCCCTCTTCCTTTTTCCTCAGCATAACTGTCTTCTCTAAGCTTTGCTGTCTCCTCCTGATGTGGCCAAAGGACTTCCACTTTGTCTCTAGTCTCCTTCCCTCCAATGAGCAGCCAGGCTTTCTTTCCTGGAGGATGGACTGGTTGGATCTTCTCGCAGTCCAAGGCACTCTCAGAACTTTCCTCCAACACCACAGCTCAAAAGCATCGATCTTCCTTGGCTCAGCCTTCCCTAAGGTCCATCTCTCACATCCGTAGGTGACTCCAGGGAAGACCATGGCTTGGACTAGGCAATGGATCTTGGTTGCCAGTCTGATGTCTCTACTCTTTACTATTTTATCGAGATTGGACATGGCTCTCCTCCCAAGAAGTAAGCGCCTTCTGATTTCCTGGCCACAGTCTGCATCTGCACTCATCTTTGCACCTAGGAATACAAACCCTGTCACGGCCTCCACATTTTCTCCCTCTATTTTCCGGTTGTCAATCATTCTTGTTGCCATCATCTTGGTTTTTTTGACGTTTAGCTGCTGCCCAGCTTTTGAGCTTTCTTCTTTCACCTTGATTAGAAGGCTCCTCAGCTCCTCCTCACTTTTGGCCATCAAAGTGGTATCATCTGCATATCTAAGGTTGTTAATGTTTCTTCCAGCAATTTTCACCCCAGCCTTGCATTCATCAAGCCCCACATGCACGTTGCATGATGTGTTCTGCATACAAGTTGAATAAGTTGGGTGAGAGTCTGCAGCCTTGCCGGACGCCTTTCCCAATCTGGAACCCGTCTCCTGTTCCGTGGTCAGTTCTGACTGTGGCTCCTTGGTCCTTGGACAGATCCCTCAGGAGAGAGACAAGGGGGCTTGGGATGCCCAGACCACCAAGAACTTGCCACAGTTTATTATGATCCACACAGTCAAAGGCTTTAGAATAGTCAATGAAGCAGAAATAGATGTTTTTCTGAAACTCCCTGCCTTCCTCCATTCTCCAGCATCCAGATATTGGCAATGTGGTCTCTCGTTCCTCTGCCTTTCCTAAACCCAGCTTGTCCATCTGGCAACTCTCTCTCCATGTATTGCTGGAGTCTTCCTTGCAGGAACGTGGCTATAGAACCGGAAAAACGGACAGCAACCCAGTTGGGTTGTTGTAGTTTTTCGGGAACCTAGTTCTCAACCATTGATCAGTCCTCCAGTTTGATTCGATGGCCAACTATGCAGCAGAAGGATGCCATAGCACAGCCTGGAGGACCAATGGAGATGCCTGGAGAGGACTCTAGAGACAGAGACCTAAGATTAAAATGCATTTAAATGATATCGACAAGCTGGAATGTGTCCAGAGGAGGGCGACCAAAATGATAAAGGGTCTGGAGAACAAGCCCTATGAGGAGCGGCTTAAGGAGCTAGGCATGTTTAGCCTGGAGAAGAGAAGGCTGAGAGGAGATATGATAGCCATGTATAAATATGTGAGAGGAAGCCACAGGGAGGAGGAGGGAGAAAGCTTGTTTTCTGCTTCCTTGGAGATTAGGACGCAATGGAGCCATGGCTTCAAACTACAAGAGATGAGATTCCATCTGAACATGAGGAAGAACTTCCTGAGTGTGAGAGCCGTTCAGCAGTGGAACTCTCTGCCCCGGAGTGTGGTGGAGGCTCCTTCTTTGGAAGCTTTTAAGCAGAGGCTGGATGGCCATCTGTCAGGGGTGTTTTGAATGCAATATTCCTGCTTCTTGGCAGAATGGGGTTGGACTGGATTATGGTCCAGGAGGTCTCTTCCAACTCTAGGATTCTATGATTCTATGATATTTGCCAGAAAGCAGGCAGGACAAAGGAAGGACATACCTCATAATCGGTGTAATCCAGGCCCCAAGAAAAGGTAGTCATCTTTGCCCCCGAACCATTCCAGGTTATGGGGGAACGTCCGCTTTCGGCCACTTTCCCCTTTTGTCCGCAAATGAGGAAACGGAACAAGGCGCTCGTTCCGAATCAGATCCCAAAACCTTGCCTACGACGGACGGAAATAGAAAGGAAACGAAAGGGGAAACCGCTGCTTTGTGAAATAGTCCCAAATGGGGAAGTGGATTTGTCTTAATGTTAGACAGCCAAAGCCTTGCTATTATTCGACAGGTGAAGTCCCATTGATGTGGGTGCATCTACACTGTAGAATTATTGCCGTTTGGCCCCATTTGAACCGTCATGGCTCAAATGCCACGGGGTCCTGGGAGTTGTAGTTTGCGCTCCTTTGGCAAAGAGGGCCCTTGCTGGAACTGAAGTCGAACATGACCCCCCCCCCCCCACAATAAAAGATAGTAACTTATAGTTTTGCTAAGGACAAGGACACCAGACTGGATAATAATGATATCGAGCCTGAATTTGGGAGAGTCTCCCCGGTAGAAGAGACTCCTAGGACCGCACCAAAGAGAGTCCCTTGTCCTTGGCGAGCCGTCAGAAGAAGTCTGATTCCAGCAATTTTATTGATATTAATAATTGAAATGAGACTCTTGCCAAGGCGAAGAAGAAGTGGCACCGAGGTTTATTGTGCGATTCAGCTGAGTCGGATGCAAATGTGGGGATAGCTCACCCACAAGCATACCAGTACATTGATCAGCGGCATATTTATAGCAAATTCAAAGTTGCAGAGTTCAAACTCCCCGCCCCAGCTTCCCTGTTGTTCCCTGCCATGATTGGGCGATAGGTAAACAGTTGGGAGGCGGCCCTCCCGCCCCCGGTGCCTCTGGACCAATCAGGAAGTTCCAGTGGTCCAGTGGCACCAAGGTTTATTAGCGATTCAGCTGAAGCGGATGCAATTGCAGTGGTCATTCACATGCAAGCATACCAATACATTGATCAGAGGCATATTTATACAGGTTTGAAAGTTTCAAAGCTCCCTCCCTCTTCGGCTCCTTAGCAAATCAGGGAGAGGGAGGCAGGACGGAAGAGGGGCATTGTGTCCAGAGAGGATGAAACCAGTTTTTTTGTTCTTGTGATGGATCAGCGATTAGGGATAATCATTTGATTCAGGTTTTCCCCTTCCAGGATCAGATAAGGTGTGTTGGTTTTGATGGGTTTTTGGATGAAACAAACAGAGCCGGGCAAGAAGACCCCTGGGGCCAGTCTCGCCCTTTTGTGATTAAATTAAAATGTGACCAGAGGAATTCCCTGTTTATCAGGCCAACTCAGAAAACCAACAAATGCTACGTTCAGCAAAAGACAAGAGGGATCCTCTCACCTCTGCAGGAGTCTACCGTTTCCCATGCAGCTGTGGACAAGTCTACAGAGGGACCACCAAACACAGCAGCATTGCCCAGACACGCATCAAGGACCATGAAAGGCACTGCAGACTACTTCAACCAGAGAAGTCAGCCATAGCAGAGCACCTGATGAACCAGCCTGGACACAGCATATTATTTGAGAACACAGAAATGCTGGACCACACCAACAACCACCATGTCAGGCTACACAGAGAAGCCACTGAAATCCACAAGCATGTGGACAATTTCAACAGAAAGGAAGAGTCCATGAAAATGAACAAAATCTGGCTACCAGGATTAAAAAAACTCTAAAATTACAACAGCAAAACAACAGAGAGGAAACAACCAGGCACAGATTAACACCTCCCAGCAAGAGATTTTCCCAGGCTCAGGCAGGCCTTCAAATGCTAATGAAGGTGATCAGTTGAAACATTCACACCTAGCTCCAGCAGGGAAGAGCTCCTTGCCCCACCCCAGCCATTCCACAGATATATAAACAAACCCATTGTCCTATTTCCAACAGACCTCACTACCTCTGAAGATGCTTGCCATAGATGCAGGCGAAACGTCAGGAGAAATGCCTCTAGAACATGGCTCTATAGCTCGAAAAAAACCCACAAGAACCTAGATTAGAGATAATCATTTGACTCAGGTTTTCCCTTCCAGGATCAGATAAGGTGGGTTGGTTTTGATGGGTTTTTGGATGAAACAAACAGAGCCGGGCAAGAAGACCCCTGGGGCCAGTCTCGCCCCTTTGTGATTAAATTAAAATGTGACCAGAGGAATTCCCTGTTTACCAGACCAACTCAGAAAAAATAAACAAAGAATTTCCAGTTGCTATTGTCCATGCAAGTGTCTGTGATAAGGTTGGTTTCGAGGGAACAACAGCCCCCTCGGGCACTGAGTGGTTTTTCCTGGTCGCCTTTTTTTGGGGCAAAGGGCAAGGGTAAAGGGGGCAAAAGATATTTCATAGCAAGATACATATATTCAAATCATAAGCATTTCATAGCAACAAAACCCCATCTTTGTCCCACATCCCAAGTATATTTAATAAGAGGATTAATCTTCATGAAGAAGCCTGAAGTCCAATGTTTTAAAAGGTCTTTGAGGAAAGTTCATGAGGGAGAGAGTATGTACTGAAGTCCAAGACATGCAGGCAGAGAGTCCATTAAGGGTTAAGCCTTGGTCAATTTGCCAACAACAAGGACCCTTCCCATGTTAGATAGTGTGTATCATTCAATCAAGGTTTTTAATGCCCTATTTTCATATATTTATAGCAGAAAGTAACAGATTTATTACTGAGAAACCACCTCCCTTTACACTTATGGACTCTCTTGAACTTCTCCCATTATGGACACATTTTCTTCCTATAAATATTATGAACCATGGACACATATTGAGCCATGTTCGAGGCTCTTATCAATTTCTCTTTGGGATTTTGGTGGGAGGGATAAGTGGGTATATTTTCTACACTATGATTTCTTTCTTTCTCCCTGTAGACCTGACCTTTACTTGACCCTTCTGCCCTATTCCCTTTTATTAAAAAAACTAGCTTGAGGACCCGGCGCTGCCCGGGTTATTAGAGAAAGTGGGTAATGGCGCTTCTGTATGCCAAGTTTGGTCTTTATTGGTCATTGGATGACGGTGGCATTGTTTTCAGGAAGTGAGTGAAGGTACTTGAAGTCCCATCATCCATGGGGGCTCTGTGTACTAAGTTTGGTCTTGATCAGTCATTGGAATAGGGTCGCAGTGGTTTCAGTAAATGAGTAAAGGTACTGCAAGTCCCATAATCCATGGTCAAACAGCATCAAGATGTAGAGTGGGTCATGGGGGCTCTGTGTGCCAAGTTTGGTCTTGATCGGACATTAAATGAGGGCTGCAGCAGTCTTGGGAAGGGAGTGGAGGTACTTGAAGTCCCATCATCCATGGTCTCCACCTTGAAAGTGCACCAGGATGTAGAGTGGGTCATGGGAACTCTGTGTGCCAAGTTTGGTCTTGATCGGTCATTGGTGAGGGTCTTGGTGGTTTCAGGAAGTGAATGAAGTGACTGCAAGTCCCATCATCCATTTCCAAATTTTTCCAAACCGCACCAGGATGTAGAGTGTGTCATGCGGGCTCTCTGTGTGAATTGTGATCCTGATCCATCACTGTTGGCAGTTGTAATGGTCTCAGGAAGGGAGTGCAGGTATTGCAAGTCCCATCGTCCATGGTGCATCCTCCCCCAAACCGCACCAGGATGTAGAGTGCATCTTGGAGACTCAGTGTGCCAAGTTTGGTCTTTATCGGTAATTGGATGAGGGTTGCAGGAATTGAGCAAAGGTACTGCAAGTCCCATAATCCATGGTCCATCCCTGGCCAAAACACACCAGGACGTAAAGTGGGTCATGAGAGGTCTATGTGCCAAGTTTGGTCCTGATCAGTCATTGGATGAGGTTAACAGCAGTCCATCTATGGTGGAGCTGTGAAAAATCTCAGAAATACTGGAAAGGTATTCATGAAGAAATGCAGATAATATTTAATAAAAAAAATTCCGAGAAAAGCCCAGTACTATTTATTGGGAATCACAGATGGAGATATAAGTTTGGATATAAATGAAGATATTTTATTCATTTACTTAACAACGGCTGCCAGAATCGTATTTGCGCAACTATGGAAGCAGAAAGAAGTACCGGCAAAATTCCAGTGGGTAAAGAAGATAAATGAGACATGAGAAGATAAAATGAGAAGATAAAAGGACATGGAAACATTAACCTTTTTACTAAAAAAGAACACAGGCAATCCGATAAAACAGACAAACTGGGCAATAATTGAATACTATGTTGAAAATAGGTCTAAGGACCTATAATTAATAGGGCTGGGCGGTTTCGTTTCGTTAATTCGTAATTCGTTAATAATTCGTTAATTTTTCCAATTACAAAACAATAACGAACCATTCTGGAGCAATTATTAAAAAAACGAATTTTCAAAAACGTTTTGTAAATACTTCATATTTCGATATTGTATTCGTTTCGTTATTGTTTTGAGGTTGTTTCGTTATTATTTCCGCATGTCTGGGCCAGTTTTATGGTTTAATTAGTGAAAAAAAATATATAATATCACACCAAGAGTCAAGAACAGAGGGAGAGGGAAGCTTCAGAAGGTTTTGGAGGTTTTTTAGCGTATTTCGCGGTCGCGTCCGCCATTAACGAATCGGTTCGTTATTGTTTCGGAAATCGATTCGTTAATTTTTTACCATTTACGAAATTTCGTAAATATCGAATTTTTTAAAAGGAAAATTTTGTAATTATTTTAAATATCGAAACAAAAAAACCCCCCAAATACAAATCGATTTTAGAAACAAATTTTTCCGTTGTTACCCAGGCCTAAATAATTAACTAAAACCGGAAATAAAAATACACAAGGTTGAATACATAAAAGGGTTTGACAAAAAGAGAATTTACGGGCAGAATCAGAAGGAAGTCCAATTTTTTCTTTTTAAAATTTTTTCTTTTTTTTTCTATTTCTTTTTTTTCTCTCCATTTTTTCACCTTAATTTCCCCCCCTCCTCCCCCCCCCTTTTTTGGACACTTTTTTAGGACACTTTTTTTGGACACTTCTTTTTGTTGTTGTTGTTGTTTTGTTTTATATCTTGGTCTATAAACTTCCTACTTTCCTATCTTCTCCAAATTATTCCCCCTCTTTTGCTGTAGTTTATGATACTTTAATAAAAATTTACTTGCAAAAAAAGAAAAAAAAGAAGCCACACTCTGTGACCCTGGAAAGAAGGAAATCCTCTGTTGAAAAGAACCTTATCACAAGACTTATTTGCATGAACCATACAATGGGAAGCCACCCTGGGGCTCGGAGTCGGTCCCCCCAGCGGATGGTGCCCACTTGGCGTTGATGATCATATCTCAACAGGACAAAAGGGCTTTTGGAAAGCCACACTTTGTCCTGATCTGTTCTCTCATTTATCTTCCATCCACCAAAACTACAGCCAGGATTACCCCATTGTCTCCATATCTCCGTTTAAGAAAGAACCGCATCCTGGCCACCTCACCAGACATCAACGTTTATTGCCACCCATCAAAGACAATTGGCTGGCTGGCTAGAAGGCCCCCTGAGAACTCGCCGACCACATGAACACCACATATTTCCCGCGGGCCTTGAGTTAGTATTATTAATATTGTTGATACTATTGATATTGTTAATATTGTTAATTTGAGAGTTATAGTCCAACACCGGTAGTCCATCATGATGTTATTGTTGTTGTTGCTGTTGTTGTTGCTGGTGCTATTACATGGAGGCAGTATTCCGCAAAATGTCCTAGAACCCTCCGGAATAGGTGGCTTCGGTGCTTTCGGACCAGGTGGACTCCCTCCGGTTGGCCGACCCCTGCCTGCTATATTTGGCCACGAACTCGTAACTGACGCAGCCCAGCTTTTGGAGCAGCTCCAGGTACCGGTGTCGGAACTTGACCCCTACGAAGGCGTAGAGGAGCGGGTTGAGGCAGCAGTGGAAGAAGCCCAAGGCCGTGGCCACCACTTCGGCCGCCTCCAGCCTCTCCTGCCGAGCGCAGTCCTCTTCGAGGAGGCCCAGTCTGTCCAAAGTGTTGGCGAACTGGACCAAATGGTACGGCAGCCAGCAGAGGAAGAAGGCGCCCACCACGGCCAAGATGACCCGCATGGCCTTGTGCTTCTGGAAGCCCTTGGACAGCAACAGAGTGAAGACGATGTGGGCGTAGCAGTAGCCCATGGCCAGCAAGGGCAGGAAGAAGGTGCCCACTTGGTTGAAGAGGCTCAGGCCCACTTTCCACTGTGTGGCCGAAGCCGTTGGGAAGACCAGCGAGCAGGAGGTGGACTTCTGGCGCGAGTCGTACTCCGCGGACAAGTAGACGAAGTCCGGCACGGTGAGGAGGAGGCAGGCGGCCCAGACGGCTACAGCAGTGAGTCGGACGGCGGAGGATTTGCTGCGCTTGTACATGCGGACGACGCAGACAATGGAGAGGTAGCGGTCCAGGCTGATGCAGACCAAGAAGAAGATGCTGGCGTAGAAGTTGATCTTGAAGGCACCGCCCACCACTCGGCACAGGAAGGTGGTGAAGACCCAGCCACGGGCCTCTTGGACGGCCCAGAAGGGGAGGGTCAGCACCAGGAGGATGTCGGCCACGGCCAGGTTGAAGAGGAAGACATCCGTGCCGGCCAGAGCCTCCTTGGAGCGCAGCAGGACCGCGATGACCATCCCGTTGCCCCACAAGCCCAGGATGCAGATCACGCTGTAGAAAGCGGGCAAGAAGCTGCCAGCGAAGGCTTGGGTTGCGTTGGAGTTGCAAATGGAAGAGGATGAGCAGCAGGCGTCAGTTGAGTTGTCGTAATCATAATAGCCATCAGAGTAGTTGACCAATGAGCCATAGAGGTCACCACTGGTTAAGACCATGCTATCATCTCCACCCTAAAAAGGAAAGAAAAGGGGCAAAGGGTGAAATATATAGCAGAGATCATAATACTCATCGGAGGTGTTGACCCATGAGTCATAGAGGTCACCACTGGTTAAGACCATGCTATCATCTCCATCCTAAAAAGGAAAGAAAAGGGGCAAAGGGTGAAATATATAGCAGAGAGGTGGATACAGCCTCTGTTAGACGGGGTTTCACTCCCCCTGAAGACGTAGGTTCGCAGCTTGGGTGTGATCCTGGACTCATCGCTGAGCCTGGAAGCCCAGGTCTCGGCGGTGGCCGGGAGACCTTTTGTGCAATTAAAACTTGTGCGCCAGCTGCGCCCGTACCTTGGGAAGTCGGATCTGGCCACGGTGGTCCACGCTCTTGTTACATCCCAATTAGATTACTGCAACGCACTCTACGTGGGATTGCCTTTGAAGACTGTTCGGAAACTTCAGTTAGTCCAACGGGCAGTGGCTAGATTACTCACCGGAGCATCATACAGGGAGCATACCACCCCCCTGTTATGTCAGCTCCACTGGCTGCCGATCCAGTTCCGAGCACAATTCAAAGTGCTGGTTTTGACCTACAAAACCCTATACAGTTCCAGCCCAGTGTATCTGTCCAAACGGATCTCCCTCTACATCCCACTCCGGAGTCTAAGATCTTCTGTGGAGGCCCTGCTTTCGACCCCACCTCTCTATCACAAGTGAGATTGGTGGGGACAAGGAGCAGGGCCTTCTCGGTGGTGGCCCCCCACATGTGGAATTCACTCCCCGGGGAGATTAGATCTGCAACATCTCTCCTTTCCTCTAGGAAAAAACTAAAAACATGGATCTGGGACCAGGCATTTGGACAATCGGGCAGATAAAGAAAGAACTTTGACGATGACTAGGAAATGATTAATGGATTAGCTCTATGGAACTCTGAAAGACGAAACGCTAAGCACGAGAATAGTTTTATATGATGTTTTATATGATGCGTTATGTACTGGTTGTTTGATTGTTTTAACTGTGATAACTGTTTTTAACTATGGTTTTGTATATTATGTGTAATTTGTACAGGCATCGAATTGTGCCTTTTTTAATGTATTGTCGAAGGCTTTCATGGCTGGAATCACTAGGTTCTTGTGGGTTTTTTGGGCTATAGAGCCATGTTCTAGAGGCATTTCTCCTGACGTTTCGCCTGCATCTATGGCAAGCATCCTCAGAGGTTGTGAGGTCTGTTGGAAGTAGGAAAAATGAGTTTATATATCTGTGGAATGGCTGGGATGGGGCAAGGAGCTCTTCCCTGCTGCAGTTAGGTGTGAATGTTTAGCTGATCACCTTCATTAGCATTTGAAGGCCTGCCTGAGCCTGGGAAAATCTGTTGCTGGGAGGTGTTAATCTGTGCCTGGTTTTTTTTATTTGAGAACACACAAATGCTGGACCACACCAACAACCACCATGTCAGACTACACAGAGAAGCCATTGAAATCCACAAGCATGTGGACAATTTCAACAGAAAGGAAGAGACCATGAAAATGAACAAAATCTGGCTACCAGTATTAAAAACTCTAAAATTATAACAGCTAAACAACAGAGAGGAAAAAACCAGGCACAGATTAACACCTCCCAGCAAGAGATTTTCCCAGGCTCAGGCAGGCCTTCAAATGCTAATGAAGGTGATCAGCTAAACATTCACACCTAACTGCAGCAGGGAAGAGCTCCTTGCCCCACCCTGGACATTCCACAGATATATAAACTCATTTTTCCTACTTCCAACAGACCTTACTACCTCTGAGGATGCTTGCCATAGATGCAGGCGAAACGTCAGGAGAAATGCCTCTAGAACATGGCTCTATAGCCCGAAAAAACCCACAAGAACCTTGTGCCTTTTTTGTAAGCCGCCCTGAGTCCTCCCTCAGGGGTTGAGAAGGGCGGGGTAAAAGTTCCCGAAATAAATAAATAAATAAGGCTTCAACTAAAGGTGTATCAACACTGTAGAAATAATGCAGTTTGGCACCGGTTTAATGTTATGGGATCCTTGGAGTTGTAGGGTGCATCTATGCTGTTGAACACAGCGCCCGCAACCTTTTTTGTGTCAGGAGTGACTTGAGAAACTGCAAGTCGCTTCTGGTGTGAGATAATTGGTCGTCTGCAAGGACGTTGCCCAGGGAATGCCTGGATGTGTTACCATCCTGTGAGAGGCTTCTTTCATGTCCCCACATGAGGAGCTGGAACTGACAGAGGGTGGTTCACCCCACGCCCCGGATTCAAAATGCTGACCTTTCAGTCAGCAGTACTGCCGGCACAAGGGTTTAATGAATTATAGTTCTCCAAGGACACCAAAATAAAATAGACAATTTTATGTCTTTTCTCTGCGAGACTCCCATGGCCTAGCCATGAACCCAGGCTGGCAGATCCTCCTTCAGAAGTCCATTTTTCATTTTTATATATTTTTCTTAAATTTCCGCAGATATGCGCTGAAGTTTGAATAGCTATCAACTGTATAAAACTTCATGTCTCTGCATTGCATGTTATGCT
Source organism: Anolis sagrei (assembly GCF_037176765.1). Classification (NCBI taxonomy): domain Eukaryota; kingdom Metazoa; phylum Chordata; class Lepidosauria; order Squamata; family Anolidae; genus Anolis; species Anolis sagrei. The sequence continues at coordinate 81,394,730 of NC_090035.1, read as the reverse complement.
TGTACATTTTTGGCATCAGCCATACTCGCATCCTCTCTGGCTGGATCGCTAAGAAAATAATTGAGAACTTCGGGCTTTAGTGTAAACACTCACCGGGCACGGATCTTCCATATCAGTGGTTCCAGTCTAAGTTTGACCTCATGGAGAGATGAGAGCATGTATAAATAAACATGTGAGGGAATGTCATAGGGAGGAGGGAGCAAGCTTGTTTTCTGCTGCTCTGGAGACTATGGAAGAATGGCTTCAAACTACAGGAAAGAAAGGGGATTCCACCTGAACATGAGGAAGAATTTCCTGACTGTTAGAGCTGTTCAGTTGTGGAACTCTCTGCCACAGAGCGTGGTGGAGGCTCCCTTATTAGATGTTTTTAAGCAGATGCTGGATGGCCATCTGTCAAGGGTGCTTTGAAGGCAATTTTCCTGCTTCTTGGCAGAAAGCAGTTGGACTGGATGCCCACCAGGTCTCTTCCAACTCTAGGATTCTATGATTCATCTACACTGTAGACTTAATGCAGTTTTGGCACCACTTCAACAACCACGACGCATTGGCTATGAAATGCCGGGAGTGGCCAATCTATCAATCAATCTTGCCGAGCACGGACCCTCTGTATCCGCGGTCTTAGTCTAAATTCAACCTCATCTACATTGTGGAGTTAATGCAGTTTTGGCACCACTTCAACAACCACAATGCATTGGCTACGAAACGCCGAGAGTGGCCAATCTATCAATCAATCTTGCCGAGAACGGGCCCTCTGTATCCGCGGTCCTAGTCTAAGTTCGACCTCATCTACATTGTGGCGTTAATGCAGTTTTGGCACCACTTCAACAACCATGACGCATTGGCTACGAAATGCCGGGAGTCGCCAATCTATCAATCAATCTTGCCGAGCACGGACTCTCTGTATCCACGGTTCTAGTCTAAATTTGACCTCATCTACATTGTGGAGTTATTGCCGCATTGTGGCACCACTTCGACAACCACGATGCATTGGCTACGAAATGCCAGAAGTGGCCAATCTATCAATCAATCTTGCCGAGCACGGACCCTCTGTATCCGCGATCCTAGTCTAAATTCGACCTCATCTACATTGTGGAGTTAATGCAGTTTTGGCACCACTTCAACAACCATGACGCATTGGCTACGAAATGCCGTGAGTCGCCAATCTATCAATCAATCTTGCCGAGCACGGACTCTCTGTATCCACGGTTCTAGTCTAAATTTGACCTCATCTACATTGTGGAGTTATTGCCGCATTGTGGCACCACTTTGACAACCACGATGCATTGGCTACGAAATGCCAGAAGTGGCCAATCTATCAATCAATCTTGCCGAGCACAGATCCCCTGTATCCGCGGTCCTAGTCTAAATTCAACCTCATCTACATTGTGGAGTTAATGCAGTTTTGGCACCACTTCAACAACCACGACACATTGGCTACGAAACCCCGGGAGTGGCCAATCTATCAATCAATCTTGCCGAGCACGGACTCTCTGTATCTGTGGGCCTAGTCTAAATTCGACCTCATCTACATTAGTATTTGTGGACACTATGGTTTGTTTTGGATTTTCGGCCCCAGGGATTCAGAAGACACGAAGAAGGTTTACAGAAAGGACGAGAAAAGGAAAGAAAGAGAGATGTGGTTTCCTAAGGACTGTTTCGTTACATCATGTGATTTTGCCCTGCTTGCGACCGTGGTTTCTGGTGAGGGTGGTTTTCGAAAGTTTGGGCACCACATCCTGCAAAGACAGGCTTTCGGAGGCAATGAGTAAGCATCGCCAAAGATGCTGCCTTTGGGGTTTCGCCTAGGGTGCATCTACACTGTGGAATTAACGCAGTTTGATGCCACTTTTCACTATGTGATGGAATCCAGGGAATTTTAGAAGATCTTTTTGCCTTCTGTGCCAAAGAGTTCAAACTACTGGGATGCCAGGGTGCTTCAAAGTGGTGCCAAACCGCATTCATTGTACAATGTAGATGCGCCCCCTGTTGGGACAGAAGGCTTGCGCTTCAACATTCACCGGCTACTACTACTACTACTACTTCCTCCTCCTCTTCTTCTTCCTCTTCTTCTTCCTGTTCTTCTTCCTCTCCTTCTTCCTCTTCTTCCTCTTCTTCTTCCTTTCCTTCTTCCTCTTCTTCCTCCTCTTCTTCTCCTTCTCCTTCTCCTTCCTCTTCTTCTTTCTCTCCTTCCTCCTCCTCCTCCTCCTCCTCCTCCTCCTCTTCTTCTTCTCTTTCTTCTTCTTCTTCCACTTCTTCCTCTTCTTTTTCCTCTCCTTCTATGATTCTTCCTCCTCCTCCTCTTCTTGTTCTTGTTCTTCTTCCTCTTCCTCTTCCACCTCCTCTTCTTCTTCCTCTTCTTCTTCCTGTTCTTCTTCCTCTCCTTCCTCTTCTTCCTCTTCTTCCTTTCCTTCTTCCTCTTCTTCCTCTTCTTCTCCTTCTCCTTCTCCTTCCTCTTCTTCTTTCTCTCCTTCCTCCTCCTCCTCCTCCTCCTCTTCTTCTTCTCTTTCTTCTTCTTCTTCCACTTCTTCCTCTTCTTTTTCCTCTCCTTCTATGATTCTTCCTCCTCCTCTTCTTGTTCTTGTTCTTCTTCCTCTTCCTCTTCCACCTCCTCTTCTTCCTCCTCCTCTTCTTCCTCCTCTCCTTCTTCCTCTTCCTCCTCTTCCTCCTCTTGTTCCTTTTCTTCTTCCTCTTCCTCCTCTTCTTCTTCCTCTTCTTCCTCCTCCTCCTCCTCTTCCTCTTCTTCTTCTTCCTCTTCTCTCTCTTTCTTCTTCTTCCACTTCTTCCTCTTTCTCTTCTTCTTCCTCTCCTTCTATGATTCTATGATTCTTCTTCCTCCTCCTCTTCTTCCTCTTCTTTTTCCTCTTCCTCTTCTTCCTCTTCCTCTTCCTCCTCTTCTTCCTCCTCTCCTTCCTCTTCCTCCTCTTGTTCCTTTTCTTCTTCCTCCTCCTTCCCCTCCTCTTCTTCTTCCTCTCCTTTTTCCTCTTCTTCTTCCTCCTCCTCTTCCTCCTCCTCTCCTTCTTCATCTTCTTCCTCTCCTCCTCCTCCTCCTCCTCCTCCTCCTCCTCTCGTCCTCTGAGGCTGAAGTCCTAAAATGTATCAGCTCCAGGTTCAAACCAAGGACAGAAATGCATACGTCGGTCTTCCAGGAAACGTGGAGACATGTTCTTCTCCCCTCCTTTGCATCTCTTTCCTTGATGATACTGTGGACGATGGGCCCCTGAGTCTTCCTGTCCTCTTGCAAAAGGCAAGGCAACCACGGCTTCTTATATTGAATCTTTCCACCTGCCTTGCAATCGCCCTCTTTTACTTTCTACCTTTCCAAAAACGATTGTCCACAGCATGTCAGCCTCTGTTTAGTTATCTTGGCTTCAAAGAACCCAGTTTCAATTCCCTGAGACCCATTTATTCATCTTTTTAAAGCACATTTCGATATCTCTGCTCACGTCCCTTGGCGTTTTCTTCCTATCCACTTCCTTTGCTATCCAACTTCTTCAAGCATTCGTAGGAATGGGAACTATAGGAGCAGAGACCATCCTAACTTTGGCATCCATATATATGTGTGTGTGTGTAGATATAGATATAGGTAAAGGTTTTCCCCTGACATTAAGTCCAGTCATGTCTGACTCTGGGGTGTGGTGCTCATCTTTCCAACAGACCTCACAACCTCTGAGGATGCCTGCCATAGATGTGGGCAAAATGTCAGGAGAAAATGCTTCTGGAACATGGCCAGGGAGCCTGGAAAACACCCAACAACCCAGTGATTCTGGTCATGAATTCCTTCAAGATAATTCACTTTAATTGACTTGGTTCAGTGTTCTGGGGTCTATAGTTTGAGATCATTGGGGGGTTCTAACTAAGGTTGATGCCTCACCAAACTACAAATCTCATCATTGCATAGCATTTTTTCATGTCAGGAGCAACTTGAAACCGCAAGTCACTTCTGGTGTGAGAGAATTAGCTGTCTGCAAGGACATTGCCCAGATGTTTTGATGTTTTCCCACCCTTGTGGGAGGCTTCCTCATGCCCCCACATGGGGAGCTGGAGCTGGCAGAGGGAGCTCATCCGTGCTCTCCCCGGATTTGAACCTGTGACCTATTGGTCTTCAGTCCTGGCCAGCACAAGAGTGTAACCCAGTGGTTCTCAACCTGGGGGTCGGGACCCCTGGGGGTGGTTGTGAGGGGGTGTCAGACGGGTTGCCAAAGAGCATCGGAAACTGCAGCATTTTCTGTTTGTCATGGAGGTTATGCATGGGAAGTTTGGGCCAATTCTGTCATTGGTGGGGTTCAGAATGCTCTTTGATTGTAGGTGAACTATAAATCCCAGCAACTACAACTCCCAACTGTCAATGTCTATTTTCCCCAAATACCACCAGTGTTCACATTTGGATATATTGAGTATTCTTGCCAAGTTTGTTCCAGTTCCATCATTGTTTGAGCCCCTAGTGCTCTCTGGATGTAGGTGAACTACAACTCCAAAACTGAAGGTCAGTACCCATCAAACCCTTCCAGTATTTTCTGTTTGTTATGGGAGTTCTATGTGCCAAGTTTGGTTCAATTGTATCGTTAGTTGTGTTCAGAATGCTCTTTTATTGTAGGTGAACTATAAATGAAAGCAACTACAATTCCCAAATGACATAATCAATACCTTGCCCAATCCCAGTAGTATTCAAATTTGGGTGTTTTGGGTATTTGTGCCAAATTTGGTCCAGTGAATGAAAATACATCCTACATATTGGATACAGTTCATAACAGTAGCAAAATTACAGTTATGGTGTAGCAACGAAAATATTGTTATGGTTGGGGGTCACCACAATATGAGGAAGTGTATTAAGGGGTCGCGGCATTAGGAAGGTTGAGAAACACTGGTGTAACCTGTTATGCCACCGAGGGCTCCTGCTTAGCATTGAGCCATAGCCATTAAATTAGAGATGGTACCCCTCGAATAGGAGCTCCATGTGCTCCTGAACTCACTTCCCCTTTGGCTTTGGCTCAGCACTAAGTTGACCGCATCCCTGATGCTCAGGGATTTTTCAAAGCCACAAAGTTCATCTATGGACCAAGAAACCATGGCATACACCCTCTACGCTCATCAGGTGGAACCAAACTTCTGGAGGACGAAAAATCAATTGCACTAAGTTGGAAAGAACACCACCAAAGCCTCCTGAATCGTGGTTCCAATGTGGTTCACAAATCCCACAACAACAAACCAGGGATGAGCTTGCAGCATTGCCTAGTTTGGAAGAAGTCAGCAATGCCATCAGCCAACAAAAAAAATAACAAAGCCAGCGGACCTGATGGGATCCCTGATGAAATCTTTAAAGAGGGAGGACCTGAGCTGACACAACAACTCCACCAGCTCATAGAAAAAGTGTGGAAAGAAGCAAAGACCACCAGGATTGAAGCGAAGCTCCTCCGCCATCAACTCCGCTGGATCGGCCACGTTGTCCGAATGCCCGACCACCGTCTCCCAAAGTAGTTGCTCTACTCCGAACTCAAGAATGGAAAAATGTAACATTGGAGGACAGGAAAAGAGATTGAAAGGTGGGCTCAAAGCCAACCTCAAAAATTGTGGAATAGACGCAGCAAACTGGGTGTTGAGCCAACACTGTGATGCTACAGGTAAAAAAGCCAATGGGATTTTGGACTGCATTAATAGGAGCATAGTGTCTAGATCCAGGGAAGTCATGCTCCCCATGCTCTATTCCGCTTTGGTTAGACCACACCTGGAATATTGTGTCCAATTCTGGGCACCACAATTCAAGAGAGACATTGACAAGCTGGAATGTGTCCAGAGGAGGGCGACTCAAATGATAAAAGGTCTGGAGAACAAGCCCTATGAGGAGCGGCTTAGGGAACTGGGCATGTTTAGCCTGAAGAAGAGAAGGCTGAGAGGAGATATGATAGCCATGTATAAATATGGGAGAGGAAGCCACAGGGAGGAGGAGGGAGCAAGCTTGTTTTCTGCTTCCCTGGAGACTAGGACACAATGGAACAATGGCTTCAAACTACAAGAGAGGAGATTCCATCTGAACACGAGGAAGAACTTCCTGACTGTGAGAGCCGTTCAGCAGCGGAACTCTCTGCCCCGGAGTGTGGTAGAGGCTCCTTCTTTGGAGGCTTTGAAGCAGAGGCTGGATGGCCATCTCTTGGGGGTGCTTTGAATGCAGTTTTCCTGCTTCTTGGCAGAATGGTGTTGGACTGGATGGCTCATGAGGTCTCTTCCAACTCTAGGATTCTGTGATTCTATGGGAAGTCCTAGCCCTTGAGTACTCTAGCTGGAGGTCAGCTATGACCAGCAGTGCTGTGGAATTTGAAGAGGCACGAATGGAGGTCGAAGGAGAGAAACGTGCCAAGAGGGAGGCACATTAAGCCAACCCTAACCGGGACCGGTTTGTGAGCACTCTAGTTGGAGGTTAGCTGTGACCAGCAGTGCTGTGGAATTTGAAGAGGCACGAATGGAGGTCGAAGGAGAGAAACGTGCCAAGAGGAAGGCACATCAAGCCAACCCCAACCAGGACCACAAATACCTGATATGCCCAAATTTGAATGCTGGTGAGATTGGAGGTCTTTGGGGAAAATTCACCTTGATTTGGGGGAGTTGTAGTTCATATTTAGAGAACACTGTGAAACCGAACACCGATGGATCTGGACCAAACTTAGTACACATACCTGATATGGTGAAATTTGATAACTGGAGGGGTTTGGGGGGGGGGGTGGCTGACCTTCCTTTCTGGGAGTTGTAGTTCACCAACAACTAGAGAAACGGTGACCTCCACCGATGATGGACTTGGACCAAAATGGCACACAGAACCCCCCGTGGCTAACTCAATCAAGAGGGGTTTGAGAGGACTGACTCACCATAGTGGGAATTCTAGTTTATCATACAGCCAGAGAGCACACTGAACCCCACCAAGGATGCATCTAGAGCAGTGGTTCTCATGCTGTGACCCCTTAACACAATTCCGCATATTGTGGTGACCCCCAACCATAAAATTATTTTCCTTCCTACTTCATAACTCTCATTTTGCTCCTGTTATGAATCGTAATGTAATGAGGACGAATTCGCATTCACTGGACTAAATTTGGCACCATTAGCCGAACACTCAAATTGGAATACTGGTGGGGTTGGGGGGAAATTGATGTTGTCATTTGGGAGTTGTAGTTGCTGGAATTTATCGTTCACCTGCAATCAAAGAGCATTCTGAACTCCGCCAGCGATGGAATTTGGCCAACTTGGCACACAGAACTCCCATGACCAGCAGAAAACACTGGAAGGGTTTGGTGGGCATTGACCTTGAGTTTTGGAGTTGTAGTTCGCCTGCATCAAGAGAGCGCTGTGCACTCAAACAATGATGGACCTGGACTAAACTTGGCACAAATACTCAATATGCCCAAATATGAACACTGGTGGAGTTTGGGGAAAATAGATCTTGATATTTCATAGTTGCTGCTGGGATTTATAGCTCAACTACAATCAAAGAGCATTCTGAAACCCACCAATGACAGAATTGGGCCAAACTTCCCACATAGAATCCCCATGACCAACAGAAAATACTGTGTTTTCTGGTGGTCTTCAGTGACCCCTCTGATATTCCCTCATGACCCCTCCAGCAGTCAAGACCCTCAGGTTGAGAACCACTGCCGTAGAGCATTAAATGTGTGGAAGAGATGGCACGCTTCCGTCGTGCAAAGGGGGCTCTTGTGCACTCACCATTGTCAGAGCCGACGGGTTTCTCCGAAGTGAAGATGGGCAAAAAGAACAGAGAAATCCTCAAACGTCGTCGCTTTTGATCTTGGGCCTCCTTCTGATCTGTGAGCCGTGGGCAGGAAGTCTTCTGAGGTTTGCTTCTTCGGTCTGGTACACCAAAGAGGGAAGGAGCTAACCCTGGCATTGCACCCCAGCCCTAGACAACGAGCACCCTGAGACGTAAGAAGCCAAAGGAGTGCCTCTGCCCATGCGCAGAGTGCATTTCCCTTCTTTTGTTGGGGAGTTACAGTGCACCATCTCATCAAGGAATCCATGGAAAGAGCAGAGCTGCTTGGAATTCCTACAGAATTTGGTAGGAATTCTGCAAGGGCTAGGGTTACTCAACCTGGGGGTCAGGACCCCCAGGGGGGACTCACGAGGGGTGTCAGATGGGTCGCCAAAGACCATCAGAAAACATGTTGGCCATGGGGGTTCTGTGTGGGAAGTTTGGCCCAATTCTATCATTTGTGTGGTCCAGAATGCTCTTTGATTGTAGGTGAACTATAAATCCCAGTAACTACAACTCTCAAATGTCAAGGTCTATTTTCCCCCAAATTCTATCTTTGTTCATATTTGGGCATATTGAGTATTCGTGCCAAGTTTGGTCCAGATCCTTCATTGTTTGTGCACAGTGCTCTCCGGATGTAGGTGAACTACAACTCCAAAACTCAAGGTCAATGCCGACCAAATTGTTCCAGTATTTTCCATTGGTCGTGGGAGTTCTGTATGCCAATTTTTGTTCAATTCCATCATTGGTGGAGTTCAGAATGCTCTTTGATTGTAGGTGAACTATAAATCCCAAATGTCAAGGTCTATTTTCCCCAAACTCTATCTATGTTCACATTTGGGCATATGGAATAATAGTGCCAAGTTTGGTCCAGATCCATCATTGTTTGTGCACAGTGCTCTCCGGATGTAAGTGAACTACAACTCTAAAACTCAAGGTCAATGCCCATCAAATTGTTCCAGTATTTTCCATTGGTCGTGGGAGTTCTGTGTGCCAAGTTTTGTTCAATTCCATCGTTGGTGCAGTTCAGAATGCTCTTTGATTGTACGTGAACTATAAATCCCAGCAACAACAACTCCCAAATGTCAAGGTCTATTTTCCCCTAAACTTCATCTGTGTTCATATTTGGCATATGGAATATTCGTGCCAAATTTGGTCCAGATCCATCATTGTTTGTCCACAGCGCTCTCCGGATGTAGGTGAACTACAACTCCAAAACTCAAGATATATTTTTTGGGTTTTTTTTTCATGTCAGGAGCGACCTGAGAAACTGCAAGTCGCTTCTGGTGTGTGAATGCCCACCAAACCCTTCCAGTACTTTCTATTGGTCATGGGAGTTCTGTATGCCAAGTTTGGTTCAATTCCACTGTTGGTGGTGTTCAGAATGCTCTTTGATTGTAGGTGAACTATAAATCCCAGTAACTGCAACTCCCAAAGGTCAAGGTCTATTTCCCTCAAACTCCACCAGTGCACACACTTGGGCACATTGAGTATTTGTGCCAAGTTTGGTCTAGATCTATCATTGTTTTAAGTCCACAGTGCTCTCTGGATGTAGGTGAACTACAACTCCCAAACTCAAGGTCAATGCCCACCAAGCCCTTCCAGTATTTTCTGTTCGTCGTGGGAGTTCTGTGTGCCAAGTTTGGCCCAATTTTATTATTGGTGGAGTTCAGAATGCTCTTTGATTGTAGGTGAACTATAAATCCCAGCAACTACAACTCCCAAATGACAAAATCAATCTCCCCCAATGTGAGTGTATCGGGTATTTGTGCCAAATTTGGTCCAGTGAATGATAATACATCTTGCCTATCAGATATTTACATAGCGATTCATAACAAGAGATAAACGACAGTTGTGAAGTAGCAACGTAAATAATGTGATGGTTGGGGGTCAACACAACATGAGGGGTATTAAGGGGTCACGGCATTACGAAGGTTGAGAAACACGGTTCTTCCGTGTAGATGTTCCCATAAAGCTGGAGAGGTAGAGACGGAACACATATAAAAGGAAGCATTGTTATTTTTCAAATAGTACATCATCACATTATTATATTGTACAATGGATGTTCTCAAAGGGGAACTGGACAGATAAATAAATTCACAGAACTATAGAATTGGAAGGGTCCTCCAAAGGTCATCTAGTCTGGCCTCCCCCCAAAGGTCACCTAGTCTGTCCCCATTCCTGCCATACATGGCTTAACCCTATTCTGACCTGCGACCAAAGGGTTTTTGTTTGTGTATTTCCACCTATTCTCTATTTGAGTTTATTCGATGCTTAGACAAAGCAAATAGATAAATACATGAACACCAGATTATTAAATCATATATATATATATATATATATATATATATATATATATATATGCTCTGTGCATAATGAGTACCTTACAAACAAAAGAACCATGAACGAAATCACAAATTTGGCAACAAAACGTCTCACAACACAAGGAGTGATCATCACTCAAAACATTATGATTTTGTCATTTGGGAGGTGTACTTGCTGGGACTTATAGTTCACCTACAATCAAAGAGCACTCTGAACTCCTCCAACGATGGAATTGAACCAAACTTGGCACACAGAACTCTCACGACCAACAGAAAATACTAGAAGGGTTTGGTGGGCATTGACCTTGAGTTTGGGAGTTGTAGTTCACCTACATCCAGAGAGCACTGTGGACTCAAACAATGATGGATCTGGACCAAACTTGGCACAAGCACTCAATACGCCAAAATATGAACACAGATGGAGTTTGGGGGAAATAGACCTTGACATTTGGGAGTTGTAGTCACTGAGATACACAGTTCACCTACAATCAAAGAGCATTCTGAACCCCACAAACGACAGAATTGGGGCAAACTTCCCACATATAACCCTCATGACCATCAGAAAGTACTTAAGGCCATCCAGTCCAACTCCCTTCATCAGGGCAAGAAAACATAATCAAAGCCCTCCTGACAGAGAGCCATCCAGCCATAGATATACACAGACAGACAGACAGATAGATAGATACATAGATAGATAGATAGATAGATAGGTAGATAGATAGATAGATGGATGGATGGATGGATAGATAGGGAGCTGTAGTTGCTGGAATTTGTAGTTCACCTACAATCAAATAGCATGATAGAATTGAAACAACTGGGGCATACAGGACTTCCATGACCAACAGAAAACGCTAGAAGGGTTTGGTGAGCATTGACCTTGAGTTTGGGAGTTGTAGTTCACTTATATTCAGAGAGCACTGTGGACTCAAACAATGATGGATCTGGACCAAACTCTACACGAATACTCAATATGCCCAAATATGAACACTGGCTGAGTTTGGGGAAAATAGAATATTGACATTTGGGAGTTGTAGTTGCTGGGATTTATAGTTCACGTACAATCAAAGAGCACTCTGAACTCCTCCAACGATGGAATTGAACCAAACTTGGCACACAGAACTCTCACGACCAACACAAAATACTAGAAGGGTTTGGTGGGCATTGACCTTGAGTTTGGGAGTTGTAGTTCACTTATATTCAGAGAGCACTGTGGACTCAAACAATGATGGATCTGGACCAAACTCTGCACGAATACTCAATATGCCCAAATGTGAACACTGGCTGAGTTTGGGGAAAATAGAATATTGACATTTGGGAGTTGTAGTTGCTGGGATTTATAGTTCACGTACAATCACAGAGCATTCTGAACCCCACGAATGACAGAATTGGGGCAAACCTCCCGCACAGAACTCCCAAGACCAACAGAAAATACTCAAGGCCACCCAGTCCAACTCCCTTCACCAGGGCAAGGAAACGTAATCAAAGCCCTCCTGACAGAGAGCCATCCAGCCAGAGATATAGATAGATAGATATGATTCACACATAGAGAGATATAGTATCATGGATTTGAAAGGAACCCTTAAAGAAGGACTAAGATACGTTGCATGTTCCAGAGTAGGCAAACCAGACACTCTCCTCATCAACACTGACAAAGAAACAGCAAGAAATACTGTTTACTCACAAGCAGAAAGAAATTACAAATATTAGAAACCAACACTTTCTCATTAATTATTTTCCAGATCAACAGACTGGGCCACAGCAACGCCTGGCAGGGGACGGCTAGTACACAATAAAATCCTGTAAATCATTAAAATGCTAAGATCAAGTGTAGTATCTGTTCTTATCCGTCTTGTTTGTGAGACGGTTGTTGACTCCGTTGCTCTGGAAGGCCTTCTTATCGCTCCATCTTCGCACCTGTCTGCATCTGATTGAACTCGATTCTTCTTTGCGTTCATAGAGGATCGACACATGGAGGTTTCGTTTTCACACTTTTATGTTGTGAAAACGGGCAAGGTTTTTTTTTTTCTCTTCTGCTTTCTCTGCCTTGCGGTCTCCTGATTTTTGCCACTTCGCACTTTGCTTACTTAGCAAACAGGTAAAAGCAAGCCCAAAAATAATAATAATTCAAGATGATCTATTACTTTGAACCCAGTGAATAGAAGTGAAGGAACATTCCTTTTTTTAAAAGAGAGCAAAACATATAGGTTTAATTTTGTGGTTTTCCAAGCAGCGGCCAAATCTGTGGATACAGACTCCATGGATACCAAACCCATGGATACTATATCCGTGGATACTGAATCTGTGGATACTGAATCCATGGATACAGAATCTATGGATATCAAATTCGTGGATACTAAATCCGTGGATACTAAATCAGTGGATACCGAATCTGTGGATACTGAATCCGTGGATACCAAATCCATGGATAGCAAATTCGTGGATATTAAATTCATGGATACTAAATCCTTGGATACTGAATTTGTGGATACTGAATCTGTGGATACCGAATCTATGGATATCAAATTCATGGATATTAAATCAGTGTATACCGAATCTGTGGATACTGAATCCATGGATACCGAATCTATGGATATCAAATTCGTAGATACTAAATTTATGGATACTAAATCCTTGGTTACCAAATCTGTGGATACTGAATCCGTGGATACCGAATCTATGGATATCAAATTCGTGGATACTAAATCAGTGCATAGTAAATCAGTGGATACCGAATCTGTGGATACTGAACCCATGGATACCGAATCTATGGATATCAAATTCGTAGATACTAAATTCATGGATACTAAATCCTTGGTTACCGAATCTGTGGATACTGAATCCATGGATACTGAATCTATGGATATCAAATTCGTGGATACTAAATTCATGGATACCAAATCTGTGGATATATAATCCGTGAATATCGAATCTATGGATATATAATCCGTGAATATCGAATCTGTGGATATCGAATCCGTGGATACCGAATCCATGGATACCAAATCTGTGGACATATAATCCATGGATATAAAATCTGTGGATATCGAATCCGTGGATACCGAATTCATGGATACAAATTCGTGGATACTAAATCCATGGATACCAAATCTGTGGATATATAATCCATTGATATTGAATCTGTGGATATCGAATCCGTGGATACTACATCCATAGATACCAAATCTGTGGATATCGAATCTGTGGATATCAAATCTGTGGATAAGGAGGCCTGGCTGTAGATAGGAAGGCAGATAAACAGATGGAGGCCTTCCTGTCGAGTCAAAGAGTGCCAAACTACAACTCCCAGTATTCCGTTGTATTCAACCATTGAGATTTAAAAGTCAAACCACATTCGTTGTACTGTGTGGATGTGCCCTTAGTGAAACTACAACTCTCAGGATTCCATAGCATAATTGAGCCATGGCATGGCCAAACTGCATTCATTTCTCTCTGTGTGTCCATTCACTTCCTGACGAATAAATGAGTAAAATTGGACCTACCATGAGGCTCATCCAGGACGAGGTTAGTCCACTTTGCTGCTGCAAAACGGGCAAGAGCACCAACCCAAGGCGATGTTTGGAGCCCCCTTTTTGGTGCCAGCTTCAGGCCGAACGTGTCCAAAACGTGAGACCCCCCCCCCCCTTAAAATAACCAATCACCGCACCCTAATGTGGCCACCGATGCCAACACAGAAGAGGAACAGGGACCCGAAAGTCCCAACTTCCCCACTGACAATAAACACAAAAGGTGGGGCCCCAGAACCTACCCACTCCGTGGAAGACAAAGGAGGAACTTTGCAGTATGTTTTGGGGAAGAGGATGGAGAACTGCAAATCCCACTCTCTCGCCCTATTGAAATGAAGGACCTCTGGTACCATCACCAGGGGCTTTGAGGGAAGGGGCAGCATTTATTTCTGACTCTTCGTGACCTCATGGACCAGCCCACGCCAGAGCTCCCTGTCGGCCGTCACCACCCCCAGCTCCTTCAAGGTCAGTCCAGTCGCTTCAAGGATGCCATCCATCCAACTTGCCCTTGGTCGGCCCCTCTTCCTTTTGTCCTTCCACTTTCCCCAGCATCATTCCCTTCTCTAGGCTTTGCTGTCTCCTCAGAGCTCCCTGTCGGCCGTCACCACCCCCAGCTCCTTCAAGGTCATTCCAGTCACTTCAAGGATGCCGTCCATCCACCTTGCCCTTGGTCGGCCCCTCTTCCTTTTGCCTTCCACTTTCCCCAGCATCATTCCCTTCTCTAGGCTTTGCTGTCTCCTCAGAGCTCCCTGTCGGCCGTCACCACCCCCAGCTCCTTCAAGGTCAGTCCAGTCACTTCAAGGATTCCATCCCTCCACCTTAGCCGGCCCCTCTTCCTTTTGCCTTCCACTTTCCCCAGCATCATTCCCTTCTCTAGGCTTGGCTGTCTCCTCATGATGTGGCCAAAGGACTTCCACTTTGTCTCTAGTCTCCTTCCCTCCAATGAGCAGCCGGGCTTTCTTTCCTGGAGGATGGACTGGTTGGATCTTCTCGCAGTCCAAGGCACTCTCAGAACTTTCCTCCAGCACCATAGTTCCAAAGCATCTCTCTTCCTTGGCTCAGCCTTCCCGAAGGTCCAGCTCTCACTTCCGTAGATGTGACTACAGGGAAGACCATGGCTTTGACTAGGCAATGGATCTTGGTTGCCAGTCTGATGTCTCTGCTCTTGACTATTTTATCGAGACTGGACCTTGCTCTCCTCCCAAGAAGGAAGCGTCTTCTGATGTCCTGGCCACAGTCTGCGTCTGCAGTCATCTTTGCACCTAGAAATACAAACCCTGTCACGGCCTCCACATTTTCTCCCTCTATTTCCCAGTTGTCAATCATTCTTGTTGCCATCATCTTGGTTTTTTTGACGTTTAGCTGCAACCCGGCTTTTGCGCTTTTTTCTTTCACCTTGATGAGAAGGCTCCTCAGCTCCTCCTCGCTTTCGGCCATCAGAGTGGTGTCATCTGCATATCTGAGGTTGTGAATGTTTCTTCCAGCCATTTTCACCCCAGCTTTGCATTCATCCAGCCCCGCACATCCTCGCATGATGTGTTCTGCATACAAGTTAAAAAGGTTGGGTGAGAGTATGCAGCCTTGCCGGACGCCTTTCCCAATCTTGAACCCATCTGTTGTTCCGTGGTCAGTTCTGACTGTTGCTCCTTGGTCCTTGTACAGATTCCTCAGGAGAGAGGGAAGGGGGCTTGGGATGCCCATCCCACCAAGAACTTGCCACTTTCTAGATGACATCAATTACCTGGACCAGTCACAGTGTGGTTTCAGGCCTGGTCAGGGTACCGAGACAGCCTTGGTCGCCTTGGTGAATGACCTCCGTAGAGAGCTGGACAGGGGGAGTGTGACTCTGTTGGTTCTCTTGGACATCTCAGCGGCTTTCAATACCATCAATCATGGTATCCTTCTGGGACAACGCTCTGGGATGGGTCTCGGGGGTACGGTTTTGTCGTGGCTCCGATCTTTCCTGGAGGGTCGGTCCCAGATGGTGAAGCTGGGAGATGCCTGCTCGGACCCCTGGCCTTTGACCTGTGGGGTCCCGCAAGGCTCTATTCTATCTCCCATGCTTTTTAGCATCTACATGAAACCGCTGGGAGAGGTCATCCGGAGTTTTGGAGTTAGGTGCCATCTCTACGCAGATGACACACAACTCTACTACTCGTTTCCACCTAATTCCAAGGAAACCCCTCGAGTGCTGGACGAGTGCCTGGCCGCTGTGTCTATCTGGATGAAGAGGAACAAGCTGAAGATCAATCCCGACAAGACAGAGGTCCTCCTGGTCGATCGTAAACCAGATCGGGGTATAGGGTGGCAACCTGTGCTGGACAGGGTTACACTCCCCCTGAAGCCACAGGTCTGCAGTTTGGGAGTCCTCTTGGATTCATCACTTACGCTTGAGGCTCAGGCGTCGGCGGTGTCCGGGAGGGCTTTTGCACAATTGAGACTCGTGCGCCAACTGCAACCTTACCTCGTAAAGGCTGATCTGGCCGGGGTGCTCCATGCCTTGGTCACCTCTAGATTGGACTACTGCAATGCGCTCTACGTGGGGCTGCCCTTGAAAACGGCTCAGAAATTTCAGTTAGTCCAATGGGCAGCAGCCAGGATGTTAACTGGTGCTCCTTACAGGGAGTGGTCAACCCTCCTGTTCAAGGAGCTCCATTGGCTGCCGTTCATTTTCCGGTCCCAATTCAAGGTGCAGGTGCTCACCTACAAAGCCCTAAACGGTTTGGGACCTGCCTACCTATGTGACCGCATCTCCGTTTATGAGCTTCAAAGCAGAGGGGCGGTTCACGGAACCAATTCTTCGGCTTTAAGTGCCTTCTGCTGGGCTGACTTTCTCAGTTCAGGCATCGTTTCAGATTGATGAAGACCTTGGCAGTTCTCCCGGTTTCCCTGGCCATGGTCTTGAAAGATTTCTAGGATATCAAGCACGGTTAGTGGATTGCTAACAGGTTCCAGTATTTCACAGTGAGGCTTTTGGTTTTGCTTTGTCCATTTAAATTCATGTTTGCTGATTTTGCTGTGGCTTTTGACTTTCATTTTTCCTTTATTTTGTAACCATTTTTCTTCAATAAAAAAGGATTGTTTTTCACAGTCAAGTGTGGTGGATAGTTATCTTAGGGCCTCGTTCCCTGCTCTGGATTGCAACAAATCCTTTCAAAATCGAAACGCCAGCGCCCCCTATAAACGAAACGAGTTTAGAACCATTTTTTGTCTTGATCACCCAAGCCCAAGAGTTGGAAGAGACCTCATCCAGCCCAACCCCATTCTGCCAAGAAGCAGGAATATTGCATTCAAATCACCCTCGACAGATGGCCATCCGGCCTCTGTTTAAAAGCTTCCAAAGAAGGAGCCTCCACCACACTCCCTACGGGGCAGAGAGTTCCACTGCTGAACGGCTCTCACAGTCAGGAAGTTCTTCCTCATGAAATTGGATCAAAAAGTAATTTAATCCGAATTAATTACGATTTTAGAAGCTTACGAACGAACTTACCCAAGCCTAGTAGCTATGGTTTTCTGTTGGCAAGGTGCACTTTATCCCACTATCCACTTAATTTTATTTATTTATTTTATTTATTTATCGTGTCATCCGCAACCGGAACATTGTATTACATTTCTAATAGAACAAAACAAACAAACAGATTTAAAAAACCTACAAATTTTGCAAACTTGGTAGTTGATTAAATGTCCTTTGACCAGTATCTGGCCCCTTGGAGTGCCTCTGGTGTTGCCGCAAGGAGGTCCTCCATTGTGCATGTGGCAGGGCTCAGGTTGCATTGCAGCAGGTGGTCAGTGGTTTGCTCTTCTCCACACTCGCATGTCGTGGACTCCACTGTGTGGCCCCATTTCTTAAGATTGGCTCTGCATCTCATGGTGGTGCCAGAGCGCAGTCTGTTCAGTGCCTTCCAAGTCGCCCAGTCTTCTGTGTGCCCAGGGGGGAGTCTCTCATCTGGTATCACCCACGGATTGAGGTGCTGGGTTTGAGCCTGCCACTTTTGGACTCTCGCTTGCTGAGGTGTTCCAGCGAATGTCTCTGTAGATCTTAAAAAACTATTTCTTGATTTGAGTCGTTGACGTGCTGGCTGATACCCAAACAGGGGATGGGCTGGAGATATCACTGCCTTGGTCCTTTCACTATTGGCTGCTACTTCCCGGCGGATGTCAGGTGGTGCAATACTGGCTAAGCAGTGTAATTTCTCCAGTGGTGTAGGGCGCAGACACCCTGTGATAATGCGACATGTCTCATTAAGAGCCACATCCACTGTTTTAGTGTGGTGAGATGTGTTCCACACTGGGCATGCGTACTCAGCAGCAGAGTAGCATAGCGCAAGGGCAGATGTCTTCACTGTGTCTGGTTGTGATCCCCAGGTTGTGCCAGTCAGCTTTCGTATGATGTTGTTTCTAGCGCCCACTTTTTGCTTGATGTTCAGGCAGTGCTTCTTGTAGGTCAGAGCACGATCCAGAGTGACTCCCAGGTACTTGGGTGCACTGCAATGCTCCAGTGGGATTCCTTCCTTCCCAGGTAATAATCCTCAGAGCTCAGGATGCTTGTCTGTTCTTAAGGTGAAAGGCACATGTCTGTGTTTTAGATGGATTAGGGATCAGCTGGTTTTCCCATTGATATCCAATTGATATGACAATAATGTAATACATAAAATAGGATCAGATGGCGAGGAAAGAGGTCGTAATATGGAGGAAGCAACACCAGCAGTTTAAGCTATGTAGATGACATTGAGTTAATTGTAGAAGATCCCTCATGTTCAGAAGGTTTGTGAAGCGAAAGTGGAAAGACACTTCTTGGTTCTGATACATTTTGAAATTGAGAAGAAATCTGTTCAAATTGGGACTAAAACGTTGCAGCCGGTGTCAGGAATCTCCAAAAACGATTCAGGGACAACAGAAGCAGAATTTGGATATTAAAAGGGGGGACACACAACCACACTGAACTATAGCAGGAAACAACATATTTTCACCCATAGTGCATAATGAGGAATTTATTAAATTGTGACACAACCATCATTTTAATAACATAGGCATTTTTGGAACCAACTGCTCCGCATGGTCCTGGTCCTGGTCCAGCTCCGTTCCACAAGAACCATCAGGAAGGTGAAATTGCGTTATTTGAAAAGGGACTTCATCGCAGACCGATACATCAATTGGCCATAGGATGTGGACAGCAATGATGTTGGCATGAACCACTCCACCATGGCAGACTGAAACAAAAGCCATAGAGAGAGGAAAGTTAAGCATTATCACTTTTGGAAAAGTTTGGCAGAGGCAAGGTCACCAGCAGAGTGGCTTAAGGCACATCTACACTGTATTGTCGAAGGCTTTCATGGCCGGAATCACTGGGTTGTTGTAGGTTTTTTCGGGCTATATGGCCATGTTCTAGAGGCATTCTCTCCTGACGTTTCGCCTGCATCTATGCCAAGCATCCTCAGAGGTAGCGAGGTCTGTTGGAACTAGGAAAAAGGTTTATACATCTGTGGAATGACCAGGGTGAGACAAAGGACTCTTGTCTGCTGGAGCTAGGTGTGAATGTTTCAACTGACCACCTTGATTAGCCTATAATAGCCTGACTGTGCCTAGAGCAATCTTTTGTTGAGAGGTGATTAGATGTTGTATGCTCCCACAGAAGTTCAGGAAGCAAGAAGCCATCTTGTTCCCTTCTGCTTCAGGATAAGCCTTGTCTTAGAGGGCACTAGAAATCTGAGTAAGTAGGTTCTTGTGGGTTTTTTCGGGCTATATGGCCATGTTCTAGAGGCATTTCTCCTGACGTTTCGCCTGCATCTATGGCAAGCATCCTCAGAGGTAGTGAGGATGCTTGCCATAGATGCTACCTCTGAGAATGCTTGCCATAGATACAGGTGAAACGTCAGGAGAAATGCCTCTAGAACATGGCCCTACAGCCCGAAAAAACCCACAAGAACCTAGTGATTCCAGCCATGAAAGCCTTCGACAATACATTAATCTGAGTAAGTGTTTAAAATAAACTGCTTTGAGTGTTGATTTGTTTGCTGCTTTGAGTGTTAGCTGCTTTGAGTGTTGCTTTGTTAGAGGGCACTAGAAATCTGAGTAAGTGTTTAAAATTAGCTGCTTTGAGTGTTGATTTGTTTGCTGCTTTGAGTGTTAGCTGCTTTGAGTGTTGCTTTGTTAGAGGGCACTAGAAATCTGAGTGTTTAAAATTAGCTGCTTGAGTGTTGCTTTGTTTGAGAGGCGGGGCGAGGCTACATTTTTTTTAGCCAGCAGTGCAGGCCAGCAATTAGTGGCCCATTGTTTTCTGCTTCCTTGGAGATTAGGACGTGGAACAATGGCTTCAAACTACAAGAGAGGAGATTCCATCTGAACATGAGGAAGAACTTCCTGACTGTGAGAGCCGTTCAGCAGTGGAACTCTCTGCCCCGGAGGGAGTGTGGTGGAGGCTCCTTCTTTGGAAGCTTTTAAACAGGGACTGGATGGCCATCTGTCAGGGGTGATTTGAATGCAATGTTCCTGCTTCTTGGCAGAATGGGGTTGGACTGGATGGCCCATGAGGTCTCTTCCAACTCTTTGATTCTATGATTCTGCGATTCTATGATTCTATGTCTTTGTTTGTTTCCTGCACAGATTCTTTTTGCACCGTCTGCCAAGGCTTTAATGGTGCACAACAACAGAGAGGAAACAAACAAGGACGTCTAATCACCTCTCAACAAAAGATTGTTCTAGGCACTGCCAGACCTTTATATGCTAATCAAGGTGGTCAGTTGAAACATTCCCACCTAGCTCCAGCAGACAAGAGTCCTTTGTCCACAGATATATAAACCCTTTTTCCTAGTTCCAACAAACCTCACTACCTCTGAGGATGCTTGCCACAGATGCAGACGAAACGTCAGGATAGAATGCCTCTGGACCATGGCCATATAGTCCGAAAAACCTACAACAACCCACACATCTACACTGCTTGACACTATTTCTGTATGTAGATGACATGGTCCTTCTCTCATATATTAATTTTAGTTCGACTTCTCTACTCAGCAAAAAACACAACCCAAAACTACTTTGTACCCACTTTTCCTGTTGTTGAAGATAGGGGAGATCTCTTCCTGTAATAGGACCCAAAGCAGAACTTTGTTTGGGGAGAAGTTATTGGTGTTCTGGAGCGACTGAGCAGAAAACCGACCTCAAATCTCAACTCCTTGGGACGCTTCCAAAGGATTTCATTGACCAGGAAAGTGGGGTGGGTTTTGTTGAGTGAGGAAACGCCTCTTGCCCCCAACTCACCTGCAAGCTGTGGCTGAGGCACCCCGAGGTTCTGTTGGTGAAACCCACGGTGTTCAAGGCTTTGTGGGCATAGACCTCGGGAGACATCTTTGCGACCCGGATGTTAAAGAGCTTGGTCATGTTGGTGTCGACAAACATTGGTAAGACGCACTGTGGAGGGAAAGGGAAGCCCAAGAGAAGGACAAAGGTGTGTTCGTTCTCTCAAAACGGGATGGACAGGAGGTCATATTCCAAAAACGGACCCAAGGATGGAGGGAAGGAGAAGGCAAAGACCTGGTAGAGATAGAGCTTGGAGCTTGAGAGAAGGAGGAGGAAGAGACAAAGAAAAATAAGATGAAGGAAAAGGAGAGAAGAAGGAAGGAGGATGAGGAGGAGGAAGAATAAGATGAAGGAAGAGGAGAGAAGAAGGAATAAGAGAATGAAGAGAAGGAGAAGGAGAAGAAGAAGAAGACAACAAAGGAAGAGGAGAATAGAAGGACGGAGGAGGAGGAGGGAAAATAAGATGGAGAGGAGAGGAGAAGGAAGAAGAGAATGAAGAGAAGAAGATGATGACAAAGGAAGATGAGAAGAATAGAAGGAGGGAGGATGAGGAGTAAGAAGAATAAGATGAAGAGAGAGGAGAGGAGAAGGAAGAAGAGAATGAAGAAGAAGAAGACAAAGGAAGAGAAGAATAGAAGGAAGGAGGATGAGCAGAACGAAGGATAAAATGAAGGGAGAGGAGAGAAGAAGAAGAGAGTGAAGAGGAGAAAAAGAAGAAAAAGAAGACAAAGGAAGAGTAGAAGAGAAGATGAAAGGAGGAAGAAGAATAAGAAAAGGAAGAAGAAGGAAGAGGAGAAAAGAAGGAAGAACAAAGAGTAGGAAGGTGAAGGAAGAGGAAGAAGAGGAGGGAGCATAGAAGATAAAGGAGGAGGAGGAGGAAGAAGAAAAATATGATGAAGGAAGAGAAGTAGGAAGAAAAGAATGAGGAGTAGAAAAAGAGGATGAAGGAAGATGGGAAGAAAAAAGGAGAAGAAAAGGAAGGTGATAGGGAAGGAGAAGGAAGGATGAGAAGGTGGAGAGAAAAGGAAGTAGAAGACGATAAAGAAGAGGAGGAGGAAAGGGAGGAAAGGGAAGAGATGAAAAGAAAGAAGATAAAGAAGACGGAGTAGGAGAAAAGTGAAGAAGGAAAGAGAGATGAAGGAAAAGGAAGAAAAAGGCAGAAGATGAGGAACAAGAAGAAAGCTAATGAGGGGGAGGAGGCAGAGCAAAAAGAGGGGGAGGAGGTAGCAGTGGTAGAAAAAGGAAGAAGAAAAAGAGAGAAGAGGAGGAAGAAAGCAAATCAGGAGAAGGAAGAGAGAGAAAAGAAGAAGAAAGAGAAGGAGGAGGATGGAGAATAAAGAGAAGAAAGGGAGGAGGAGATGGTGTAGATGAAAAAAAGGAGTTAAAAGGCCATTTCAATTGCAACATACCTGTACAATGATGCCTTTAGACCTGTATTCCACATCTAACGCCCGCGAGAAGAAATCCACAAAAGCCTGAAAGGAAAGTGTTGTGCAACATTGAACAGTCCAATTGGATCTTTGAAATGGCATTTCCCCTCCCAAATAGTTGGGGCGGTGACCCCATATTCAATTTCACAAGGGTGCTGGGAAACATGGGAAATGGGAACGGGGTCTCTCAAGCAGAGTAATCGATTTGCAGGGCAGAAGCTGAACCGCCCTGCTTGGTGTTTGTCTCACCTTGCTGGAGCTGTACAGCGCAGCCCAGGCCGTGGGTCTCCAGGCACTTGCGGAAGACAGGTTTATTATGATCCCCTTCTTCCTACAAAGAGATACATAGTGGGGTGTGTGTGTGTGTTACAGGTCCCGTTCACCCTACAGCTGTCCAAGTCCAGCTATAGACTCTCCAAAATGCTGCAAAGGCAAAAACAAACATGTCTTCTCCTTAATGTGACCCAGAGCCCAAGCCCAATGCAGTCACTGTCCCGTGGTGCCTCTTGATGTTTCCCTGTTGACCTGCTTGGACTGCAACACCCAACATTCCTCACCTCTATCGGAAAAACCAGGGAGGAGGTACGTGATTTATAGTTCCTCTACCATGCCTCCCCTATGCTGTGAACTGGAGTGATTGTCTCAGGGCATGCTATTGAATCAAACCAAACCTTGCAGAGTCTTAAATCAATAGTCAGCAGAGATTGACTGCACAGCGTCTGACCTTAAGCAAACACTGGTTTTCACTCAAACTCTCAGTGGAGGTTTTAATCTTATGTTCAACTATATACACATCAGGATCAGGGATATACTCACAACCGATACAGCGACAATCCAGCGAGAAGTGTAGCAAGATAATCATAGCAAGAGATGCATGGCAAGTCAAGCACGTGGCAAGAGAAAAACACACATACCAGCTACTTTCTACTCACAGCTTCTCAGCACCAAAGACAATAGGGAAGGACGTAGCCTTCATCATGCCTGTCACGTGGTCATCTCAGCTCCTTTTCCTGTCCCTCAATTTCCACATCACCACTTGTTTAACCTTTCAGTGGATATGTGTGACCACATGTCCATCAAAAGCTGGAATGTGTCCAGAGGAGGGCGACTAAAATGATCAAGGGTCTGGAGAACAAGCCCTATGAGGAGCGGCTTAAGGAGCTGGGCATGTTTAGCCTGAAGAAGACAAGGATGAGAGGAGATATGATAGCCATGTATAAATATGTGAGAGGAAGCCACAGGGAGGAGGAGGGAGCAAGCTTGTTTTCTGCTTCCTTGGAGACTAGGACGCAGAACAATGGCTTCAAACTACAAGAGAGGAGATTCCGAGCAGAATTTAAAGTGCTGGTTTTGACCTATAAAACCCTATACGGTTCCGGCCCAGTGTATTTGTCCGAACGGATCTCCCTCTACATCCCACCTCGAAGTTTAAGATCTTCTGGGGAGGCCCTGCTCTCGACCCCGCCAGTCTCACAAGTGAGGCTGGCGGGGACGAGGAGCAGGGCCTTCTCAGTGGCGGCCCCCCGCCTGTGGAACTCACTCCCCGGGGAGATTAGATCGGCCACTTCCCTCCTAGCATTTAGGAAAAAACTAAAGACCTGGATGTGGGACCAAGCTTTTGGTCACTCTGACAACTAACTCAAGGACCTGGCGATAGACAAAGACAAACGGAGTAGAACGGATGTATGGACTCTGATATATGGACTCTGACATGAGATGGTTTTAGGTTTTATGTTTTTATGATGTATTGATGTTTTAATCTAACTGCTGAATTGTTATATTTTTGGATTACTTGTTGTGTGATTGGGCATCTAATTGTGCCCTCCCTGTAAGCCGCCCTGAGTCCCCCTCGGGGTGAGAAGGGCGGGGTATAAGTGAATGAAATAACAAATAAATAATAAATTCCATCTGAACATTAGGAAGAACTTCCTGACTGTGAGAGCCGTTCAGCAGTGGAACTCTCTGCCCCGGAGTGTGGTGGAGGCTCCTTCTTTGGAAGCTTTTAAGCAGAGGCTGGATGGCCATCTGTCAGGGGTGATTTGAATGCAACATTCCTGCTTTTTGGCAGAATGGGGTTGGACTGGATGGCCCATGAGGTCTCTTCCAACTCTTTGATTCTAGGATTCTATGATTCTATGATTCTATGAAAACTGTATTTTCCGAACAGTAATGCACAATGGAGTTACAGTCAATGCCTTCCTATCTAACAGTACATTATCTCTTTATTTATTTACAGAATAGTCCGCCTTTCTCATCTTGAAGGGGACTCAGGCCGATCACAGGACATGTACATGGCAAATATTCAGTGCCGTTAAACAGACAGGACAGACAACAGATAGAGGTATTATGTTTGCATTTTTCCCAACTTCAGTGTCCAGGATATTAACCATGATTCTCAAATTATGAGGACTGGACCTAATTCAGTAGGAAATTTTCCTTATCACCATTGCACCATACAGCGCAGCCCAGGCCGTGGGTCTCCAGGCAGTTGCGGAAGACAGGTTTATTATGATCCCCTTCTTCCTACAAAGAGATACATGGTGGGGGGGGGGGGGGTGTTAGAGGTCCCGTTCACCCTACAGCTGTCCAAGTCTAGCTATAGACTTTCCAAAATGCTGCGAAGACAAAAACAAACATGTCTTCTCCTTAATGTGACCCAGAGCCCAAGCCCAATGCAGTCAGTGTCCCGTGGTGCCTCTTGATGTTTCCCTGTTGACCTGCTTGGACTGCAACACCCAACATTCCTCACCTCTATCGGAAAAACCAGGGAGTAGGCATGTGATTTATA
This sequence comes from Anolis sagrei, assembly GCF_037176765.1. Taxonomy (NCBI): domain Eukaryota; kingdom Metazoa; phylum Chordata; class Lepidosauria; order Squamata; family Anolidae; genus Anolis; species Anolis sagrei. The sequence continues at coordinate 81,369,615 of NC_090035.1, read as the reverse complement.
GTTCCTCTACCATGTCTCCCCTATGCTGTGAACTGGAGTGATTGTTTCAGGGCAAGCTATTGAATCAAACCAAACCTTGCAGAGTCTTTTATCATTTTCTGGGAGGAAGACAAGGAATGAAGAAGAAAAAGGGAAATGAGGACTCTGTGGAGCCAACTCTTGGGTGCAATAAGGAAACCAATAATATAGGAAGAAAAAGAAATAATCTCTAGGTCAGTAGTTCTCAACCTTCCTAATGCCGCGACCCCTTAGTACAGGTTCTCAACTTGTGGTGACCCCCAACCATAACGTTATTTTCAAGATGCATTTTCATTCACTGGACCAAATTTGGCACAAATACCTGATACGCCCAAATTTGAATACTGGTGGGGTTGGAGGGGATTGATTTTGTCAATTGGGAATGTTGGAGTTGCTGGGATTTATAGTTCACCTAAAATCAAAGAGCCTTTTGAACTCCACCAATGATGGAATCGAATCAAACTTGGCACACAGAATTCCCATGACCAAGAGGAAATACTGGGAGAGTCTGGTGGACACTGAACTTGAGTTTTTGGAGTTGTAGTTCACCTACATCCAGAGAACACTGTGGACGCAAACAATGATGGATCTGGACCAAACTTGGCAAGAATATTCAACATGCCCAAATGTGAACACTGGTGGAGTTTGGGGGAAATAGTCCTTGACATTTTGGGAGTTGTAGTTCACCTACAATCAAAGAGCATTCTGAACCCCACCAACGTGAAAACTGGGCCAAACTTCCCACATAGAACCCCCATGACCAACAGAAAATACTGTGTTTTCTGGTGATCTTAAGTGACCCCTCTGACATTCCCTCGTGACCCCTCCAGGGGTCCCGACCCCCAGGTTGAGAACCACTGCTCTAGGTGATGCTCTTGCTGAATTCTTGACTTCACTTACAGATAAGAAAGGGAAATATTTGAATTGTAATTCAATAACCTTATCACTGTTAACATGGAGGAGAAAGCATTTAAATGCCTAGACTGAATTGTACTGTTAATCAGCCCAGCTTTGCACTTTATCCCATCATCCCTGTACCGAATTGTGCTGCTAACTTTTTCCAACTTCAGCACTTTAATCGCTAATTTGATGTCTGACACTTGGATTACCAACCCCTCCATGTCGCACTTTATCTAGCACTTTAGTTCAGACATCGATTCAACCTATTGCACTTTAATCTATATACATATAAATCTGTTAGGTTGGTTCAACGGGACAGCAAAACTCTAAAAAAACCCAACGAAACTTAACCAAAATTCCCATGCCCATAACACAACCCACAAGGTACAAACATATCTACTCAAAATGAAAAACAACACAACAACACACTCACAAAACGGCAAAACAACAAAACTAAAAAAACCAACGAAACTTAACCAAAATTCCCATGCCCATAATACAACCCACAAGGTACAAACATATCTAATCAAAATGCAAAACAACACAACAACACAACAACACACTCACAAAACAGCAAAACAACAAAACTCAAAAAAACTCCAACGAAACTTAACCAAAATTCCCATGCCCATAACACAACCCACAAGGTACAAACATATCTACTCAAAATGAAAAACAACACAACAACACACTCACAAAATGGCAAAACAACTGAGCATGCACATTGGCGCCCAGCCGCAAGTTCCCTGGCGCGCGCGCACACAGCCTTCCAGCCAACGTTCCCTCTGCGGAAGCCATGCCCACTCCAAGCCCCGCCGTGCCACTTCCCGCGCACACACACCCCATGCCACACGCACACACACAACCCCACGCTGCATAACTCCCCCTATTGCCGCACACACACACGCAACCCCACGCTCCATCACTCCCCCCGCCGCCGCACACACACACGCAACCCCACGCTCCATCACTCCCCGCCGCCGCACACACACACAACTCCACTCCCCCCACCGCCGCACACACACACGCAACCCCACGCTCCATCACTCCCCCGCCGCCGCACACACACACGCAACCCCACACTCCATCACTCCCCCCGCTGCCACACACACACACGCAACCCCACTCCCCCCGCCGCCGCACACACACACGCAACCTCACGCTCCATCACTCCCCCCGCCGCCGCACACACATACACAAACCCACGCTCCATCACTCCCCCCACCGCTGCACACACACACACAACCCCACGCTCCATCACTCCCCCCGCCACCGCACGCACACACACAACCCCACGCTCCATCACTCCCCTGCCCCAATCTTACCTCCTTTTACTTCCCGCCACCTCCAAACCCCACCCCGCCCCTTCCCGCCCTGTCAAAATCCAGGAAAGAAAGGAAGGAAGGAAAGAAGGAAGAAAGAGAAAGGGAGGTAAATAAAAAGGGGGGAGGAAGGAAAGTTAGAGAAAGAAGGAAGAAGAAAAGGAAAGAAAAGGAAATATGGAAGGAAAGAAAAGAGAGACAGCAGAAGAGAAAGAAAAAGGGGGAAGGAAGGAAAGAGGTAGAGAAGGAAGAAATGAGAGACAGAGGGAGGGAAAGAAAAAGGGGGAAGGAAGGAAGGAAGGAGAGAAGGAAAGAAAAAAGGGAATGAATGAAGGAAAGAGGGAGTGAAGGAAGGGGGAAGATGTAGAGAAAGAGGGAGGGAAGGAAAGAAGGAAAGAGAGAAGGAAGAAAAGAGACCAGAAGAGAAAGAAAAAGGGGGAAGGAAGGAAAGAGATAGAGAAGGAAGAGGAGAAGGAAAGATGGGAGGGAAAGAAGGAAGGAGGGAAAGAAGGAGAGAAGGAGGGAAGGTTGGCCACAGCAACGCGTGGCGGGTAAAGGTTGTTATTTCTATGATTATTATTATGATGCTATTATTCCTATGAGACCCTTTTAGGGGGAATGGGAGAGGTGTCAGGTCCCAGAGGCAATGCATTGCATTATTGTTATTGTTATGATGGTGGTGAAATAAAAGGAAATAAAAAGAGAAAGAAGGAAGCAAACAGGGAGGGAAGAAAGGCAAAGGAAGAAAGGGGGAGGGAATGAAGGAAAGAGAGAAGGATGAAACCAAGTAGTGAAAGAAGGAAAGAAAGAAAGAGATGGAGAAGGAAGAAAGGAGAGAAAGGGGGAGGAAAAGGGGGAAGGAATAGGTAGGGACCTCTCTTTCATAATAGTCCAGATATCTAACTCAACTTTGATAAGTTTTACTATAGGCCACAGCAACGCGTGGCAGGGCACAGCTAGTAACTATATATTGGTTTGCACATCGATACGGTTATCTGTCTGCACTTTACGAACTTGGTTAAACTTTAGTGAAAGTGTCCTAACACCCATCACCTATGCAGTCCCCCATCCCCTGGTATTTGATAATCTTGCTGCTAATTGATTGTGAAAGGGATAGGGGGCGGAGCGGGCTGGAGAGATCTGGAAACAACAGGGGTGGGAAATGTAGGGAATGGAGGATTATGGCAAACTGAAACCCCATCAAATCAAACAACTAATAATGAACCATGGGTAGAAGTTATGGGTGTGCAATGCGGCATGGAGGAGGGGGGGGGGTCCCGTCAGCTGAGGGGCCCCCATAGAAGTTGTGGTGGGGAAGGGGAGATGCAGGAAAAGGAGACAATTAATTCGGCCTAGGGATCATGTAACAACATTAGTAATTCCAAATCGGTCTCCTGATACGGTAAACTGGTGTAATCGGGAGGTGTAACCCTCTGGATTGAAGGTGGTGCTGCTGAACGCCAGATCTGTCAATGGAAAAATAACCTTCATCCAGGATCTAATCCTGGATGAACGGGCAGATCTGGCGTGCATTACGGAGACCTGGCTGGACGAAGCTGGAGGCGTGAATCTGACCCAGCTTTGCCCGCCAGGTTTTTCCATGCAGCACCAGCCGAGATCTGGAGGGTGGGGAGGCGGGGTTGCAGTGGTCTATAGAGTTTCCATCCCTCTGACCAGGGGCCCCATCCCGCAGTCAACAAATTTTGAATGCGTCCACCTGAGAATGGGAGACCGGGACAGAATAGGGATTCTGTTAGTGTACCGACCACCTCGCTGCACTACAGTCTCCCTACCTGAGCTAGCGGGGGTGGTCTCGGGTTTGGCATTGGAGTCTCAGCGGCTCCTTGTGCTGGGGGACTTCAATGTCCATGCCGAGACTGCCCTATCGGGAGCGGCTCAGGACTTCATGTCTGCCATGGCAACCATGGGGCTGTCCCAACAGGTATCTGGCCCCACTCACAGTGCAGGACACACATTGGACTTGGTTTTCTGTCAGGGATGGGAGGAAGGTGGCGGTATTGAGGAGTTGACCATCTCTCCATTGCCATGGACCGACCACTACCTGGTCAGATTTAGGCTTACTGCAGCCCCTAACCTCTGCAGAGGTGGAGGACCCATTAAGTTGGTCTGCACAAGGAGGCTTATGGATCCAGATGGATTCCTGACGGCTCCTGGGGAGTTTCCTGCCCCCTCAGTAGGTGATCCTGTCAACGCCCTGGTCGCTCTCTGGAATGGGGAAATGACTAGGGCAATAGACATGATCGCTCCAGAACGTCCCCTCTCAAGTAGCCGAGCTAAACCAGCCCCTTGGTTTACCGAGGAGCTGGCAGCAATGAAGCGAAGGAAGAGGGAACTAGAGAGCATGTGGCGTTCGGATCCGAGCGAGCCAAATTGAACACGATTTGTGTCCTTTTTAAGGGCATATGCCGCGGCAATAAAAGCCGCAAAGAAATCTTTCTTTGAGGCCACTATTGCATCTGCAAAGAACTGTCCGGCTGAGGTGTTTCAAGTTGTCAGAGGCCTTTTAAATCCCACCACCCAGAGTGGGAGCCCTGACAATTTGGCTACTCGCTGTGAAGCTTTTGCTCGGTTCTTTGCAGACAAAGTCGCTTTGATCCGTTCTGGTCTGGATACTATGTTAATGGCAGTCTCTGAGGATGTAACACGAGCACCTGCTTGTCCAGTTTTGATGGATTCATTTCAGTTGGTGAAACCCAAGGATGTGGACAAGATACTGGGAGGAATGAGGCCTACCACATGCATCCTAGACCCATGCCCATCCTGGCTTCTAAAGGAGGCCAGAGGGGGATTGGCTGAGTGGATTACGGTGGTGGTTAATGCCTCCCTTCAAGAAGGCAAGATTCCAGCAAGCTTAAAACAAGCTATAATAAAACCACTGTTGAAAAAACCATCACTGGACCCTACTAAATTCAACAATTATCGGCCAGTTTCCAATCTCCCCTTTTTGGGCAAAGTCCTGGAACATGTGGTGGCTTCACAACTCCAGGTATTCTTGGATGACACGGATTATCTGGATTCGGCACAGTCTGGTTTCAGACCGGGGCATGGAACTGAGGCAGTCTTGGTCGACTTAGTGGATGATCTGCGCCGGGAGCTCGACAGGGGGAGTGTGTCCCTGTTGGTGCTGCTGGACCTCTCAGCGGCCTTCGATACCATCGACCACGGTATCCTTCTGGGACGCCTCGCGGGGATGGGTCTTGGAGATACTGTTTTGCAGTGGCTTCGGTCATCCCTGGAGGGTCGGTCTCAGAAGGTGTTATTGGGAGACACCTGTACAACCCCACAACCTTTGTCTTGTGGGGTTCCTCAGGGTTCAATATTGTCTCCCATGTTGTTTAACATCTACATGAAGCCGCTGGGAGAGATCATCCGGGTTTTGGAGTACGGTGCCATCTGTACGTGGATGATGTCCAACTCTGTCACTCCTTCCCACCTGCTACTAAGGAGGCTGTCCAAGTCCTGAACCAGTGTCTGGCTGCTGTGATGGTCGGGATGAGGGCGAACAAATTGAAAATGAATCCAGATAAGACAGAGGTACTCCTGGTCAGTCACAAGGCCGAACAGGGCATAGGGTTACAGTCTGTGTTGGACGGGGTCGCACTCCCCCGCAGGTTCGCAGTTTGGGTGTGATCTTGGACTCATTGCTGAGCCTGGAACCCCAGGTTTCGGGGGTGACCAGGGGAGCATTTGCACAGTTAAAGCTTGTGCGCCAGCTGCGCCCGTACCTTGGGAAATCTGACTTGGCCACGGTAGTCCACGTTCTGGTTACATCCCGTTTAGACTACTGCAACGCTCTCTACATGGGGTTGCCATTGAAGACGGCTCGGAAGCTTCAATTGGTCCAATGTGTGGCAGCCATGATACTAACAGGGGCGGCACACAGGGAGCATACAACCTCCCTGTTGCGCCAGCTCCATTGGCTACCAATTTGCTACCGGGCCCAATTCAAAGTGCTGGCTTTGGCCTATAAAGCCCTAAACGGTTCTGGCCCAAGTTACCTATTCGATCACATTTCCGCCTACGAACCCACTAGGACTCTGAGATCTTCCAGGGAGGCCCTGCTCTCGATCCCGCTTGCAATACAGGCACGGCTGGTTGGGACGAGAGACAGGGCATTCTCGGTGGTGGCCCCTCGGCTGTGGAACGCCCTTCCCGCGGACATTAGATTGGCTCCCTCATTGATGGTATTCCGGAGGAAAGTGAAAACCTGGCTATTTGAACAGGCGTTTGAATAGGCAGTGCAATGAATTCAGGAAATGGAATTACGGTTGACGGGTTTGGATCATGATTCTAGTTATGAGACGCCACTTGAATGTTTACTACTGTTTAATTGTTTAGTCTGCTTCTGTGTTAATTGTTTTTAAGTACCTTGTTGATGCCGTATTGAATTTTTGCTTTGATTGTTTTGCTCTGTTTTGTTTGCTTGATTGTTGTTAACCGCTATGAGTCACCTTAGGGCTGAGAATAGCGGTATACAAATGAAGTATATAAATAAATAAATAAATAAATAAATAAATAAATAAAAGTCAGCAGAGATTGACTGCACAGCCTCTGACCTTAAGCAAACACTGGTTTTTATCCAAACTCTCAGTGGAGGCTTTAATCTTGACTCCTTGCTTATGTTCAACTATACAGTGTTCCCTCACTTATTGCGCGTGTTACGTTCCAGGACCACCCGCGATAAGTGAAAATCCACGTGTGGTGGCCATAAGGAGAAATAAAATAATCATAATTTAAAATGAAAATAATGAGCAGTAAGGCTTACCTGTCCGTTCTTGAGACTGGGAAGCAAAGAGTTTGGTGGAAGAGAAATTTAACAGATGACTTAGAACACTTTCAGGCTGGCTCTATCTTAAGTCAATATTTGAAGAAGCCAAGGCTAAAGGCTGAAGGCTAAAGGAAACTTGGCAATATTATTGATCCGAAACTAAGGTCACGTAGTAGTAGCGCCACCTCCTGTCTGGTTGATGTAAATAGCAGGTAATTTTACACACCTTTTTAAAAGATCAACTGAGGAAAATAATGTATTGTAATCATAGAGGAATTACTGAGGAGGCTGCTTTTGAATAAGTTTTATGTTAAAGATACATATATGAAGACATATGTATAAAGAGATATATATGAAGTTATGATTCATTCTAAAGATTATGTAATTGTCTGGGAACGTGGCTGATCAGCTGACGAAAAGGGGAGCAGTGGAAATTATAATGTCCTGCCAACAAATGTTCTTGGCTGCGGTTCCTCGAGGACAAATTGATATTGATTAGATTGTTAAATGTCAAGACCCATATGCGCATGTGTAAACCTGTGAATTTATGCTATAAATGCTGGAGCAAATCTGACTTCCAACTGGTGTCAGATATTGTTTTCTGGACACCCTATCGAGCTCGATAGAATTAAAAAGCCTGGAATCAGTTGCCGTCTCCTTTCTCTTCCTTCCTGATTGTACTCTAAATGATCTTGGGTAACGAATCTTCCGCAACACACGAAGTAGGGAGGAGGAAGAGGAGGAAGAAGTGGAGGAGGACCCAGGCTTCGAACTGTCAACCTTTCAATTGGAAAGGTCTATTGCTGCTGGTGATTAACCAGCTGTGCTAAAGCTTGGCTAACAACCTCTGGCTTTGGCGGAGAGGACTAGTGGGTGTTGCAACCTTACAACATCTACAGCTTCCCCCCGCCTTGAAATGGAGAGCCCTCTTTGTCTCCTACCTGGCGACCATTTGAGGAAGGATGGCTTCCGTCATCTGTGAAGAAAGAGTAATCTCAATTGAGTTCTCGATTGTCTGCAGTTTTGGTTAATCCACATCCAACAAAGTACGTCCCACAAAGCATTTCAACAAAACAACAACAACTTTATTCTTGTATTGTCAAAGGCTTTCATGGTCAGAATCACTGGGTTGTTGCAGATTTTTTCAGGCTATATGGCCATGTTCTAGAGGCATTCTCTCCTGACGTTACACCTGCATCTATGGCAAGTATCTTCAGAGGTAGTGAGGACCTCACTACCTCTGAGGATGCTTGCCATAGATGCAGGCGTAACGTCAGGAGAGAATGCCTCTAGAACAGCATTTCTCAACCTGGGGGTCAGGACCCCTGGGGAAGGGTCGCAAGGGGGTGTCAAAGGAATCGCCAAAGACCATCAGAAAAACACAGCATTTTCTGTTGGTTATGGGGTTTCTGTGTGGGAAGTTTTGCCTAATTCTATTTTTGATGCAGTTCAGAGTGCTCTTTGATTGTAGGTGCACTATAAATCCCAGCAACTACAACTCCCAAATGGCAAGGTCTATTTTCCCCAAACTCCACCAGAGTCCACATTTGGGCATATTGAGTTTCTGTGCCAAGTTTTGTCCAGATCCATCCTAGCTTGACTCTCTGGATGTAGGTGAACTACAACTCCCCAACTCAAGGTCAGTGCCCACCAAATTTTCTCTTGGTCATGGGCGTTCTGTGTGCCAAGTTTGGTTCAATTCCATCACTGGTGGAGTTCAGAATGCTCTCTGATTGTAGGTGAACTATAAATTCAAGCAGCTACGAGAAGATCCAACCAGTCCATCCTCCAGGAAATAGAGCCCAACTGGAGGGAAGGAGACTAGAGTCAAAGTTGAAGTACTTTGGCCACATCATGAGAAGACAGGAAAGCCTAGAGAAGACAATTATGCTGGGGAAAGTGGAAGGCAAAAGGAAGAGGGGCCGACCAAGGGCAAGATGGATGGATGGTGTAAAGATCCCTTACCTTGCCAGCCTGGATGGCAGGGCCTAGGAGAAGCAGGCCAGTTAGTTACAGCTCTGGTAGGCCTGGCAGAGGGCAGCAGGAGCCATCTTAGTTCAGGGAAAAAAAACACCATTTTAGAGAGGGGGAGTGTCCTAGGCCTGAGTCAGCATTAGAACAGCCAGGATTGGTTTAGAAAAGGGGGCGGAGTTTAGAAAGGTTTGGAGGGAAAGAAGAGGGCTTTTTCAGTCAGTCTGTTGTTGTGGGAGATTAGAGTAGGAAGGTAGTTTTAGGAGTTCGTGTTTTGAGATTAGTTAAGAGAAGGCAGTTTGCCTTAGGTTTGCCAGCAAAAGAAGCTGTAGCAAACTGGTACAGCTATTTAGGGAGAAATAGCTGGATTGTAGTTAGCTAGGCCATAGTTTCAGGGTAGCTAAGCTACAGATGTATCTTGACAGAGATTCAGTTCCTGTCAAGTGTTTTTGTTTTTAAAGAGAAGAAAATCTCTATGTTGTAACAAAGAAAGAACCATTTACATGTAACCATTACGCTTGCAAGACAAACCAGAATTTCCCTGTAACAGCCAAGAATTTACACAGCACTTACTTTCTGTATTCTATCAATAAACTTTCCTTGATTATTTTGAAACTTAAAAAGCCTGAGTCAAGTGTGCATTTGTGGATACAGTCCCTTTTCAACCTCAACTAGTTTTCTTTGAAGAAGAAAATAAGAAGACACAGTGCTTGGTGGTCTTAAAAAGCCCTTTTTAACATTTTGAACAGCAAGAGTGTTCCTGTACATTTATTTATGGTGGCAGCGGAAGTTAATTAGAGATATCCCCTCAAAACGTTATATAGTTGGCAGTGTTGTGTTATTGATCGATAGTGGCCATCTGTAAGCCTTTATAATTGGTGCCAGCTGGTGGGATTGATCGTTTGGCCATCGACAAGTCTTTATAGATGGCATCCTGGAAGTGACTGGACTGACCTTGAAGGAGCTGGGGGTGGTGACGGCCGACAGGGAGCTCTGGCGTGGGCTGGTCCATGAGGTCACAAAGAGTCGGAGACGACTGAACAAATGAACAACAAAACAACTCCCAAATGAAAACTCAATCCCCCCCCCCCAAAAAAAAACAACCCTTACCAGCATTCAAATGTGGGCATATCGGATATTTGTGCCAAATTTGGTCCAGTGAATTAAAATACATCCTGCATATCAGATATGTACATTACGATTTATAACAGTACAAAATTTACAATTATGAAAGTGGTAACGAAAATAATCTTATGGTTGGGGGTCACCACAACATGAAGAATGGTATATAGGGGTCACAGCATTAGGAAGGTTGAGAACCACTGCTCTAGAACATGGCCATATAGGCCAAAAAAACCTACAACAACCCAACTTTATTCTTGTACCCTGCCACCATCAACCTGACTTACAGATGGTACAAAGTGCCTAAAACAGAGCATAATATGAACCACAAAATATAATAAAATAAAAACATATGGCAAACAAAACAACAAATTAAAAACAGTGCACAATAACCTATGGTGACAAGCTACCAAAGAACATGGCCAGAGTGTAAACAAAAGACGAGGGAGTGGGATAGTGCAAAATTGTAGCCATGGAACAAGGATATGGGAAGAATTCTGATATTTTGTAGGTTCTATACGCAAAGACAGGAACCAGGTTGCATTCCACCTACCTTCAGGGTTGAGAGGATGTTGCAATTCACCACGTCGTTAATGTACTAAAAGGAAGGGGGCAGAAAAAGTTTTGGTATTAGTTTTGTTTATGCAAGCATGTCCTCTCCAGGTACTTTCTAGGTCCTCCAGCCCCATACTGCTCTCTGGTTTGAGAGCAGTACGTGTGGAAAACATCTTGGAGTCCTCGTGAACAACAAGTTAAACATGAGCCAGGAATGTGATGTGCCGGCAAAAAAAGCCAATGGGATTTTGGCCTGCATCAAGAGGAGCATAGTGTCTAGATCTAAGGAAGTCATGCTCCCCATGCTCTATTCCCCTTTGGTTAGACCACATCTGGAATATTGTGTCCAATTCTGGGCACCACAATTCAAGAGAGATATTGACAAGCTGGAATGTGTCCAGAGGAGGGTGACTCAAATGATCAAGGGTCTGGAGAACAAGCCCTATGAGGAGCAGCTTAAGGAGCTGGGCATGTTTAACCTGAAGAAGAGAAGGCTGAGAGGGGATATGATAGCCATGTATAAATAGGTGAGAGGAAGCCACAGGGAGGAGGAGGGAGCAAGCTTGTTTTCTGCTTCCTTGGAGACTAGGACGCAATGGAACAATGGCTTCAAACTACAAGAAAGGAGATTTCATCTGAACATGAGGGAGAACTTCCTGACTGTGAGAGCCGTTCAGCAGTGGAACTCTCTGCCCCGGAATGTGGTGGAGGCTCCTTATTTGGAAGCTTTTAAACAGAAGCTTAATGGCCATCTGCCAGGGGTGATTTGAATGCAATATTCCTGCTTCTTGGCAGAATGGGGTTGGACTGTATGGCCTATGAGATCTCTTCCAACTCTTTGATTCTATGATTCTATGAAAGGTTTTCATCTTGACGTACGTAGACGATATAGTGCTTTTCTCCCTCTCTCAATTGGGTCTTAAAAACCTTCTGAAGGTTTTCAGTACCGACAGGCAATCTGTCAATCAATTACTCCAAGACCAAGATTAATGGTTTTTGGCAAAGAATTCCCCAGGTATAAATGGTCTTGAGACCAACATACCATAGCATGTTGATTAAGGTGGTCAGCTAACTGACAATTACCAAAACTGTAGATTGCCAATCACAATTTCTATATTCTAAGAATTTCTACATTGAATGTAACATGAGAGCATTCACACGATTAATTAAAGACTGTTTATAATTGGAAGATAATTTTTCAATACTTTGTTAACATAGTAAAACTAGAGCTTCCAAAATCACAATTACATAATGTCAGGCACAGTGACACAAAATAACTCTTCCTATATTATCGAAAGATCTTCTTTCATAAACAACATCAAAAACAATGACACATGGTTTATCAATATTTCGTCAACACAATGAGCTTAGAGCTTCCAAAACAACAGTTAAACAATATCCGGCACAGTGGCACAAAATAACACTTTCTATGTTGTCAAAAGATCTTCTTCCATAAACAACATCAATGACAGTGACACACAACAAGGTCTCCCGGGTTGTTTCCCTTGTTTCGCAATGTCTTCATCAGGTGTTATGATGTTGTAATTCACTAAATAAGAAACACAGCAACATACAAATAACAGATATACTACAATCCCCAAATTGACATAGTTTTGAAAAGGTTGTCATTGTACATGCATGCCTACTTACATTCTTATAGGTGGCTATCAGTTCTGTCTTATATGTGGCTAACTGAACCTACTCTAAAAATCTTCAGAAGCAATGTGTTGGCACAAACGCTATTTGGTGCACAAATCTGGGGATTAGATAACAACACTTTATGAAAAAGATGGAAGTCACCTTCTCAATGTCGGGGGTCCGCAGGAAATCTAACGGCACCAACTGGTTCGTGCCAACGTTGTTCACTGCGGAAAGACCAAAAGGCACACACTCGCATTGGTAAAGAACTTGGAGAGGTTTTCGATGGAAATACACTTAGAACAGACACGAGCAAACTTGGACCCTCCAGGTGTTTTAGAACTCCCACAATTCCTAACAGTCCAAAGCACTTGGAGGGCCCAAGTTTGCCCATGCCTGATGTGGAATGAATGTGGGTTGGCAACACCTTTATTGCCATCTAAACCACGGGATTGTCCTTGACTCGCCATCCAAGAACCCTTTCAAGGGAACCATTCAAGTTGGGAGTCAATAAATGAAAATCCCAGCTCTCAAACAGAAAATATGAAGACATAATTTACCCAAAACACCAATCTCCAATCCGTGCAGAGCTTTGTGGATAGATTCGTAGATTTCGGAGCCACCTGTAAAATCCGCCTGGATCACTTTGGTCCTCCGGCCATGGAGTTGCTCTATGGAAAAGGAAAGAAGAGATGGACGTGCCTCAGTTTTCCCATTTTAAAAAGGAGCCAAAAGTGTCAAAAGGAACAAACCCAAATCCAGTGAAAAGTATCCCAGGTTTCAAATGCATCCACACTGTAGACTAGAGCAATGATTTTTTGCAGCCAACTATAAAATGTACAGAATGCATCCTGTACGTAGTTTCCAACGTCTGCTTCTTCCACCTGTTTTTCTGCGGTACATTTTTTGCAAATGCAATATTGAGAATATTCGGACACTGAAATGATTTGCAGAGCCAACGTTAACGATTAAGTCAATATGTCAATCCTTGTCTCACCAATTTCATCAGCCACTTGCTTCAGTTTTTCAATGGAGCGGCTGACCAGGACGACATCGAGACCTTTCTTGGCAAGCTGGGAAGGGAAAAACAGAGTTGGAAAAGTCACGGGTGCATCCACACCATAGAAATAATACAGTTTGACACCACTTTAATTGCCAGTGCTCAATGCCATGGAGTCCTGGGAGCTGTAGTTTTTCAAGTGCCTTCTCTGCTTGTGCTTGTGCCTTACCAAAATCTCAGGATTTCATATTAGCTGCATACGGAGCATCAATGAATGTAGAATATAGTAGGCTTGTTGGATTCCCCCCCCCCCCCCCCCAAATGGTTCAAAACTCATTTTGGATGTACGGGATGCTGGTGGTTCGATTCTAAAGCCAATTCCAATTTTCACAAAAAAATGTTTAAAACTTTTCAAAACTTCAGTGACTTCTGGTTTGAAAGTGTTTTTTTTCCTGTTTCATTGGGTGGCCTTTACTTTGAAAGTAGTTGTTTTACTCCAGAACCAGAAGCAGGGAAAAGCTGAATTATTTCCGACTCACTTACTGCTTTGAAACAGAAATGGCGGAAAAAGCTTCAGAAGGGCAAAGAGACTTCCGGTTTCCTTAAAAACTTCAAAATCGCTTCAAAAAGCAAATCTTTCCAACTTTATTCTGAATTACGAAGATTTTGACCGAACCTAAAGATGCCTAGTGCTTAGACTTCGATCACTCATTATAAATATACATAGGCAAGTAGAGTATGGATCCCATATTTGGATCTCCCTTTTCCTCTCTTGACTCAAAGCTGCCACTCACCTCATGGGCATAAGCTTTTCCGATGCCGGATGTAGCACCGGTGACCACTGCAAACACAAGAAAAGGGACAGGTTAGGATTTATGCATTGATGCAAACTTTCAAATCCTCATTTTAATATCCAGAGATTAATTAAAAGTTGCTAATAAGAACTGAAAAGTAAACTTTGTCGCACCGGTGACCACTGCAAACACAAGAAAAGGGACAGATTAAGGTTTCTATATTGATGCAAACTTTGAAATCCTCATTTTAATATCCAGAGATTCCCCCCAAGTTTTGTCACAAAAATATCATTGCAGATTTGATCAATGTGGATTTAATTATGTGCGGGAATGAATGGAAGAATGGAAGAGTGAATGAGTGGAGCTAATAATTTTGGAGACACCATTTCTAAAAGACCAAGTCTTGCAATGACTAACGACCTGCTTGCTGGACTGTAATTAAAAGTTGCCATTAAGAACTGAAAAGTAAACTTTGTAGCACCGGTGACCAGTGCAAACACAAGAAAAGGGACAGATTAGGATTTATGCATTGATGCAAACTTTCAAATCCTCATTATAATATCCAGAGATTCCCCCCAAGTTTTGTCATGATAATATCATTGCAGATTTGATAAATGTGGATTTAATGATGTGTGGGAATGAATGGAACTAATAATTTTGAAGACACCAATTCTAAAAGACCAAGTCCTGCAATGACAAACTAACTGCTTGCTGGACTGTAATTAAAAGTTGCTAATAAGAACTAGAAAGTAAACTTTGTAGCACCGGTGACCACTGCAAATACAAGAAAAGGGACAGATTAGGATTTATGCATGGATGCAACTTTCAAATTCTCATTTTAATATCCAGAGATTCCCCCCAAGTTTTGTCACGATAATATCATTGCAGATTTGATAAATGTGGATTTAATGATGTGTGGGAATGATTGGAAGAATGGAAGAGTGAATTAGTGGAGCTAATAATTTTGGAGACACCAATTCTAAAAGACCAAGTCCCTGCAATGACTAACTACCTGCTTGCTGGACTGTAATTAAAAGTTGCTAATAAGAACTGAAAAGTAAACTTTGTCGCGCCGGTGACCATTGCAAACACAAGAAAAGGGACAGATTAGGATTTATGTTTTGTCACAATAATATCATTGCAAATTTGATAAATATGGATTTAATGGTTTGTGGGAATGAATGGAGGAGTGAATGAGTGGAGCTAATAATTTTAGTGACACCAATTCTAAAAGACCAAGTCCTGCAATGACTAACTACCTGCTTGCTGGACTGTAATTAAAAGTTGCAAACTTTCAAATTCTCATTTTAATATCCAGAGATCCCCCCTCCCCCCACGATAATATCATTGCAGATTTGATAAATGTGGATTTAATGATGTGTGCTAATGAATGGAAGAGTGAATGAGTAGAGCTAATAATTTTGGTGACACCAATTCTAAAAGACCAAGTCCTGCAATGACTAACTACCTGCTTGCCGGACTGTAATTAAAAGTTGCTAATAAGAACTGAAAAGTAATCTTTGTTGCACCGGTGACCACTGCAAACACAAGAAAAGGAACAAGTTAGGATTTATGCATTGATGCAAGCTTTCAAATCCTCATTATAATATCCAGAGATTCCCCCCAAGCTTTGTCACGATAATATCATTGCAAATTTGATAAACATGGATTTAATGATGTGTGGGAATGAATTGAAGAATGGAAGAGTGAATGAGTGGAGCTAATAATTTTGGAGACACCAATTCTAAAATGCCAAGTCCTGCAATGACTAACTACCTGCTTACTGGACTGTAATTAAAAGTTGCTAATAAGAACTGAAAATGTAGCAGCGGTGACTACTGCACTCACAAGAAAAGGGATAGATTAGGACTTATGCATTGATGCAATTTTTCAAATTCTCATTTTAATATCCAGAGATTTCCCCCCAATTTTTGTCATGAAAACATCATTGCAGATTTGATAAATGTGGATTCAATGATGTGTGGGAATGAATGGAAGAATCGAAGAGTGAATGAGTGGCGCTAATAATTTTGGAGACACCAATTCTAAAGAGCCAAGTCCTGCAATGACTAACTACCTGCTTGCTATACTGTAATTAAAAGTTGCTAATAAGAACTGAAAAGTAAACTTTGTTGCACCGGTGACCACTGCAAACACAAGAAAAGGGACAGATTAGGATTTATGTTTTGTCACAATAATATCATTGCAAATTTGATAAATATGGATTTAATGGTTTGTGGGAATGAATGGAGGAGTGAATGAGTGGAGCTAATAATTTTAGTGACACCAATTCTAAAAGACCAAGTCCTGCAATGACTAACTACCTGCTTGCTGGACTGTAATTAAAAGTTGCAAACTTTCAAATTCTCATTTTAATATCCAGAGATCCCCCCCCCCCCCACGATAATATCATTGCAGATTTGATAAATGTGGATTTAATGATCTGTGGGAATGAATGGAAGAATGTAGAGTGAATGAGTGGAGCTAACAATTTTGGAGACACCAGTTTTAAAAGACCAAGTCCTGCAATCATTAACTAACTGCTTACTGGACTGTAATTAAAAGTTGCTAATAAGATCTGAAAAGTAAGTTTTGTAGTGCCAGTGACCACTGCAAACACAAGAAAAAGGGACAGATTAGGGTTTCTGTATTGATGCAAACTTTCAAATCCTCATTTTAATATCCAGAGATCCCACCCCCCAAATTTTGTCCCTTGCAAAACAGAAAGGGTGTGCCTACACTGTTGGAATTAATGCAGTTTGGTCCTACTTGAACTGCCACGGCTCAATGCAATGGGATCTCGGGAGGAGCAGTTTGGAAAGATTCTATTTGTGCTTTGCCAAACCACAACTGCAAGGACTTGTTTTCTCTGATTTGGCGAAAAGATAGCAAACCTGGCAAGAGAATTGAAAGCGGTTGCAATTTCAGGTTTTACATAGGATGCTCTGTGCTCAGCCACTCAACATTTGCAATAACAGGTTGCACAACATTTCAGTTGTGCCAATCCTTGACACCATTTGAACGGTAACGGCTTCGTGATATGGAATAATGGGATTTGTAGTGTGAAGAACTTTGTAAAACTACAACTCCCAAGGCTCCATGGCACGGAGCTGAGGCAGCGAAAGTGGTGTCAAACTGCATTCATTCTACAGTGCAGACGCCGCCAAAGACTCGTATCTGTAACATTGAAACTTGCCATCTTGACCTTTCAGAGTCTACGTTAGTCCTGATCTGAGGTGCATCTACATTGTTGAATAATAATACTACAACTACTAATTAAATATTATAATTAAGAATACTAATTATTAGAATATGTAATTATTCCTTGAGACATAAGGACATAACCAGGCACATCTTAACACGTCTCAACAAAAGATTTTCCCAGGCTCAGCCAGGCCTTCAAATGCTAATGAAGGTGGTCAGTTGAAGCATTCACACCTAGCTCCAGCAGAGAAGAGCTCTTTGCCCCACGCCAGCCATTCCACAGATATATAAACCCTTTTTTCCTAGTTCCAACAGACCTCACAACCTCTGAGGATGCTTGCCATAGATGCAGGCGAAACGTCAGGAGAAATGCCTCTAGAACATGGCTCTATAGCCCGAAAAAACCCACAGGAACCTAGTGATTCCAGCCATGAAAGCCTTCAACAATATATTTAATAATAATAATAATAATTATTATTATTATTATTATTATTATTATTATTATTATTTATTGGAGCCCCCGATCACGCAGTGGGTTAAACCACTGAGCTACCAAACTTGTTGACTGAAAGGTCGCAGGTTCGAATTCGGGGAGCGGGGTGAGCTCCCACTGCTAGCCCCAGCTTCTGCCAACCTAGCAGTTCGAAAACATGCAAATGTGAGTAGATCAATAGGTACCGCTCCAGTGGGAAAGTAACAGCACACCATGCAGTCATGCTGGCCACATGACCTTGGAGGTGTCTACGGACAATGCTGGCTCTTCTGCTTAGAAATGGAGATGAGCACCAACCCCCAGAGTAGGACATGACTGGACTTAATGTCAGGGGAAAACCTTTACCTTAATAATTTATTATTTACTGCTCGCCTCTAGTTATGTCTCAAGGAAGGTCTTAGCCCCAGTGGTCCAGGCTCTTGTTACATCCCGTATAGACTACTGCAATGTGCTCTACGTGGGGCCGCCCCTGAAGACTGTCCAGAAGCTCCAAATAGTCCAATGGGTGGCAGCCAGATTCCTTACTGGATCGGCATACAGGAAGCGTACAACTTCCACTGGCTGCCAGTCTCAATTCAAAGTACTGGCTTTGGTATAAACAGGCATCTCATTACATGCAATGGAATCCTGGGAGTTGTAGTTTAACAAGGTCTTGAACCTTCTATACCCAGAAAAGTGTAGGTACCTCACCATACGACAACTAGGATGGCATACCATTGAGTTAGAAATGCAGAAACGGGCATCTCATTACATGCAATGGAATCCTGGAAGTTGTAGTTTAACAAGGTCTTGAGCCTTCTATACTCAGAAAAGCATAGGTACCTCACCATACTACAATTCCCAGGATACCATTGAGTTGGAAATGCAGAAACAGGCATCTCATTACATGCAATGGAATCCTGGGAGTTGTAGTTTAACAAGGTCTTGAAGCTTCTATACCCAGAAAAGTGTAGGTACCTCACCATACTATAATTCCCAGGATACCATTGAGTTAGAAATGCAGAAACAGGCATCTCATAACATGCAATGGAATCCAGGGAGTTGTAGATTAACAAGGTCTTGAACCTTCTATACCCAGAAAAGTGTAGGTAGCTCACCATACTACAACTCCTAGGATGGCATACCATTGAGTTAGAAATGCAAAAAGAGGCATCTCATTACATGCAATGGAATCCTGGGAGTTGTAGTTTAACAAGGTCTTGAACCTTCTATACCCAGAAAAGTGTAGGTACCTCACTATACTACAATTCCCAGGATACCATTGAGTTAGAAATGCAGAAACAGGCATCTCATTACATGCAATGGAATCCTGGGAGTTGTAGATTAACAAGGTCTTGAACCTTCTATACCCAGAAAAGTGTAGGTACCTGACCATACTACAATTCCCAGGATACCATACCTCACCATACTACAACTCGGATGGCATACCATTGAGTTAGAAATGAAAAAACAGGCATCTCATTGCATGCAATGGAATCTTGGGAGTTGTAGTTTAACAAGGTCTTGAACCTTCTATAGCCAGAAAAGTGTAGGTACTTGACCATACTACAATTCCCAGGATACCATACCTCACCATACTACAACTAGTATGGCATACCATTGAGTTAGAAATGCAAAAACAGGCATCTCATTACATGCAATGGAATCCCGGGAGTTGTAGTTTAACAAGGTCTTGAACCTTCTATAGCCAGTAAAGTGTAGGTACCGCACCATACTACAATTCCCAGGATACCATACCTCACCATACTACAACTCGGATGGCATACCACTGAGATAAAAATGAAAAAACAGGCATCTCATTACATGCAATGGAATCCTGGGAGATGTAGTTCCCCATGGGGCCATAGAGTGTGAGTATGTCACCAAACTACCACTCCCAGGATGGTCTAGCATTGAGTTAGAAAGGCAGAACCGGATATCTCATCACATGCTATGGAATTCCTGGGAGTTGTAGCTCAGCAAGATCTTGAGAAGTCCACACCACCAAATTACAACTTCTTGGATCTCCTTAGCATTGAGTCTCGGTAGTCAAAGTGATATCGAGCTGCTTTTAGTGGGGTCTCCTTGAGAGAGAAGCCCGAGGACCGCGCCTAAAGGGCTCTGGGTCCCTTGGTGAGGCCAGCGAGAGCCAATCCAAAGAGTAAAAATATTACAAATAATAATGCCTCATCCAAGTGGAAGAAGTTTTTCAGCAACCGAGGTTCATTGTGATTCAGCTGAGATCAGATGCATTGCAGGAATCATTCCGCTGCAAGCATGCCGGAGTACAGTGATGCAGGCATATTTATACAATTTTTGAAAACCCAGAGTTCAACCCTTCCGCCCCGGCTCCTCTGATGTTCCCCGCTGTGATTGGGTGATGGGCGGACATCTGGGAAGCAGCCCTCCCGCCCCTGGCGCCTCTGTACCAATCAGGAAGCTCCAGTGGTCTGCAGGATCCAATGGGGAGACCTCTGTCACATGGTTGCGACAGCCAATCAGGAAAAATGGGGGCGGGATGAGGGAGCACAAAGGAATCCGGGAAAGGAATCTGCAGACAAAGGAATGCCATGTGCTCAGCGAAACAAAGGAAAAATGTCTCCAGCTGATGCAGCTCTGGGGGGGGGGGGGGGATATGAATGCAAATACAATCTTTTTTATTCCGAGCGTCCATAAGTCCCCTTATCCCATCAGACATGCTCAGAGAATGGGCAGGGTCCATTATGGCTATGGTTCCATGCAGGGTGAATTAATCAAGGGTGAGTCTTGGGAGATGTAGAGACTCTCCCTCAGGCAGTTCCTGGTCACAGTATTTTGTGGGGCAAGGGTCGAGAGGGCAAGGGTACAAGGGGAATCCATAAGGGTTACATATATGGCATTTTCTTATACATAGTTCATAAGGGGAACCCCATCCCACCCCATAGAGTTTATTACAATATTTGATCTTTATTATGGCACAAACTGGAGGCTTCATAAACTTTGAAAAGGATCCGCGGAAACGGAGGCTGTCAGTATCTCAAGTCAGGCACCAATAGAGAGTTCGTGGTCATGGATATGATAAATAGTCCAGTGCATAAGTCAGAGAGTCACAAAAAAAGGAAACAGGAACCCAGTTGTGAGCGCTGGGTCAGGCAGCAACAGAATCCATTGTCCGGCCCTTGGCAAACTAGATCTCTCACAAAAGGGCAGAAGCCCCAAGATCCAGCCATTTCCCAAAAAAGCCTCATGGGGTCCTTGTTGTTGTCAGTGCCTTGGCAATGTGGCCAAGACTTAACCCTTGTTGTGTAGTCTGGCGCCCTTGCCCTTTGCAGAACTATAAATCCCTATCCCTTAATTATGAGGGGAGGGTTGGTGCCTGACATCAAAAGTGGTGCCGAACGCATGATACAGTGCAGGATAGATGCGCCCTTGGGGAGTCCATGGAGCGTGTTTGCACTCACCTGCCCAGGTGCCGTAATGGGTGAAGTCCACCGCTTTCCAATACTCGGAGAGAATGTGGATCCGGACTTTGAACCAAAGGACCCAGGAGGCTCTCAGGAGCACCCAAAGGATGATGGCCCCTCCAAAGAGGCAGAAGGAGAAGTCCAGGGAAGTCATTCCACTTTGGGGAGCCATTGCCACCTTTCCCATGCTCTCCTTGCGCCACTCGTCACCACTGATGTGCAAGACGGGCACGGAGAAATTAGTTCACGCCGAATACAGATCCTTCTATTTCCAGTTCACACCTCTTTCTGGCTCCGAGGCACATGCGCTTCCAAGTGCCAGAACACTCCCACATTGTCCGGCAACACCTTTGCTTTCAGCACATCCAAACCTTTGTTCCATGCGGGGTGAGTCAGTGCTTGGGATGATGAGTAGATGATTTCAGATTGTGGAAGACCTATGTCGGCCTAGATCAGGGTTTCTCAACCTGGGGGTCGGGACCCCTGGAGGGTGTCAGAGGGGTCACCAAAGACCACCAGAAAACACTGTGTTTTCTGTTGTTCATGGGAGTTCTGTGTGCCAAGTTTGATTCAATTCCATTGTTGGTAGAATTCAGAATGCTCTTTGATTGCAGGTGAACTATAAATCCCAGCAACTACAACTCCCAAATGTCTAGGTCTATTTTCCCCAAACTCCACCAGTGTTCATATTTGGGCATATTGAGAATTCATGCCAAGTTTGGTCCAGATCCATCATTGGTTGAGTCCACAGTGCTCTGTGGATGTAGGTGAACTACAACTTCCAAAACTCAAGGTCAATGCCCACCAAACCCTTCCAGTACTTTTTGTTGTTCATGGGAGTTCTGTGTGCCAAGTTTGATTCAATTCCATTGTTGGTGGAATTCAGAATGCTCTTTGATTGTAGGTGAACTATAAATCCCAGCAACTACAACTCCCAAATGTCAAGGTCTATTTTCCCCAAACTCCACCAGTGTTCATATTTGGGCATATTGAGAATTCATGCCAAGTTTGGTCCAGATCCATCATTGGTTGAGTCCACAGTGCTCAGTGAATGTAGGTGAACTACAACTCCCAAAACTCAAGGTCAATGCCCACCAAACCCTTCCAGTACTTTTTGTTGTTCATGGGAGTTCTGTGTGCCAAGTTTGATTCAATTCCATTGTTGGTGGAAATCAGAATGCTCTTTGATTGTAGGTGAACTATAAATACCAGCAACTACAACTCCCACAGGACAAAATCAATACTCTCCCCCAATCCCACCAGTATTCAAGTTTGGGCATATTGGGTATTTGTGCCAAATTTGGTCCAGTGAATGAAACTACATCATGCATCTCAGATATGTATATTACAATCCATAACAATAGCCAAATTACAATTATGAAGTTGCAACAAAAATAATTTTATGGTTGGGGGTCACCATAACATGAGGGAGGGTATTAAGGGGTCGCGGCATTAGGAAGGTTGAGAACCACTGGCCTAGATGTACATCGTCTCGGAGACGCATCTGTGGTGCACCAGCCATAGAGGACCTTGTGCGAGGAAGGAAAACTCCGTGTGCCAATGGCCTGCACCAGGACAAATGCGCAGCGCAAGGCTGGCTTGGAGACATCAGTTCCAGCACACGCTCCCAATAAGAATGCTCCCACTGGCAAACCTTGGCTTGCGCCACCCTTCTGGCTCCAAGGCACACACACATTGGCCATGCACACGTTCTGGATGCCACTCACTCCTTCCTACCCCACATACCTTTCCCCCCTTTCCTTTCTTTCCCTCCTTCCTTGCCTACCTTCTTCTTTTCTTTCTTTCCCTTTCTTTTTCTTTCTTCTTCCATCTTTCTTTCTTCTTCTACTTTCCTTTCATTTTTATCTTTTTTCCCCTTCCTTCTCCTTTCCTACCTTTCTTTTCTTTCTCCCTCCCTCCCTCCCTCCCTCCCTTCCTTCCTTCCTTCCTTCCTTCCTTCCTTGCTTTCCCTTTCATTCCCTCTTCTTTCTCTTTCTTTCCTTTCTCCCTTACTTCTCTTCTTCCTTCCTTCCTTCCTCTTTCCTTCTTTCCTTTTCCCTTTCATTCCCCTTTCTTTCTTTCTTTCTTCTTCCATCTTTCTTTCTTCTACTACTTTCCTTTCATTTTTATCTTTTTTCCCCTTCCTTCTCCTTTCCTACCTTTCTTTTCTTTCTCCTTCCCTCCCTCCCTCCCTCCCTCCCTCCCTCCCTCCCTCCCTCCCTCCCTTCCTTCTTTCCTTCCTTCCTTCCTTGCTTTCCCTTTCATTCCCTCTTCTTTCTCTTTCTTTCCTTTCTCCCTTACTTCTCTTCTTCCTTCCTCTTTCCTTCTTTCCTTTTCCCTTTCATTCCCCTTTCTTTCTTTCTTTCTTTCTTTCTTTCTTTCTTTCTTTTCTTCTCTTCTCTTTCTCCCATCCTTCTCTTCTTCCTTCCTTCCTTCCTTCCTTCCTTCCTTCCTTCCTTCCTTCCTTCCTCTTTCCTTTTATTCCCCTTCCTCTCTGTCTCTCTCTCTCTACTTTCCCCCTCCCTCCCTCCCTCCCTCCCACCCTTCCTTCCTTCCTTCCTTCCTTCCTTCCTTCCTTCCTTCCTTCCTTCCTTCCTTCCTTCCTTCCTTCCTCCGCCTTTCCTTTCATTCCCCTTTCTCTCTCTCTTTCCTTTCTCCCTTCCTTTCTTCCTCTTTCCTTCCCCTTTCTCTCTCTCTCTCTCTCTCTTTACTTTCGCCCTTCCTTCCTTCCTTCCTTTCCCTCTCATTCCTTCTTCCTCTTTCTTTCCTTTCTCTCTTTCTTCTCTTACTTCTCTTCTTCCTTCTTTCCTTCCTTCCTTCCTTCCTTCCTTCCCCTTTCTTTCTCTTTTCTTTCTCTTTTCTTTCTCCCTTCTTTCTCTTCTTCCTTCCTCTTTCCTTTCATTCCCCTTTCTCTCTGTCTCTCTGTCTCTCTCTCCTTTCACTCTCCCTCCCTTCCTCTTTCATTTCATTCCCCTTTCTCTCTTTCCTTTCACCCTTCCTTCCTTCCTTCCTTCCTTCCTTCCTTCCTTCCTTCCTCTTTCCTTTTATTCCCCTTCCTCTCTGTCTCTCTCTCTCTACTTTCCCCCTCCCTCCCTCCCTCCCTCCCACCCTTCCTTCCTTCCTTCCTTCCTCCGCCTTTCCTTTCATTCCCCTTTCTCTCTCTCTTTCCTTTCTCCCTTCCTTTCTTCCTCTTTCCTTCCCCTTTCTCTCTCTCTCTCTCTCTTTACTTTCGCCCTTCCTTCCTTCCTTCCTTTCCCTTTCATTCCTTCTTCCTCTTTCTTTCCTTTCTCTCTTTCTTCTCTTACTTCTCTTCTTCCTTCTTTCCTTCCTTCCTTCCTTCCCCTTTCTTTCTCTTTTCTTTCTCTTTTCTTTCTCCCTTCTTTCTCTTCTTCCTTCCTCTTTCCTTTCATTCCCCTTTCTCTCTGTCTCTCTGTCTCTCTCTCCTTTCACTCTCCCTCCCTTCCTCTTTCGTTTCATTCCCCTTTCTCTCTTTCCTTTCACCCTTCCTTCCTTCCTTCCTTCCTTCCTTCCTTCCTTCCTTCCTTCCTTCCTTCCTTCCTCTTTCCTTCCTTCCTTTTCCCTTTCATTCCTCTTTCTTTCTTTCTTTCTTTCTTTCTTTCTTTCTTTTCTTTTCTTTCTCCCATCCTTCTCTTCTTCCTTCCTTCCTTCCTCTTTCCTTTTCTTCCCCTTCCTCTCTGTCTCTCTCTCTCTACTTTCCCCCTCCCTCCCTCCGTCCCTTCCTCCCTTCCTTCCTCTAGCTTTCCTTTCATTCCCCTTTCTCTCTCTTTCCTTTCTCCCTTCCTTTCTTCCTCTTTCCTTCCCCTTTCTCTCTCTCTCTCTTTACTTTCGCCCTTCCTTCCTTCCTTCCTTTCCCTTTCATTCCCTTTTCTTTCTCTCTTTCTTTCCTTTCTCTCTTTCTTCTCTTACTTCTCTTCTTCCTTCTTTCCTTCCTTCCTTCCTTCCTTCCCCTTTCTTTCTCTTTTCTTTCTCCCTTCTTTCTCTTCTTCCTTCCTCTTTCCTTTCATTCCCCTTTCTCTCTCTCTCTCTTTCCTTTCACCCTTCCTTCCTTCCTTCCTTCCTTCCTTCCTTCCTTCCTTTCTTCCAGTAGATCCACAAATAGCTCACCGGTTAGGAACACCCCCCCCCCACCTGGACAGTATCAATTCGAAACACCATCTGTACTTGTTGTCCCCACACAGTCCACCACACTCTCCCGCCCAAGGACACTCCCTCTTTTTAGCCCACTTAGTTCCCTTGACAATTCCCTTTCCATGTTGACCGGAAACATCCTTACATGACATCCAAGGGAAATTATGCCCCAGTTCCCCTTCTTTTGAGAGTTGACTAGCCACTGAATCTAATTTCCTGGGGGGGGGGGGGGGGTCCGAAGGAGATGGGTACCATTCAGGTCATGTGCGGGAGAAGATTTGCTGGTCTCTAACATCTCAGGGAGAAGCACAATAGAGTTCTTGCGACCCTGGAAAAGGTAGGAAGTGGTAGACTCCATGATAGACCCATTGGTCTTAAGGTCCTGCTGGTAAATGCCAGATCCGTTAATGGAAAGACCGCTGCCATCCAGGACTTGATCCTGGATGAGAGGGAGGATCTGGCATGCATCACTGAGACCTGGTTGGACGAGTTGGGTGGGGTAAATCTCACCCAGCTGTGCCCACCGGGCTTCGGGGTGCATCAGCAGGCTAAATCTGGGGGGCGGGGAGGAGGGGTCGCAGTAGTCTTTCGGCAGTTCATCGTCATGGTCAGATGCGTTGTTCCACAATCTTACGGGTTCAAATGTGTTCACCTGAGGGTGGGGAACCGTGATAGTTTGGGGATTCTGCTGGTGTACCGGCCACCCCGCGACTCAGCAGTTTCCCTGCCTGAGCTAGCAGAGATGGTCTCCAATTTGGCCCTGGTCTCCCAGCACTTGATTGTGCTGGGGGACTTTAACATCCATGCAGAGACCTTGTTAACAGCAGCGGCTCAGAACTTCATGGTCGCCACGATGACCATGGGACTATCACAAGTTATATCTGGACCCACCCATCAGGCTGGGCACACACTCGACCTAGTTTTTGTTGCGGACAGCAGAATGGTCAGAGTGGAAGAACAAATTATCCTTCCATTGTCATGGTCTGACAATCATCTGATCAGCTTTAGACTTGCTGTGACCTCTAACCTTCGCAGGGGTGGAGGACC
This sequence comes from Anolis sagrei, assembly GCF_037176765.1. Taxonomy (NCBI): domain Eukaryota; kingdom Metazoa; phylum Chordata; class Lepidosauria; order Squamata; family Anolidae; genus Anolis; species Anolis sagrei. The sequence goes on along the minus strand of NC_090035.1, from coordinate 81,343,191 downwards.
AACTAAGATGGTCCACCCCAGGAGACTGATGGATCCAGGTGGATTCCTGAGGAATCTTGGGGCTCTTCCTGTCTTGGAGACTGACGATCCTGTCGACATCCTGGTTGATCGCTATAATAGCGAGATGTCCAGGGCGATAGACACGATCGGTCCAGATTAAATACAGTGCCAGAGGAGGTGACCGAGGCATCTGCTTGTCCGGTTTTGTGGGATTCTTTCCGGCTTGTTAATCCTGAGGACGTGGAGGAGGTCCTTGGGACTGTGAGGGCGACCATGTTGGCTCTGGGCCCTTGCCCATCTTGGCTAATTAAATCAGCCAAAGGTGGGCTGATTGATTGGTTTATGTTGATCATTAATGTATTGTCGGAGCAGGGGACTAAAACAGGCTGTGGTTAGCCCACTCTTGAAAAAGACCTCCCTTGACTCCACAGTCTTGGACAACTACAGACCAATCTCCAACCTTCGTTTCTTGGGCAAGGTGTTGGAGCGGGTGGTCGCCTTTCAGCTCCAGGGTTTCCTGGATGACATCAATTACCTGGACCAGTCACAGTCTGGCTTCAGACCTGGCCATGGCACCAAGATGGCTTTGGTCACCTTGGTTGATGACCTCCGTAGGGAGCTTGACAGGGGGAGTGTGACCCTGCTGGTTCTCTTGGACATCTCAGTGGCTTTCGATACCATCGATCATGGTATCCTTCTGAGACGACTCTCCTGGATGGATCTTGGAGGCATGGTTTTGTCATGGCTCCAATCGTTCCTGGAGGGCCGCTCCCAGATGGTGAAGCTGGGAGACTCCTGCTCGGACCCCTGGCCTTTGACCTGTGGGTTCCCGCAAGGTTCCATTCTGTCTCCCATGCTTTTTAACATCTACATGAAACCGCTGGGATTGGTCATCCGGAGTTTTGGAGTTGGGTGCCATCTCTACGCAACTACTCTTTTCCACCTAATTCCAAGGAAGCCCCTCGGGTGCTGGACGAGTGCCTGGCCGCTGTGGCTGTCTGGATGAGGAGGAACAAGCTGAAGATTAATCCCGACAAGACAGAGGTCCTCTTGGTAGATCGCAAACCAGATCACGGTATAGGGTGGCAACCTGTGTTGGACGGGATTGCACTCCCCCTGAAGTCACAGGTCCACAGTTTGGGTGTCCTCCTGGACTCATCACTTACACTTGAAGCTCAGGCGTCGGTGGTGGCCGGGAGGGCCTTTGCACAATTAAGACTTGCACGCCAACTGCAAAAGCACCTCGTGAAGGCGGATCTGGCCAGGGTGGTCCATGCCTTAGTCACCTCCAGTTTGGACTACTGTAATGCACTCTACATGGGGTTGCCCTTGAAAACGGCCCGGAAATTTCAACTGGTTCAATGAGCGGCGGCCAGGTTGTCAACTGGAGCTCCTTACAGAGAGCGGTCAACCCTTCTGTTTAAGGAGCTCCATTGGCTGCCATTCATTTACCGGTCCCAATTCAAGGCGCAGGTGCTTACCTACAAAGCCCTAAATGGTTTGGGACCTGCATACCTGCATACCATGTGTTGTAACTTATGGTATTTAATGGATATGTTCAACAAATATTGATGCAATAACAAGTGTGAAGACTTCACTAATTTCTTAATGTGTAAGATACTTGAATATTAAGTATTTCTACAATATAATCCTTTTCAACATAGTAATTTTCAAACTGCTGGGGAAAGTGGAAGGCAAAAGGAAGAGGGGCCGACCAAGGGCAAGATGGATGGATGGCATCCTTGAAGTGACTGGACTGACCTTGAAGGAGCTGGGGGTGGTAACGGCCGACAGGGAGCTCTGGCGTGGGCTGGTCCATGAGGTCACGAAGAGTCGGAGACGACTGAACGAATGAACAACAACAATTTTCAAACTCTCATAGCCACATTTCATTTCTTTGATGTAGACACCACTGACTCAAAAATATCTGTATCCCCTGAGGAGAATTTGTTCAAGTGTATAACTTCGTAAGTACTTAAATGTGTTGTAACTTATGATATTTAATGATACAGATGTTCTATATGTATGCTACTGGAGTAAAACATTGATTTGTACATTAATTTCAGTCAACCAGAGGAAGGCCTGAGGTAGGCCGAAACTGGTCGTGGTCGCCTGATCCACAAGCTACTTATAAGAAGATATGACTGTACTAAAGATTTGCACCATATTGTTTGTTGTCGCTGTGAGGTTAACAGTGCAGCATGTTTATATACTGTTGTTGAATTATATTATTGTTTATGGTACACAAGTGGTATTTTTGTTGTATGCATTTCATTCAGGAACCCATCCACATTATACTAAAACGTTGCAGCCAGTGTCAGGAATCTCCAAAAGCTATTCAGGGGCAACAGAAGCAGAATTTGGATATTTAAAAGGGGGGCAACTACATAGAACAATAGCAGCACACAATACATTTCCATCCATAATGCATAATGAGGGATTTATTAAATTGTGATGCAACCATCATTTTAATAGTACAAGGATTTGGTTTGGAACATAGCAACCAATGGCTCTGCACGGTCCTGGTCGTGGTCCTGATCCGGCTCCTTTCCACAAGAACCATCAGGAAGGTGAAAATACATTATTTGAAAATGGACTTCAGCATAGACCGATAGATGAAAACTCCAAAGGATGTGTACATTAATGACGTTGGGAAGACCCATTCCAACACGGAATGCTGAATCAAAAGCCAAAGAGAGAGGAAAGTTAGGTAATATCACTTTTGGAAAAGTTTGGCAGAGGCAAGGTCACCAGCAGAGTGGCTTAAGGCACATCTACACTGCTTGACACTATTTCTGTATATGTAGACGACATGGTCCTTCTCTCGTATATTCATTTTAGTTCAACTTCTCCACCCAGCAAAAAACACAACCCAAACCTACTTTGTACCCACTTTTCCTATTGTTGAAGATAGGGGAGCTCTTTTCCTATAATTTTATCCAAATCAGAGCTTTGTTTGGAGAGAAGTTATTGGTGTTCTGGAGCAACTGGGCAGAAAACCAACCTCAAGTCTCAACTCCTTGGGACGCTTCCAAAGGGTTTCATTGACCAGGAAAGTGGGGTGGGTTTTGTTGAGTGAGGAAATGCCTCTTGCCCCCAACTCACCTGCAAGCTGTGGCTGAGGCACCCCGAGGTTCTGCTGGTGAAACCCACGGTGTTCAAGGCTTTGTGGGCATAGACCTCGGGAGATGTCTTAATGGCCTGCAAGCTGTTGAGCCTGGCCATGTTGGTGTCGACAACCATTGGTAAGACGCACTGTGGAGAGAAAGGGAAGCCCAAGAGAAGGACAAAGGTGTGTTATTCTCTCAAAACGGGATGAACAAGAGGTCATATTCCAAAGATGTATCCAAGGATGGAGGGAGGAAGAAGGCAAAGGCCTGGTAGAGATAGAGCTTGGAGCTTGAGAGAAGGAGGAGGAAGAGATGAAGAAAAACAAGGTGAAGGAAGAGGAGAGAAGAAGGAAGATAATGAAGAGAAGAAAAAGGACAGAGGAAGAGGAGAAAAGAAGAGAAGAAAAAGGAAGAGAAGGATGAGAGAGTGTAGAGTAAACAAGAAGGAGTTAAAAGGCCATTTTAGTTGCAACGTACCTGAACAATGATGCCTTTAGACGTGTATTCCATGTTTAACACCCGCGAGAAGAAGAGAGAAGAGAATGAAGAGAAGAAAAAGTGGACAAAGGAAAAGGAGAAGGAAGGAGGATGAGGAGGAAAAAGAAGAAGCAGAAAGAGGAGGAGAAAAGGAAGAGAACAAAGAAAAGTATGATGAAGGAAGAGGAGGAGGAGGGAGCAGAAAGAGTAGAAGATAAGGAGGAGGAGGAAGAAAAATATGATGAAGGAAGAGGAATGAAAAAGGAAGAAGAGAACAAAGAGAAGAAAAAGAGGCTGAAGGAGGATGAGAAGAAAAAAGAAAAAATAAGATGACAGAAGAGGAGATTAGAAGGAAGAGAACAAACAGAAGAAAACAAGGTGATGGAAGAGGAGGAGAGGAGAAGGAAGGAGGAGAAGGGAAAAGGAGGTAGAAGACGATAAAGAAGAGGAAGAATGGGAAGGAAAGAGATGAAAAGCACGAAGATAAAGAAGACAGAGTAGGAGAAATGGAAGAAGAAAAGGGGGATGAAGGAAAAGGACAGAAAAAGGTAGATGAGGAACAAGAAGAAGAAAGGGAAGGAGGGGGAGGAGTCGGAGCAAGAAGAGGGGGAGGAGGTAGCAGTGGTAGAAAAAGAAAAAGAAAAAGAGGAGGAGGAATGCAAAGCAGTAGAAGGAAGAGAGAGAAAAGAAGACAAAAAAAGAAGGAGGATGGAGACGAAAGAGGAGGAGGAAAGTGTGTAGAGGGGAAAAAAGGAGTTAAAAGGCTATTCCAGTTGCAACATACTTGTACAATGATGCCTTTAGACCTGTATTCCTCGTTTAACGCCCGCGAGAACAAATCCACGGAAGCCTGAAAGTGGAAGCAAGGAAAGTGTCGTGTGACATTGAACGGTCCCATTGGATCTTTGACATGGCATTTTCCCTCCCAAATAGCTTGCACAACTGTGCCATTGGGGCAGCGACCCCACATTCAATTTCACAGGGGTGCTGGGAAACATCAGAAATGGGAACAGGGTCTCTCAAGCAGAGTAATCGAGTCGCAGGGCAGAAGCTGAACTGCCCTGCTTGGTGTTTGTCTCACCTTGCAGGCGCAGTACGTCGCAGCCCAGGGCACGGGTCTCCAGGCCATTCCAGAGGAGATGTTTATTATGATCCCCTTCTTCCTACAAGAGATACATAGTGGGGTGTGTGTGTGTTAGAGTCCCGTTCACCCTACAGCTGTCCAAGTCCAGCTATAGACTCTCCAAAATGCTGCGAAGGCAGGAAACAAACATGTCTTCCCCTTAATGTGACCCAGAGCCCGAGCCCAATGCAGTCACTGTCCCGTGGTGCCCCTTGATGTTTCCCTGTTGACCTGCTTGGACTGCAACACCCAACATTCCTTACCTCTATCTGAAAAACCAGGGAGGAGGTACATGATTTATAGTTCCTCTACCATATCTCCCCTATGCTGTGAACTGGAGTGATTGTCTCAGGGCATGCTATTGAACCAAACCAAACTTTGCAGAGTCTTTTATCAATAGTCAGCAGAGATTTACTGCACAGCCTCTGACCTTAAGAAAACACTGGTTTTTACTCAAACTCTCAGAGGAGGCTTTAATCTTGACTTGTTGCTTATGTTCAAATATATACACATCAGGATCAGGGATATACTCACAACCGACAGACAACAGATAGAGGTATTATGTTTGCATTTTTCCCAACTTCAGTGTCCAGGATTAGGCCTGGGCGGTTTCGTTTTGTTAATTCGTAATTCGTTAATAATTCGTTAATTTTTCCATTTACAAAACGATAACGAACCATTCTGGAGCAATTATTAAAAAAATGAATTTTTAAATACGTTTTGCAAATGCTTCGTATTTCGTTATTGTATTCGTTTCGTTATTGTTGCGAGATTGTTTCGTTATTATTTCCGCATGTCTGGGCCAGTTTTATGGTTTAATTAGTGAAAAAAAATTATAATATCACACCAACAGTCAACAACAGAGGGAGAGGGAAGCTTCAGAAGTTTTTGGAGGTTTTTTAGCGTATTTCGTGGTCGCGTCCGCCATTAACGAATCGATTCGTTATTGTTTCGGAAATCGATTCGTTAATTTTTTACCATTTACGAAATTTTGTAAATATCGAAATTTTTAAAAGGAAAATTTTGTAATTATTTTAAATATCGAAACAAAAATTCAGTAGGAAATTTTCCTTATCACCATCGCACCATATGTCAGCAATTTATTCAAACAAAGGTTTTTCAAAATGCCCAAACGAAGAGTATTTATCAACTGCATCATTTTGCTACATGCACCACTAAAGGTGTCATTTATGTCATTATCTGTCCCTGCTCCCTGATGTATGTCAGGCAGACCAGTAGACAAACTAAAATTAGGAATCAGGCCGTTGACTTAAACCTATATAAACATTTCAATGTTATGAATCATAGTCCTGAATTGTCCCGGGTCCTAGTTTTAGAGGTGGCTACATCCTCCTCAAACATAGATTTATCCTCTAGACTACAACAACATGAAGCCTTCTGGATTTTTACTCTTAAAACTATGCATCCTAAGAGTCTAAATGATTCCATTTCATTTCAATGTTTTATGTGAGCCAGTACATGCCTCTTTAAACAGGTTTTTCTTATGAGTAACTTACAATTGATGACTGGGATACAGCCATACTGGTAGCTATACGGGGTCCCTTTAAATTTCTCTTCATATACTTTAAGTTTCTCTCTATATACTGGAGTGTCGACCTGCCTCTCCTGGGCTTGCCATAGAATCAAATGAATAGCAGAGCACCTTTGTAGAAGAAATTATGTGAGTATTTTTGGTAATTGCTTTCCTATACTATGTTTTTAGTCACTTATATGTGTTCCCTGTAGGTCCACATCATTGTTGACATTCATATATTGACTCTACTTGAAGAATTCTCCACCTTGCAAAACTGACTATTCGTGGATTTCTACACTTGTATCAGGAGCTGAGGAGCCTTCTAATCAAGGTGAAAGGAGAAAGCGCAAAAGCCGGGTTGCAGCTAAACATAAAAAACCCAAGATTATGGCAACAAGAATGATTGACAAGTGGGAAATAGAGGGAGAAAACGTGGAGGCCGTGACAGGGTTTGTATTTCTAGGCGCAAAGATGAGTGCAGATGCAGACTGTGGCCAGGAAATCAGAAGACGCTTCCTTCTTGGGAGGAGAGCAATGTCCAGTCTTGATAAAATAGTAAAGAGTAGAGACATCAGACTGGCAACCAAGATCCATTGCCTAGTCCAAGCCACGGTCTTCCCTGTAGTCACCTACGGATGTGAGAGATGGACCTTCGGGAAGGCTGAGCCAAGGAAGATCGATGCTTTTGAGCTGTGGTGCTGGAGGAAAGTTCTGAGAGTGCCTTGGACGGCGAGAAGATCCAACCAGTCCATCCTCCAGGAAAGAAAGCCCGGCTGCTCATTGGAGGGAAGGAGACTAGAGGGAAAGCTAAAGTCTTTGGCCACATCATGAGGAGACAGCAAAGCCTAGAGAAGGGAATGATGCTGGGGAAAGTTGAAGGAAAAAGGAAGAGGGCAAGATGGATGGATGGCATCCTTGAAGTGACTGGATTGATCTTGAAGGAGCTGGGGGTGGTGACGGCCGACAGGGAGCTCTGGCGTGGGATGGTCCATGAGGTCACGAAGTTAGTAGTCTGGCAACCAAGATCCATTGCCTAGTCAAAGCCATGGTCTTCCCTGTAGTCACCTACGGATGTGAGAGCTGGACCTTAGGGAAGGCTGAGCGAAGGAAGAGAGATGCTTTTGAGCTGTGGTGTTGGAGGAAAGTGCTGAGAGTGCCTTGGACTGAGAGAAGATCCAACCAGTCCATCCTCCAGGAAAGAAAGCCCGGCTGCTCACTGGAGGGAAGGAGACTAGAGACAAAGTTGAAGTCCTTTGGCCACATCATGAGGAGACAGCAAAGCCCAGAGAAGACAATGATGCTGGGGAAAGTGGAAGGAAAAAGGAAGAGGGGCCGACCAAGGGCAAGGTGGATGGACGGCATCCTTGAAGTGACTGGACTGACCTTGAAGGAGCTGGGGGTGGTGACGGCCGACAGGGAGCTCTGGCGTGGGCTGGTCCATGAGGTCACGAAGAGTCGGAGACGACTGAACGAATGAACAACATCAACTACCACCTGAGGAAGACTCCACGTGGTCGAAACCGGTTGTGGTTTATAAACAGTGGATTCCAAAAAAGGACTGACAAACTTTGATTTGCTGTTGACAAACTGTGGTTTTTAAAAAAGGACTTGCAAACTTGTGCATTCTGCTGTAGGAATCAACTGTTTAACCCACATTAAGAAATTCTGGATTAAGAGACTTGCAAAAAAGACTTACAAACTTTGATTGGTTATTGATAAACTTTTGGTTTTCAAAAGGACTTACAAACGTGCATTTTGCTGTAAGGATCTGTTGTTTATCCCACATAAGGATTTTTTTTGGTTTAGAGAATTGCATGAAGCATACTTTGCACAAATGCTAGTGCATTTAATGTTATAGTACTATGCTTACTTTACTTACTTAGGCGATCCCTCGTTGGACGAGTAAGATGGTCTTCCATCATGGGTTTCCTTGTGGGTCCGTAGGTGGCTGTGGAGCCCTATTCTTGCTCTGCATCTTCTTCCGCAGTGAGGGCATTGGTTTCCAGGTGGAAGGCGGTCCCGGTCGGGGTTGGCTTGACACGCCTTCCTCCTGGCACGTTTCTCTCTTTCACCCTCCACTTGTGCCTCCTCGAATTCTGCAGCACTGCTGGTCACAGCTGACCTCCAGCTGGAGCGCTCAAGGGCCAGGGCCTCCCAGTTCTCAGTGTCTATGCCAGAGTTTTTAAGGTTGGCTTTGAGCCCATCTTTCAATCTCTTTTCCTGTCCGCCAACATTCCGTTTTCCGTTCTTGAGTTCGGAGTAGAGCAACTGCTTTGGGAGACGGTGGTCGGGCATCCGGACAACGTGGCCGGTCCAGCGGAGTTGGTGGCGGAGGACCATTGCTTCAATGCTGGTGCTCTTTGCTTCTTCCAGCACGCTGATGTTTGTCCGCTTGTCTTCCCAGGAGATTTGCAGGATTTTCAGGAGGCAGCGCTGATGGAATTGTTCCAGGAGTGGCATGTGACGTCTGTAGACAGTCCATGTTTCGCAGGCATAGAGCAGGGCTGGGAGGGGAATAGCTTTATAGACAAGCACCTTGGTCTTCCTACGGATGTCCCGGTCCTCAAACACTCTCTGCTTCATTCGGAAAAATGCTGCGCTCGCGGAGCTCAGGCGGTGTTGTATTTCAGTGTCAATGTTGACTTTGGTGGAGAGGTGGCTGCCAAGGTAGCGGAAATGATCAACATTTTCTAATGTGACACCATTAAGCTGTATCGCTGGCATTGGAGAGGGGTTGGCTGGTGTCTGCTGGAAGAGCACCTTGGTTTTTTCAATGTTCAATGACAGGCTGAGCTTCTCGTATGCTTCTGCAAAGGTGTTTAGAGTGGCTTGTAGATCTTCTTCTGAATGCGCACAGACGACGTTGTCATCCACATACTGGAGTTCTATAACAGATGTTGTAAGCTCTATTGCTGCTGATGATTAAGCAGCTATGCTAAAGCTCGGCCGACAATCTCTGGCTTCGGTGGAGAGGACTAATGGGTATTGCAGTCCTACAACATCTACAACTTCCCCCCTTGAGACGGAGGGCCGTCTTTGTCTCCTACCTGGCGACCATTTGAGGAAGGATGGCTTCCGTCATCTGCAAAGAAAGAGTAATCTGAATTGAGTTCTCCATTGCCTGCAGTTTTGGTTAATCCACATCCAACAAAGTATGTCCCACAAAGCATTTCAATAATGACAACAACAACAACAACGACAACAACAACAACTTTATTCTTGTACCCCGCCTCCATCAACCCGAGGGGACTTGGGGCATAAAATGAACCACAAAATGCAATTACAGTAAAATAAAAACATATGGCATATAAAACTGCCATTAAAAACAGCAAACAATAACCTATGGAACATGGCTGGACTGTAAACAAGAGGCAAGAGAGTGGGATAGTGCAAAATTGTAGCCGTGGAACAAGGACAGGGGGAGAATACTGCTATTTTATAGGTTACTAGCCATCCCCTGCCACGCGTTGCTGTGGCCCGCTCTGGTGGTCATGGGGGTTCTGTCTGGGAGGTTTGGCCCAATTCTATCGTTGGTGTTGTTAAGAATGATCTGCGATTGTAGGTGAACTACAAATCCCGGCAACTACAACTCCCAAATGTTGAGATTCTATTTTCCCCAAACTCCACCAGTGTTCACATTTGGGCATATTGAGTATTCTTGTAGAGTTTGGTCCAGATCCATCATTGTTTCAGTCCACAGTGACCTCTGGATGTAGGTGAACTACAACTCCCAAACCAAAGGACACTGCCCACCAAACCCTTCCAGTGTTTTCTGTTGGTCATGGGAGAACTGTGTGCCAAGTTTGGTTCAATTCCATCGTTGGTGTTGTTAAGAATGCTCTGTGATTGTAGGTGAACTACAAATCCCGGCAATTACAACTCCCAAATGTTGAGATTCTATTTTCCCCAAACTCCACCAGTGTTCACATTTGGGCATATTGAGTATTCTTGTAGAGTTTGGTCCAGATCCATCATTGTTTGAGTCCACAGTGATCTCTGGATGTAGGTGAACTACAACTCCCAAACCAAAGGACACTGCCCACCAAACCCTTCCAGCGTTTTCTGTTGGTCATGGGAAAACTGTGTGCCAAGTTTGGTTCAATTCCATCGTTGGTGTTGTTAAGAATGCTCTGTGATTGTAGGTAAACTACAAATCCCGGCAATTACAACTCCCAAATGTTGAGATTCTATTTTCCCCAAACTCCACCAGTGTTCACATTTGGGCATATTGAGTATTCTTGTAGAGTTTGGTCCAGATCCATCATTGTTTCAGTCCACAGTGATCTCTGGATGTAGGTGAACTACAACTCCCAAACCAAAGGACATTGCCCACCAAACCCTTCCAGTACATTTGGGCATATTGAGTATTCTTGTAGAATTTTGTCCAGATACATCATTGCTTTAGTCTACAGTGATCTCTGGATGTAGGTGAACTACAACTCCCAAACCAAAGGACACTGCTCACCAAACCCTTCCAGTGTTTTCTGTTGGTCATGGGAAAACTGTGTGCCAAGTTTGGTTCAATTACATCGTTGGTGGGGTTCAGAATACTCTTTGATTTAGGTGAACTATAAATCCCAACAACTACAACTCCCAAACGACAAAACCATAATTTTTTGAGTGATGGTCACTCCTTGTGTTGTGAGACGTTTTGTTGCCAAATTTGGTGTGATTTCGTTCACTGGTTCTTTTGTTTTTAGGGTACTCATTACGCACAGAACATTTTTATATAGATCGATATACAACAGATGGAAACTTGGTTGCATTCCACCAACCTTCAGAGTTGAAAGGATGTTGCAATTCACCATGTCATTAACGAACTAAAAGGGGAAAAAAGTGGGGGGGGGGGGGAATAGGGTTTGGTGTTAGTTTCGTTTATGCAAGTATGCCCTCCCCAGGCACTTTCTATGTCCTCCAGCCCAACACTATGGTCTTGGAGGCACACAACACATTGCCAACATTGTTATGGAAAAGCTAAATACAGGGAGTATCATAGAATCCTAGAATCAAAGAGTTGGAAGAGACCTCCTGGGCCATCCAGTCCAACCCCATTCTGCCAAGAAGCAGGAATGTTGCATTCAAATCACCCCTGACAGATGGCCATCCAGCCCCTGTTTCAAAGCTTCCAAAGAAGGAGCCTCCACCACACTCCGGGGCAGAGAGTTCCACTGCTGAACTGCTCTCACAGTCAGGGAGTTCTTCCTCATGTTCAGATGGAATCTCCTCTCTTGTAGTTTGAAGCCATTCCTCCATTGCGTCCTAGTCTCCCGGGAAGCAGAAAACAAGCTTGCTCCCTCCTCCCTGTGGCTTCCTCTCACATATGTATACATGGCTATCATATCTCCTCTCAACCTTCTCTTCTTCAGGCTAAACATGCCCAGCTCCTTAAGCCGCTCCTCATAGGGCTTGTTCTCCAGACCCTTGATCATTTTACTCGCCCTCCTCTGGACACATTCCAGCTTAGAGTCCATATCACTCTTGAATTGTGGTGCCTGGAATTGGACACAATATTCCAGGTAATGTGGTCTAACCAAAGCGGAATAGAGCATGGGGAGCATGATTTCCCTAGATCTAGACACTATGCTCCTATTGATGCAGGCCAAAATCCGATTGGCTTTTTTTGCCGCCACATCACATTCCTGGCTCATGTTTAACTTGTTGTCCATGAGGACTCCAAGATCTTTTTCACACGTCCTGCTCTCGAGCCAGGCATCCCCCATTTTGTATATTTGCATTTCATTTTTTCTGCCAAAGTGGAGTATCTTACATTTGTCACTGTTGAACTTCATTTTGTTAGTTTTGGCCCATCATCTCTCTAATCTGTCAAGATCGTTTTGAATTCTGCTCCTGTCCTCTGGAGTATTGGCTATCCCTCCCAATGTGGTGTCGTCTGCAAACTTGATGATCCTGCCTTCTAGCCCTTCATCTAAGTCGTTAATAAAGATGTTGAACAGGACCAGGCCCAGGACAGAACCCTGCGGCACTCCACTTGTCACTTCTTTCCAACAGGGGTGTCTTCTGCCCCCCCCCCCACTCTTTTTAACATCTATATGAATGATTTCGTGCCTTGTTCAACTAAAATTGACTCTCCTTTCCTAGTAATCAGGAGCAGAAAGATTTCATCCTGATGTATGCAGACGATATAGTGCTTTTCTCCCTCTCTTGGTTGGGTCTTAAAAACCTTCTGACGGTTTTCAGTACCAACTGCTAAGAGGAATATCTCCAAGACTCTGATACTCCAGAGGACAGGAGCAGGATTCAAAACGATCTTGACAGATTAGAGAGATGATGGGCCGAAACTAACAAAATGAAGTTCAACAGTGACAAATGCAAGATACTCCACTTTGGCAGGAAAAACAAAATGCAAAGATACAAAATGGGGGACAAGGCCTGGCTTGAGAGCAGGATGTGTGGAAAAGATCTTGGAGTCCTCGTGGACAACAAGTTAAACATGAGCCAACAATGTGATGTGGCAGCAAAAAAAGCCAATGGGATGTTGGCCTGCATCAAGAGGAGCATAGTGTCTAGATCTAAGGAAGTAATGCCCCCCATGCTCTATTCCGCCTTGGTTAGACCACACATGGATTATTGTGTCCAATTCTGGGCACCACAATTCAAGAAAGATGTTGACAAGCTGGAATGTTTCCAGAGGAGGGCGACTAAAATGATCAAGGGTCTGGAGAACAAGCCCTATGAGGAGCGGCTTAAGGAGCTGGGCATGTTTAGCCTGGAGAAGAGAAGGCTGAGAGGAGATATGATAGCCATGTATAAATACGTGAGAGGAAGCCACAGGGAGGAGTGAGCAAGCTTGTTTTCTGCTTCCCTGGAGACTAGGACACAATGGAACAATGGCTTCAAACTACAAGAGAGGAGATTCCATCTGAACATGAGGAAGAACTTCCTGACTGTGAGAGCTGTTCAGCAGTGGAACTCTCTGCCCCAGAATGTGGTGGAGGCCCCTTCTTTGGAAGCTTTTAAACAGAGGCCGGATGGCCATCTGTCAGGGGTGATTTGAATGCAACATTCCTGCTTCTTGGCAGAATGGGGCTGGACTGGATGATGGCCCAGGAGGTCTCTTCCAACTCTTGGATTCTAGGATTCTATGATTCTATGAATATCTCCAAGACTAAGGTGATGGTTTTTGGGAAAGACTTCCCCAGACATAAATGGTCTTGAGACCAACATGCCATACATAGCATGTTGGTTGAGGAGCTCAGCTAATCTTCAGTAGCAAAATGTTGGCACAAATGCTATTGTTGATGTTGTTTACTCATTCAGTCACTTCTGATTCTTGGTGTCCTCCTGGACCAGCCCAGGCCAGAGCTCCCTGTCAGCCGTCACCACCCCCACGGTCTCCAAAGTCAAGTCAGTCACATCAAGGATACCATCTACCCACCTCGCCCTTGGTTGACCCCTCTTCCTTTTTCCTTCCTTTCCCCCCTTGCTTTTTTGTTGAGTTCCAGGGCCAGAGAAGCAGATGACGGAAACAGAAGAACGGCCTGCCTCAGGGGAGCGTGCTTGCTCCATCCATGTTCAACATTTACACAAATGACCAGCCACTGCCAGAAGGGACAGAGAGCAACATCTATGCTGATGATCGTGCCATCACTGCTCAAGCAGGGAGCTTTGAGATGGTAGAACAGAAGATTTCCGAAGCTCTAGCTGCTCTTACTGCCTATTACAGGGAAAACCAGCTGATCCCTAATCCATCTAAAACACAGACATGTGCCTTTCACCTTAAGAGCAGAGAAGCATCCCGAGCTCTGAAGATCACCTGGGAAGGAATCCCACTGGAGCATTGCAGCACACCCAAATACCTGGGAGTCACTCTGGACCGTGCTCTTACCTACAAGAAGCACTACCTGAACATCAAGCAAAAAGTGGGCACTAGAAACAATATCATACAAAAGCGTGACTGGCACAACCTGGGGATCACAACCAGACACAGTGAAGACATCTGCCCTTGCGCTGTGCTACTCTGCCGCTGAGTACGCATGCCCAGTGTGGAACACATCTCACCACACTAAAACAGTGGATGTGGCTCTGAATGAGACATGCTGCATTATCACGGGGTGTCTGCGCCCTACACCACTGGGGAAATTACACTGCTTAGCCGGTATTGCACCACCTGACATCCGCCGGGAAGTAGCAGCCAATAGTGAAAGGACCAAGGCAGAGACATCTCCAGCTCATCCCTTGTTTGGGTATCAGCCAGCACGTCAACGACTTAAATCAAGAAATAGTTTTCTTAGATCTACAGAGACACTCGCTGGAACACCTCAGCAAGCGAGAGTTCAAAAGTGGCAGGCTCAAACCCAGAACCTCAACCAATGGCTGATACCAAATGAGAGACTCCCCCCTGGGCACACAGAAGACTGGGCGACTTGGAAGGCGCTGAACAGACTGCGCTCTGGCACCACGAGATGCAGAGCCAACCTTCAGAAATGGGGCCACACAGTGGAGTCCACGACATGCGAGTGTGGAGAGGAGCAAACCACTGACCAGCTGCTGCAATGCACCCCGAGCCCTGCCACATGCACCAGGGAGGGCCTCCTTGTGGCAACACCAGAGGCACTTCAAGTGGCCAGAGACTGGTCAAAGGACATTTAGTCAACTACCAAGTTTGCAAAATTTGCGTTTTTTTATCTGTTTGTTTGTTTTGTTCTGTTAGAAATGTAATACAATGTTCTGGTTGCAGATGACACGATAAATAAATAAAATAAATAACAGAAAAGATGGATGTCACCTTCTTGAGGTCAGGGGTCTGCAGGAAGTCTGACGGCACCGAATGGGACATGCCAACGTTGTTCACTGTAGAAAGACCAAAAGGCACGCACTTGTATTGGCAAAGAACTCAGAAAGGTTTTCGATGGAAATACACTTAGAACAGACATGGGCAAACTTGGGCCCTCCAGGTGTTTTAGACTTCCACAATTGTCAGTCCTGTCAGTCCTATCCATCTCGTTATCCTTATCTAGTTATCAGATTGCCCGAAGGCCTGGTCCCACAACCACGTCTTTACCTTCCTCCTGAAGGACAGGAGGGATGTTGATGCCCTAATTTCCCCCGGGAGTGAGTTGCACAGGTGAGGGGCCACCACCGAGAAGGCCCTGCTCCTCGTCCCTACCAACCTCACTTGTGATAGCGGTGGGGTCGAGAGCAGGGCCTCCCCAGATGATCTCAAACTCCATGGTGGGACGTAGAGGGAGATACGTTTGGACAGATACGCTGGACCGGAACCGTACAGGGTTTTGTAGATCAAAACCAGCACCTTGAATTGTGCTCGGAACTGAACCGGCAGCCAGTGGAGCTGACACAGCAGGGGGGTGGTGTGCTCCCTGTATGACGCTCCGGTGAGCAATCTGGCTGCCGCTTGCTGGACCAGTTGAAGTTTCCGAACAGTCTTCAAGGGCAACCCCACATAGAGTGCGTTGCGGTAGTCTATTCGGGATGTAACAAGAGCGTGGACCACTGTAGCCAGATCAGACTTCCCAAGATACGGGCGCAACTGACGCACAAGTTTTAGTTGTGCAAAAGCTCTCCCGGCCACCGCTGAAACCTGAGGTTCCAGGCTCAGCGATGAGTCAAAACACCTGGAGGGCCGTAGTTTGCCCATGCCTGAAGTAGAATGAATGTGGTTTGGCACCACCTTAATTGCCATGGGAGAGTTATTGAAACCAAAGGATTGTCCTCGACTCGCCATCCAAGAACCCTTTTAAGGGATCCGTTCTAGTTGGGAGTCAATAAATGGGAATCCCAGCTCTCAAATGGAAAAGATGGAGGCATAATTTACCCAAAACGCCAATCTCCAAGCCTTCCAGAGCTTTGTGGATAGATTCGTAGATTTCGGAGCCTCCGGTGAAATCCGCCTGGATCACTTTGGTGCTCCGGCTGTAGAGTTGCTCTGTAGGAAAGGAAAGAAGAGATGAACGTGCCTCGGTTTCCTCATTTAAAAGGAGCCAAAAGTGTCAAAAGGAGCAAACCCAAATCCAGTGAAAAGTATCAAATGCATCTACACTGTAGACTAGAGCAACCAACTAAACAATGTACAGAATGCATCCTGGAAGTTGTTTCCAACGCTTTCCCTTTCCGACTGCTTTTCAGTGGTACATCTTTTGCAAATGCAATATTGGGAGAATATTAAGACACTAAAATGACACGCAGAGCCAATGTTAACAATTAAGTCGATGCGTCGCTCTTTGTCTCACCAATTTCAGCAGCCACTTGCTTCAGCTTTTCCATGGAGCGGCTGACCAGGACTACATCGAGACCTTTCTTGGCAAGCTGGGAAGGGAAAAACAGAGTTGGAAAAGTCATGGCGGCATCTACACTATAGAAATGATACAGTTTGACACCATTTTAATTGTGAGTGATCAATGCCATGGAATCTTGGGCGATGTAGTTTTTCAAGGGCCTTGAAGGGCAATCTGGAAGTCCCTGAATAGACTCAGAACCAGAGTGGGCAGATCAAAGGACAACCTTGCAAAATGGCACTATCTAAAAAAATCCTATAACGATGGCAAGAAGGCTGAGTAGTAGAGGAGATTTTAAATAATTTGAATTTATTAGACAGGGAAAGATATAAAAATAATCCCAATGTTGCTTCCCACACCTCTGTACCACCAATTATAAGGAACCTGGGGAACCAGCCGATTGCCGCTAATTATAAGGAATTTAGCAGGGAAAGGAACAGGGGATTTTGGAATAGTGAATCCCACAAGCTGCCAACCAAATTATATATAGGTGCAGGGGAAATTTTAAAATAGGAAAGAGGCAACTGGGAGATCTTGAAACTGTTTCTTCAATTGTTTTCGCTGCCACCTTTTTGTTTGGTATCCAGACTGAGTTGTATGTGGAGAGTATACTTAGTAACACCCTCAGTGAGAACAATGATGTTCACACTGAGGCTGCTATAAAGTGTTAACAAAAACAAACGTTTATTTAACAGGCTTAAACTTCTTTTGGTACAAATGCGTAGTGGTTTCAGTAAGTTACTGGTACATAAGCTTCTGGTTACTTTTGATGTACAATTCTTAGAAGGGTTCTGAGTTCAAATCTTGATGTTCACAAAACAGGAAATTATCTCAGGAAATTAATCGGAGGATAACATGATACATGTTACAACGGCTGTGAAGGCAGAAGAAGGTTGCAGCAGACTGAGAAGCCACGGTCATTGTGTTAAACTACACCACCAGTGGAACCTCACTCTGTGAAGACTGTGTGTTGATCAGTTGTGCACTGACCTCCACACATTAAAAAATCTCACACACAGGTGTTTTCCAAAGAAAATAAAAACAAACCAGCAAAAGTCCCATGGCGATCAGCGAGTGGTGAGGGGGGCAGGACTGTGTAATCTGGAAACCCCTAGTCACAGACTGGCACATGGGTGGTGGGTACGGACTCAGTCGTTCTACCTCAAGGTCCGAGGCAGTTGAGTAGTTCGGCAGCTGTATCCACGACTGAGCAGCCCTATTGAGGACCCACTCTGCTCACCCCACATGGGGGGGGGGGTTAGAAAAGGTGCCCCAAACATAGTCTGCCTCTCTTTTCCCTGACTGGACTGCCGCGTCCAGTGGGGTCACCACCCTGCGGCCAAAAAAGAAAAATGAACTTCGGTACATGGAACGTATGGATACTGATGGACAACACTGACAGTGAATGCTCTGAACGCAGAACTGCCATCATTGCAAGGGAGCTGGGACACTCTAACATCGACATAGCAGCCCTCCAGGATACCCGGAGAGCAGGAGAGGGACAGCTGAAGGAAGAAAAAGGAGGCTACACCTTCTTCTGGAAGGGACTGCCTGAAGAAGACCAAAGAATGCACGGAGTTGGCTTCGCCATCAGAAATGATCTGATGAAACATCTGTCCGAAGCACCCACTGGCATCAACGAACGACTCTCAACCCTCCGAATTGATCTTGCCAAAAACCAACGGGCAACCATCATAAGTGCCTATGCACCAACACTAGATGCTGACGAAGACATCAAGGAGAAATTCTACTGTCAGCTGGACACCGTCCTATCGGGGATACCTAAGGAGGACAAAATCATCCTCCTGGGGGACTTCAATGCAAGAGTTGGGCGAGATTCGACCTGTGGCCAGGCACCATAGGAAAAGACGGGGTTGGAAACAGCAACTCAAATGGCATCCTGCTTCTCACCAAATGTGCGGAACACAACCTTGTCATCACCAACATGCTCTTCCGCCAGAAAAACAAGTTCAAGACATCATGGAAGCACCCCCGGTCAAAGCATTGGCACCTCTTAGACTACGTAATCACACGCGCCAGAGACTGCCGTGACATGCTCCTCACAAGAGCCATGACAGGTGCTGATGACTGCTGGACCGACCAGAGGCTAATCCGATCCACGATGGCTATCAAGATCGCCCCCAAGCGCAGACTCCAAGGAAGAAAGACAAGGCGCAAAATGAACACCCAAGCCCTTCAGGAGCCCTCCAGACGAGCCCATCTCCAAACAGCACTCAAGGACCATCTCCCCACAGAACACCCCGAAAATGTTGAGGAACATTGGAACAAACTGAAGACCTCCATCATCACAGCCTGCGAAGAAACTATTGGATATCAAACCAAGAAACATCAAGATTGGTTCGACAAAAATAACGAGATCCAACAGCTAATTGAAAAGGAAAGCCTTCCAAACATGGCAGAGAGACATCAACTGTGCTGCTAAGAAAAAGATCTACGCCAGCACAAAAGCTGAGGTCCAAAGAAGGACAAGAGAACTCAAGTGGACAAAGAACATCTGGTGCACAAAGAAGGCAGAAGAAATCCAACACCTGGCAGATACCCATGATGCTCAGGGATTTTTCAAAGCCACAAAGGTCATCTGTGGACCAAGAAACCATGGCATACAGCTTCTCCGCTCATCAGATGGAACCAAACTCCTGAAGGACCAAAAATCAATTGCACTATGTTGGAAAGAACACTACCAAAGCCTCCTGAACCGCAACTCCAAGGTGGCCGAAGAGGTTCTCTCACAAATCCCACAACAACAAACCAGGGATGAGCTTGCAGCACTGCCTAGTTTGGAAGAAGTCAGCAATGCCATCAGCCAACAAAAAAATAACAAAGCCAGCGGACCTGATGGGATCCCTGCTGAAATCTTTAAAGAGGGAGGACCTGAGCTGACACAACAACTCCACCAATTCATAGAAAAAGTGTGGGTGACTGAGAAAATCCCAGCAGATTTCAAGGACGCCACCATCACCACCCTCTTCAAAAAGGGGGAAAGAACAGACTGCGGAAACTTAAAAACTCTGGCATAGACACTGAGAACTGGGAAGCCCTGGCCCTTGAGCACTCCAGCTGGGGGTCAGCTGTGACCAGCAATGCTGCAGAATTTGAAGAGGCACGAATGGAGGGTGAAAGAGAGAAACGTGCCAAGAGGAAACGTGCCTTCTCTACCCTTTTTTTTTCCTTCTTTCTCTCCTTCCCTCTTTCTTTCCTTATCCCTTCCCTCCTTCTTTCCCTTCTCTCCTTCCTTCCTTCTCTACCATTTTCTTTCCTTCCTTCTCTCCTTCCCTCTTTCTCTCCCTCCTTCTCTCTTTCCTTCCTTCTCTACCCTTTTTTCCTTCTTTCTCTCCTTCCCTCTTTCTTTCCTTTCTTCTTTCCCTCTTTCTCTCCCTCCTCTCCTTCCTTCCTTCTCTACTTTTCTTTCTTTCCTTATCCCTTCCCTCCTTCTTTCCCTCTTTCTCTCCCTCCTCTCCTTCCTTCCTTCTCTACTTTTCTTTCTTTCCTTATCCCTTCCCTCCTTCTTTCCCTCTTTCTCTCCCTCCTTCTCTCCTTCCTTCCTTCTCTACCTTTCTTTCCTTCTTTCTCTCCTTCCCCGCTTCTTTCCCTTCTTCTCTCCCTCCGTCTCTCTTTCCTTCCTTCCTTCTCTACCCTTATTTCTTTCCTTCCTTCCCTTCCTCCTTCCTTCCTCTTTTCTGTGTATGTGTTTTGGCTGTGTATATGCATATATGTGTGTATATATGTGCTTGTGTGTATATATATGTGTGTGTGTGGTTTTACGCATGCATTGTAATGTATTTTTTGTTTTGTTTATTGGCTTTTTAAGTCTCTTCTGCTGTGTTTTTCGGTGTTTTTATGAGTGATGGTCACTCATTGGCCTGAGACGTGTCTTGTATCCAAATTTGGTGTCAATTCGCCCATTGGTTTTTGAGTTCTGTGAATACCACAAACAAACATTACATTTTTATTTATATAGATTGTGGTTTTATACTGTTGAATGTTTAATTTGCAATTTGTTGTTATGTGTACTGACTTGTGTCGCCGATAAGGCTGAGAAAGGCAGTGTAAAAGTATAGTAAATAAATAAAAAAATAAATATTTGCAACCTGGGAACAAAAATCTTGTTACACAGTGTTATTGTTGTTGTTGTTGTTGTTGTTGTCCACTGCCTTTTTTGCCATAATGACACAAAGCCCTCCTGACAGATGGCCAGATACCTACTGTTGAATTCTAGAATTTTAGAGTTGGAATAGGCCCAAAGGGAAAGTCAATGGACTTTTGACCATGAAGAAAGGCACAATCGAAGCCCTCCAGACAGATGGCCATCGAGTCATAGCGTTATAAAATGACATCATACAGTTGGAAGAGACCCCAAGGACCACCCAGTCCAACCCCATTCTGGCATAAAGAAAGATATAATCAAATCCCTCCCAACAGATGGTCATCCAGCCTTTGTCTGAAAGCCTCCAAAGAAGGATACTTCTTCTAGATTTGTTCAGAGGAGGTTTGCCTTGAAGCTGAGAGAGTGCGACCCATGTTTCCATGGCTGAGCGTACAAAAATACGGCATAAAAGGACTTCCAGGCTATGCGTATTAGCTGCATATGGAGCATCAATAAATGTAGTGTTTAGGCTTAGATCACTCATTATAAATACACATAGGCAAGTAGAGTATGAATCCCATGTTTGGATCTCCCCTTTTCTCTCTTGACTCAAAGCTGCCACTCACCTCATGGGCATAAGCTTTTCCAATGCCGGATGTTGCACCGGTGACCACTGCAAAAACAAGAAAAGGGACAGGTTAGGGTTTATGCATTGATGCAAACTTTCAAATCCTCATTTTAATATCCAGAGATTCCTCCCAAGTTTTGTCACGAAAATATCATTGCAGATTTGATAAATATGGATTTCATAATGTGTGGGAATGAATGGAAGAATGAATGAGTGGAGCTCATAATTTTGGAGACACCAATTCTAAAAGACCAAGTCCTGCAACGGTTAACTACCTGCTTGCTGGACTGTGATTAAAAGTTGCTAATAAGAACTGAAAAGTAAACTGTGATAAGAACCGGACAGGCATAAGATCAATGTTAATACTGTTCAGAAGGAAGTCAACACAAAGCTAACACCAATCAAGAAAAAGTTAATAATTTTGGACGCACCAAAAAAATTTAAGGCCTGCAATGACTAACTACCTGCTTGCTGGACTGTAATTAAAACTTGCTAATAAGAACTGAAAAGTAAACTGTGAGAAGAACTGGACAGGGATAAGATCAACGTTGACACTGTTCAGAAGGAAGTCAGCACAAGGCTAACACCAATCAAGATGAAAACATGTGCAGTAGAACCTTGATAGATAAGAAAAGCCTATATAGTGTGTGGTCAAGGGGTGTGGGGCGTGGGTATGAATGAGTTGAATGGAAGGATGCATGGATGGAGTTAATAATTTTGGATGCACCAGTAAAATATTAAGGCCTGCAATGACTAACCACCTGCTTGCTGGACTGTGATTAAAACTTGCTAATAAGAACTGAAAAGTAAACTGCGAGAAGAACTGGATAGTGATAAGATCAATGTTAATACTGTTCAGAAGGAAGTCAACACAAGGCTAACACCAATCAAGAAGAAGTTAATTTTGGACGCACCAGTAAAATATTAAGGCCTGCAATGACTAACTACCTGCTTGCTGGACTGTGATTAAAACTTGCTAATAAGAACTGAAAAGTAAACTGTGAGAAGAACTGGACAGGGATAAGATCAACGTTGACACTGTTCAGAAGGAAGTCAGCACAAGGCTAACACCAATCAAGATGAAAACATGTGCAGTAGAACCTTGATAGATAAGAAAAGCCTATATAGTGTGTGGTAAAGGGGTGTGGGGCGTGGGTATGAAAGAGTTGAATGGAAGGATGCATGGATGGAGTTAATAATTTTGGATGCACCAGTAAAATATTAAGGCCTGCAATGACTAACTACGTGCTTGCTGGACTGTAATTAAAACTTGCTAATATGAACTGAAAAGTAAACTGTGGTAAGAACTTGATAGTGATAAGATCAATGTTAATACTGTTCAGAGGGAAGTCAGCACAATGCTAACACCAATCAAGAAGGCGTTAATAATTTTGGACGCACCAGTAAAATATTAAGGCCTGCAATGACTAACTACCTGCTTGCTGGACTGTGATTAAAACTTGCTAATATGAACTGAAAAGTAAACTGTAATAAGAACTGGACAGGGATAAGATCAATGTTAATACTGTTCAGAAGGAAGTCAGCACAACGCTAACACCAATCAAGAAAAAGTTAATAATTTTGGACGCACCAAAAAAATTTAAGGCCTGCAATGACTAACTACCTGCTTGCTGGACTGTAATTAAAACTTGCTAATAAGAACTGAAAAGTAAACTGTGAGAAGAACTGGACAGGGATAAGATCAATGTTGACACTGTTCAGAAGGAAGTCAACACAAGGCTAACACCAATCAAGATGAAAACATGTGCAGTAGAACCTTGATAGATAAGAAAAGCCTATATAGTGTGTGGTCAAGGGGTGTGGGGCGTGGGTATGAATGAGTTGAATGGAAGGATGCATGGATGGAGTTAATAATTTTGGACGCACCAGTAAAATATTAAGGCCCGCAATGACTAACTACCTGCTTGCTGGACTGTGATTAAAACTTGCAAATAAGAACTGAAAAGTAAACTGTGATAAGAACCGGACAGGGATAAGATCAATGTTAATACTGTTCAGAAGGAAGTCAACAAAAAGCTAACACCAATCAAGAAGAAGTTAATAATTTTTGACGCACCAGTAAAATATTAAGTCCTGCAATGACTAACTTTCTGCTTGCTGGACTGTAATTAAAACTTGCTAATAAGAACTGAAAAGTAAACTGTAATAAGAACTGGACAGGGATAAGATCAATGTTAATACTGTTCAGAAGGAAGTCAGCACAAGGCTAACACCAATCAAGATGAAAACAAGTGCAGTAGAATCTTGATAGATAAGAAAAGCCTATATAGTGTGTGGTCAAGAGGTGTGGGGCGCGGCAGCCTTTTCATGTACTGGGACCTGTGTGTACATTACGATGGCCGTCTCTTCATGGTTGTGATGACATAAAACTTTGCTTTTGATCTTCTCCTGAGAGTGGACATTCGTCTGTGTGCCTCCCATGACTGGACCTTCAATAGGGGCCCAGATTTGGGGTCCCTTATAACATCAGCAGAATCTTGCTATAAAAGACTCAATCTAATAATGTTCAAACTGTGAGAGACCTGAAGAGTCTGGCTCACCCGCCATGCTCTGCTCCATGGGAAGGAGAGAGATGGTGAATTTGGAAAGTGGCAGATATGCTATGGGAAAGCATGCTTTAAATGTGAATTTCCTGCTTATTGGCAGGGGGTTGGTCTGGATGTCCCACGAGGTCTCTTCCAACTCCATGATTTTATGATTCTATGATTCAATCAGTGTGGGTATCTGCATAGAGGTAGCCTGGTTGTTGTTGCCTGGAGGCAGCCTTTGTTTGGGAGGCGTCAACTGGTCCTTGATTGTTTTCTGTCTTGAGTTCCCCTGTTCCTGACTCGTGTTCCTTATTTACTGTCTTGATGTCATGAAAATATCATTGCAGATTTGATCAATGTGGATTTAATATGATGTGTGGATATAAATGAGTTGAATGGAAGGATGTATGGAGTTAATAATTGTGGAAGCATCAGTAAAATATTACAGACTTCAATGACTAACTACATGCTTGCTGGACTGTAATTTAAACTTGCTAATAAGAACTGAAAAGTAAACTGTGATTAGAACTGGACAGTGGTAAGATCAATGTTAACACTGTTCAGAAGGAAGTTAACACAAGGCTAACACCAATCAAGAAGAATCAACATCTGGCCAGGAAACTGAGATGGAGCCAGGATGGAAGATGTCTATCATTCATTTACAACTTTGGGACGACATCAACAGAATATTCCTATAAAAGACTCAGTCTAATAATGCTCAAACTGTGGCACACCTGAGGAGTCTGGCTCACCCGCCATGCTCTGCTCCATGGGAAGGCGAGAGGTGGTGCATTCGGAGAGTGGCAAATTTGCAAGAGAGCAGTCTGGTCACTTTGGTCCTCTTTTTCAAGGGAAGAGGAAGAAGTGCGCTTTTAGAGTCTTGGATTTTGTGCAGGGAGTCAGGTTTTGCTCTATGGACAACAGAGATCTGGTCCTTGGCATTGTGCTTAGGGAAGGAGAAGTTTTGGCATTTTGGAAGTTTTGGAACTGTGCGTTGGCAGGCTGCAGGGAAGCAGGGTCTAGCCTAACAGGTGCTTCTCCAAGGAGGGAGAAAATGATATGGTAGTATTTGGATGCATGACGACAAATGCATGTATATGTATTGAGATTAATTTCACAATTCAGCAGCAGATCAGTTGCACAACTTCAGCGCTTTCCAGTAGCTTCTTCCTGCACAGTATTTTCAATCAACTGCTCCCACAGCCTGCAATCACTCTGGAACTCTTTTGCAGACACTTGAGCACATGCCCAGCCATTGTCAGTTTTACTATTGTTTTCCCCTCCAATCTAGATGACACTACAAACTTACCATAGCACACGGTTATATCTTGTCTTAGCAGACAGGTTCCTTTAATCAATTACATAGAGCCTTCGACGAACAGCATCACAGCATAAGGAGAGAAAATACACTGTACATGACTTCCTTATATACAATTCATTTACACATAGCAATCTCTGATTGGTTCCCAACTCATTCACTTAACTCAGACCCAGGATTACATCATTCACAATCACCGGGACTAGGCCAGAACACATTCCCCAAATGATTCCCTATATACAGTTAATGCATGACTCAGCATTTCCAACAGAAGCCTATTAGCAGTGTATGACTCAGCTATATTACATTACAATACATTGTAAAACCTGACAATTTGTGTATAAATTGTGATTGAAAATGTAATTCTCCTTTGTTTGTTTGTTTGCCAATGTAATAAATTGTAAATCCAGTGCAGTTGTATAGAATCTGTATCTCTATCTGTCGAATGTCATTCTTTGTGTAAAAGTTCTGTAATCCAATCTATTCTCTCACACTTGAAATTGCAATAAAAAGAATGCGTGCTTTCAAGTTATTTGAAATTGGACTGCAATTAAAAGTTGCTAATAAGAACGGAAATGTAAACTCTGATAAGACTGTGACAATGGTTCTTTCAAGTTGAGGAAATGTTTGCCACATTCCTTATGTTAAGAAGGAAGTCAACACAAGCCTTGTGTTTGTCAACACCAATCAAGAAGATCAACATCTAGCCAGGAAACTGAGACGGAACCAGGATGGAAGATGTCTATCATTCTTTACAATTTTGGGACAACATTGAAGGAGGCTGAAGCCTGTAGAAGATTTGCTTTGGTAACAAAATGGAAAGAAGGTACCCCTCCCTTGCAGAAAAGGAGCAACACGTCAACAGCAGGGTGGAGAGACTCTGAGAAATTGTGTGTTCAACAATACATAAGCTAGACATGAAGGCATGGCTTGCCGGAAATGGGCTAGAGCTTAAGGGGCAGTAGATAATTGGCAAAATTTGCCACAGTGAAAACATGTGCAATAGAATCTTGATAGACAAGAAAAGCCTATATACTGTGTGGTCAAGGGGTGTGGGGTGCGGCAGCCTTTTCATGTGCTGGGATCTGTGTGTACATTCCCTGGCCGTCTCTTCATGGCCGTGATGAAATAAAACTTTGCTTTTGATCTACTCCTGAGACTGGACATTCGTCTGTGTGCCTCCCATGACTGGACCTTCAATAGGGGCCCAGATTTGGGGTCGCTTATAACATCAGCAGAATATTGCTATAAAAGAGTCAATCTAATAATGCTCAAACTGTGGCAGACCTGAGGAGTCTGGCTCACCCGCCATGCTCTGCTCCATGGGAAAGAGAAAGACGGTGAATTCAGAAAGTGGCAGATATGCTATGGAAAAGCATGCTTTGAATGTGAATTTCCTGTTTATTTGAATGTGATTTTCCTGCTTATTGGCAGGGGGTTCGACTGGATGGCCCATGAGGTCTCTTCTAGCTCTATGATTCTATGATTCAATCAGCGTGGGTGCATAGAGGTAGCCTGGATGTTGTTGCCTGGAGACAGCCCCTGTTTGGGAGGTGTCAACTGGCCCTTGATTGTTTGCTGTCTTGAGTTCCCCTGTTCCTGACTGGTGTTCCTTATTTACTGTCTTGATGTCACAAAAATATCTTTGCAGATTTGATCAATGTGGACTTAATGTGATGTGTGGGTATGAATGAGTTGAGTGGAAGGATGCATGGATGGAGTTAATAATTTTGGAAGCATCAATAAAATAATAAGGCCTTCAATGACTAACTACCTGCTTGCTGGACTGTAATTAAAAGTTGCTAATAAGAACTGAAAAGTAAACTGTAATAAGAACTGGACGATCAATGTTAAGATCAATGTTAATACTGTTCAGAAGGAAGTCAGTACAAGGCTAACACCAATCAAGAAGAAGTTAATAATTTTGGACGCACCAGTAAAATATTAAGGCCTGCAATGACCTGCTTACTGGACTGTAATTAAAAGTTGCTAATATGAACTGAAAAGTAAACTGTAATAAGAACTGGACAGTGATAAGATCAATGTTAATACTGTTCAGAAAGAAGTCAACACAAGGCTAACACCAATCAAGAAGAAGTTAATAATTTTGGAAGCACCAGTAAAATATTAAGGCCTGCAATGACTAACTACCTGCTTGCTGGACTGTAATTAAAAGTTGCTAATAAGAACTGAAAAGTAAACTGTGATAAGAACTGGACAGGGATAAGATCAATGTTAATACTCTTCAGAAAGAAGTCAACACAAGGCTAACACCAATCAAGAAGAAGTTAATAATTTTGGACGCACCAGTCAAATATTAAGTCCTGCAATGACTAGCTACCTGCTTGCTGGACTGTAATTAAAAGTTGCTAATAAGAACTGAATAGTAAACTGTGATAAGAACTGGACCGTGATAAGATCAATGTTAATACTCTTCAGAAAGAAGTCAACACAAGGCTAACACCAATCAAGAAGAAGTTAATAATTTTGGAAGCACCAGTAAAATATGAAGGCCTGCAATGACTACCGTATATACTCGACTGTAAGCTGATTTTTTCAGCCCTTTTTACAAGCTGAAAAACCTCCCCTCGGGTTATATTCGGGTGAGGGTCCTGGTGGGAGTGTGTGGGGCTGAAAGAAGAGCCCGTTCCCCATGCCTTCCCACCAGGATCCTCAACTCTCCTCCTCCCTGCGCTCCTTTCCCTCCTCCGAGTCTGGAGGAGAGCAAAGCCGTGGACAAGCCCCACGGTCACGGTTCCCTCCTTCGTCGAGGAAACCTCACACGGAACGAGAGAGGAGGTTGGACTAGATGGCCCTTGGGGTCTTTTTATAAGTATTAATATTGTTGTTGTTGTTGAGGCTGGGTGGTCATCTTTCAGGGGTGCTTTGATTAATTAAGACTTTGACAGGCTGAGTAATTACTTTGGATTTTGGAAAATGACTATGGATGAGTCTGAGATCAAGGCTCAGCACTTTATGTGCTTTCAATCTGTTCCATAATTTATGTGTTTTGATTGCTCCTATGTTTAACTGGTTTATACATTTGATGAGGTGCAGTTTGATACCAGTCGAACTGCCATGGCTTGATATTACTATGGAATCCAGGGAGTTGCAGTTCAGCAAGGGCTTTTGCCTTATCTTGCTACATCAACATTGTAAAATGGATGCAGTTTCACACCACTCGAACTGCCGTGGCTTGATGCTCTGGAATCATGGGAGTTGTGGTATGGCAAGGGCTTGAGCGGCCTCTGCCAGTTGGTGCTGGCATTCACCAAACTACAATTTCCAATATGACATAGCATTGAGTTAAAAGCAGAGAACCAGATACCTCATTACATAATATGTAATCCTGGGAGTTGTAGTTCTCCAGGGCCTTTATCTGTCTCTGCCAATCACTGCTGCAATTTCCCTGGATGGCAGAGCATTTGAAATAAAAATACAGAAGCAGATATCTCACACCATGCAATAGAATCCTGGGAGTTGTAGTTCCCAGGGGCCTTAGAGTGAGAGTGCATCACCGAACTACAATTTGCAGTATTCTACAGCATTGAGCCCTGGCAGTGAAATTGCAGAATTGGGTGTTTCATCACATGCTAAGGAAATCCAGGGAGTTGTAGTTTAACAAGGTCTTGAACCTTCCATGCCCAAAAAAGTGCAGGTACCTCACCATACTACAACTCCCAGGATGGCATAGCACTGAGTTAAAATTGCAGAAACAGACATCTCATCACATGCTATAGAAATCCTGGAAGTTGTAGTTTAGCAAGGTCTTGAACCTTCTGAAATGGCAGGGAGAAGCTTTCAGGAAAAGAGACAAAGAGAGGTCTGGAGGTCTCAAAAGCACGTATTTTATTTCCAGCTGGGACCCTGGAGTGGGCTATGTCCAAAAGCATCCAGAGCCCCAATATAGGCGTTGACTATGGCTTTTATACCCTCCAATCGCAGTCAAACAAAGAACATGCGTCTACATACATTGACCTCATTGACAACTCCCAGGGTGGCATAGCGTTGAGTTAGAAATGCAGAAACAGACATCTCATCACAAGCTATGGAAATTCTGGGAGTTGTAGTTTAACAATGTCTTGAACCTTCCATACCCCCGAAAAAGTGCAGGTACCTCACCATACTACAACTCCCAGGATGGCATAGCATTGAGTTAAAATGCAGAAACAGACATTTCATTACATGCAATGGAATACTGGGAGTTGTAGTTTCCAAAGGGCCTTAGAATGTGAGTATGGTACCAAATTATAAGTCCCAGGATGGCCTAGCATTGAGTTAGAAATGCAGAACCGGATGTCTCATCACATGCTATGGAATTCCTGGGAGTTGTAGTTTGGCAAGATCTTGAGCCTTCCATACCAAAAAAAAAGCTCTGGTGCCTCACCAAACTACAACTCCCTGGATCTCCTTAGCATTGTGTCTAGGTAGTCAAAGTGGTGCCGAATGCGTGATACAGTGCAGAATAGATGCGCCCTTGGGGAGTCTATGGAGCGTGTTTGCACTCACCTGCCCAGGTGCCGTAATGGGAGAAGTCCACCGCTTTCCAATACTCGGAGAGAATGTGGACACGGATCTTGAACCAAATGAACCAGGAGGCTCTCAGGAGCATCCAAAGAGTGACAGCACCTCCAATGAGGCAGAAGGAGAAGTCCAGGGAAGTCATTCCGCTTTGGGGAGCCATTGCCACCTTTCCCGATGCTCTCCTTGCGCCACCCGTCACCACTGATGTGCAAGACAGGCACGGAGAAATTAATTCACGCCGAATACAGATCCTTTTATTTCCAGACTGATGCAGAGTCAGTTCACACCTCTTTCTGGCTCCAAGGCGTATGCGCTTCCAAGTACCAGAACACTCCCACATTGTCCGGCAACACCTTTGCTTTCAGCACATCCAAACTTTTGCTCCCTGCGGGGTGAGTTAATGCTTGGGATGATGAGTAGATGGTTTCAGATTGTGGGAGACTTATGTTGGCCTAGATGTACATCATCTTGGAGACAAGTCTGTGGTGCACCAGCCATAGAGGACCTTGTGCGAGGAATGAGAACTCTATGTGCCAATGGCCTGCACCAGGATGAATGCGCAGTGCAAGGATGGATTGGAGACATCAGTTCCAGCGCACGCTCCCAATAAGGATGCTCCCACTGGCAAACCTTGGCTTGCGCCACCCTTCTAGCTCCAAGGCACACACACATTGGCCATACACACTTTCTGAGTGCCACTCACTCCTTCCTACCCCACATACCTTTCCCCCCTTTCCTTTCTTTCCCGCCCTCCTTCCTTCATTTATTTACTTCCTTTATATACCGCTTTTCTCAGCCTTTAGGCGACTCAAAGCAGTTAACAGTTTCAATACACACATTACAAAATCATGGGAACATTGAAAAGCCATAGCATAACAACAATTAAACATCCATATGACAATCATTCCTTGCCTACCTTCTTCTTTTCTTTCTTTCTCTTTCTTTCTTCTTCCATCTTTCTTTCTTCTCCTTTCCTTCCTTCCTTCCTCCCTCCCTTCCTTACATTTTTATCTTTCTTCCCTTCCTTCTCCTTTCCTACCTTTCTTTCCTTTCTCCCTTCCTTTTCCTTTCATCCCCTTTTCTTTCTCTCTTTCTTTCCCTTCTCCCTTACTTCTCTTCTTCCTTCTTTCCTTCCTTCCTTTCTCTTTCCTTTCTCCCTTCCCTCCTTTTTCCTTTCGTTCCCCTTTCTTTCTTTCTTTCTTTCTCTCTCTCTTTTCTTCCTTCCTTCTCTTTTTCATTCTTTCCTTCCATTCCTTCCCCTTCCTCTCTGTCTCTCTCTCTCCTTTCTCCCTCCCTCCCTTCCTTCGCCTTTCCTTTAATTCCCCTTTTCCCCCTCTTTCCTTTCTCCCTTCCTTCCTCTTTCCTTCCCTTCCCCTTTCTTTCTCCTTCTTTCCTTTTGCGCTTCCTTCCTTCCTTCCTCTTTCCTTTCATTCTCCTTTCTCTCTTTCCTTTCAACTTCCTTCCTTCCCTTTTCCTTTAATTCCCATTTCTTTCGCCCACTTTCCTTTTTTTATCCCTTTCTTCTCCCCTTCCTTTATTCTCCTTTCCTTTCATTCCCCTTTCTCTCCTTCCTTCCTTCCTTCCTTCCTTCCTTCCTTTTTCTTTCCTTTCTCCCTTCCTTCCTTTTTCCTTTAATTCCCATTTCTTTCTCACTTTCTTTACTTTCTCCCTTCTCACCTTCCTTTATTCTCCTTTCCTTTAATTCCCCTTTCTCTCTCTCTCTTTCCTTTCACCCTTCTTTCCTTCATTCCTTCCTTCCTTCCTTTCTCTTTCCTTTCTCCCTTCCTTTTTCCTTTCCTTCCCCTTTCTCTCTCTTTTCTTTTGCGCTTCCTTCCTTCCTTCCTTCCTTTTTCCCTTAATTCCCATTTCTTTCACTCTTTCTTTTTTTCTTTCTCCCTTCCTTCTCCCCTTCCTTTACTCTCATTTCCTTTAATTCCCCTTTCTCTCTTTCTTCCCTTCCTTCCTTCCCTTATCTTTCCTTTCTCTTTCCTTTCTCCTTTCCTTCCTTTTCCCTTTAATTCCCATTTTTTCTCACTTTCTTTACTTTCTCCCTTCCTTCCTTCCTTCCTTTTTCCCTTAATTCCCATTTCTCACTTTCTTTTCTTTCGCCCTTTCCCCCTCCCTCCCTCCCTCCCTCCCTTCCTTCCTTCCTTCCTTCTCCTTTCCTTTATTTCCCCCCCCCCTCTCTCTTTCCTTTCACCCTTCTTTCCTTCCTTCCTTTTTCCTTTAATTCCCCATTTCTTTCTCACTTTCTTTGCTTTCTCCCTTCCTTCCTTCTTTCCTTCCTTCCTTCCTTCCTTCCTTCCTTCCTTCCAAGTGTTTGCTATTTTCTATGACTAGCAGGATGTCATCTACATAGCTCAAACTGCTGGTGTTGCTTCCTCCATATTCAGGCCTCTTTCCTCCCCATCTGATCCTATGTTATGTATTACATTACTGTCATATCAATTGGATAGTGTGATTAAGTGCAGCCTTGCCCATTGGAAACCACAGCTAGCTAATTTCTGCTAATTTCTACATAGAACTATAGCAGCAAGCAATACATTTCCATCCATAATGCATAATGAGGGATTTATTAAATTGTGATGCAACCATCATTTTAATAGTACAAGGATTTGGTTTGGAACCAATAGCAACCGATTGCTCTGCACGATCCTGGTCGTGGTCCGGCTCCTTTCCGCAAGAACCATCAGGAAGGTGAAAATACATTATTTGAAAAGGGACTTCAGCATAGCCCGATGGATGAAACGTCCATAGGATGTGTGGTACACTAATGACGTTGGGAAGAACCATTCCAACATGAAATTCTGAATCAAAAGCCAAAGAGAGAGGAAAGTTAGGTAATATCACTTTTGGAAAAGTTTGGCAGAGGCAAGGTCACCAGAAGAGTGGCTTAAGGCACATCTACACTGCTTGACACTATTTCTGTATATGTAGACGACATGGTCCTTCTCTCATATATTAATTTTAGTTCGACTTCACCACCCAGCAAAAAACACAACCCAAAACTACTTTGTACCCACTTTTCCTATTGTTGAAGATAGGGGAGATCTCTTCCTATAATAGGACCCAAAGCAGAGCTTTGTTTGGGGAGAAGTTATTGGTGTTCTGGAGAGAATGGGCAGAAAACTGACCTCAAATCTCAACTTCTTGGGACGTTTCCAAAGGGTTTCATTGGCCAGGAAAGTGGGGTGGATTTTGTGGAGTGAGGAAATGCCTCTTGCCCCCAACTCACCTGCAAGCTGTGGCTGAGGCACCCCGAGGTTCTGTTGGTGAAACCCACAGTGTTCAAGGCTTTGTGGGCATACTCCTCGGGAGACATCTTTGCGACCCGGATGTTAAAGAGCTTGGTCATGTTGGTGTCAACAACTATTGGTAAGACGCTCTGTGGAGGGAAAGGGAAGCCCAAGAGAAGGACAAAGGTGTGTTCGTTCTCTCGAAACGGGATGGACCAGAGATTATATTCCAAAAACGGACCCAAAGATGGAGGGAGGGAGAAGACAAGGGCCTGGTAGACACAGCTTGGAGCTTGAGAGAAGGAGGAGGAAGAGATGAAGAAAAATAAGATGAAGGAAGAGAAGAGAAGAAGGAAGAAGAGAATGAAGGGAAGAAAAAGGACAAAGGAAGAGGAGAAAAAAAAGAAGAGAAGAAAAGGGAAGAGGAGGAGGAGGAGAAAGTGTAGAGGAAAACAAGAAGGAGTTAAAAGGCCATTTCAGTTGCAACGTACCTGTACAATGATGCCTTTAGAACTGTATTCCATGTTTAATGCCCGGGAGAAGAAGAGAGAAGAGAATGAAGAGAAGGGGGAAAAAGCACAAAGGAAGAGGAGAAAAGGAGAAGGAAGGAGGATGAGGAGGAAGAAAGAGAAAGAGGAGGACAAAAGAGGGAAGAGAATAAAAAAAGGAAGATGAAGAAAGAAGAAGAGGAGGGAGCAGAAAGATTAGAAGATGAGGAGGAGGAGGAAGAAAAATAAGATGACAGAAGAGGAGAGAAGAAGGAAGAGAACAAATAGAAGAAAGCAAGGTGATGGAAGAGGAGGAGAGGAGAAGGGAGGAGGAGGAGGAGGAGGGGAAAGGAGGTAGAAGACAATTAAGAAGAGGAAGGAAGGGAAGGAAGAGATTAAAAGAACAAAGATAAAGAAGAAGAAAAGGGGGATGAAGGAAAAGGACAGAAAAAGGTACAAGCTGAGGACCAAGAAGAAGAAAGAGAAGGAGGGGGAGGAGGCAGAGCAAAAAAGGGGGGAAGAGATAGCAGTGGTAGAAAAAGGAAAAAGAAAAAGTCAGAAGAGGAGAAGGAAAGCAAATCAGGAGAAGGAAGAGAGAGAAAAGAAGACAAAAAAGAAGGATGGAGAAAAAAGAGGAGGAGGAGCAGGAGAGAGTGTAGAGGGGGGGGGAGGAGTTAAAAGGCTATTTCAGTTGCAACATACTTGTACAATGATGCCTTTAGACTTGTATTCCATGTTTAACGCCCGCGAGAACAAATCCACAGAAGTCTGAAAGGGGAAGCAAGGAAAGTGTCGTGTGACATTGAACGGTCCCATTGGATCTTTGACATGGCATTTTCCCTCCCAAATAGCTTGCGCAACTGTGCCATTGGGGCAGCGACCCCACATTCAATTTCACAGGGGTGCTGGGAAACATCAGAAATGGGAACAGGGTCTCTCAAGCAGAGTAATCGAGTTGCAGGGCAGAAGCTGAACTGCCCTGCTTGGTGTTTGTCTCACCTTGCAGGCACTGTACATCGCAGTCCAGGGTGAGGGTCTCCAGGCGGCTCCAGAGGAGATGTTTATTATGATCCCCTTCTTCCTACAAAGAGATACATGGGGGGGGGGGGTGTGTTAGAGGTCCCGTTCACCCTACAGCTGTCCAAGTCCAGCTATAGACTCTCCAAAATGCTGCAAAGGCAGAAAACAAACATATCTTCTTCTTAACGTGACCCAGAGCCCAAGCCCAATGCAGTCACTGTCCCGTGGTGCCTCTTGATGTTTCCCTGTTGACCTGCTTGGACTGCAACACCCAACATTCCTCACTTCTATCGGAAAAAAACGGAGAAGTTACATGATTTATAGTTCCTCTACCATATCTCCCCTATGCTGTGAACTGGAGTGATTGTCTCAGGGCAAGCTATTAAATCCAACCAAACCTTGCAGAGTCTTTTATCAATAGTCAGCAGAGATTGACTGCACAGCCTCTGACCTTAAGCAAACACTGGTTTTCACTCAAACTCTCAGTGGAGGTTTTAATCTTGACTCATTGCTTATGTTCAACTATATACACATCAGGATCAGGGATATACTCACAACCGATACAGTGACAATCCAGCAAGAAGTGTTGCAAGATAATCATAGCAAGAGATGCATGGCAAGTCAAGCACGTGGCAAGAGAAAAACACACATACCGGCTACTCCCTTTTCTACCCACAGCTTCTCAACACCAAAGACAACAGGGAAGGACGTAGCCTTCATCATGCCTGTCACATGGTCATCTCAGCTCCTTTTCCTGTTCCTCAATTTCCACATCACCACTTGTTTAACCTTTCAGTGGATATGTGTGACCACATGTCCATCAGAACTGTATTTTCCAAACAGTAATGCTCAATGGAGTTACAGTCAATGCCTTCCTATCTAACAGTACATTATCTTTTTATTTATTTACGGAATTTATAGTCCGCCCTTCTCATCCCGAAGGGGACTCGGGGCGGATCACAGAACATGTACATGGCAAATATTCAATGCCATTAAACCAGTGGTTCTCAACCTTTCTAACACCGTGACCCCTAAATATTAGGCTTGGGAGTTCAAGGAAAAATTTGGTTCTAAACTCGTTTCGTTTCTAGGGTGTGCTGCCGTTTCAATTTTGATAGGACTTCTGAAATTTCCGTTTTCAAAATTTTGAAATTTACAAAATTTCGTAAATTTCGAATCGATACGTTAATGGCGGACGCGATTGCGCAATATGCTAAAAAAACCCTCCAAACGGGACAGGGGGCACTTCTGAAGCTTCCCTCTCCCTCTGTTGTTGACTGTTGGTGTGATAAAACAAACAACTATATTATATTATATTATATATTATATTATATTATATTATTATTATATTATATTATATTATATTATTGTATATTATATTATATTATATTATATTAGTAAAGGTAAAGGTAGTCCCCTGACATTAAGTCCAGTCATGTCTGACTCTGGGGTGTGGTGCTCATCTCCATTTCTAAGCCGAAGAGCCGGCGTTGTCCGTAGACACCTCCAAGGTCATGTGGCCGGCATGACTGCATGGAGCGCTGTTACCTTCCCGCCGGAGCGGTACCTATTGATCTACTCACATTTGCATGTTTTTGAACTGCTAGGTTGGCAGAACCTAGGGCTGACAGCGGAAGCTCACGCCGCTCCCTGGAATCGAACCTGCGACCTTTCGATCAACAAGCTCAGCAGCTCAGTGCTTTAACCCACTGTGCCACCGGGGGCTCCATATTATATTATTATATATTATATTATTATAATATTATTATATTATATTATATTATTGTATATTATATAATATAATATATACCTCCCTGGCAACAAGCGGCAATGCGGAAGAGCTGGGCGTAGCCACGCCCACCTCACAAAGCCGCCGATGCAGTGCCTACAAGAAAGCCTCATTAGGTGGAAAACAGAATAAAATATGGATGGGGCAACCAGAGGTTTGGCAGATGCTCCCAAGGGGCGGGAGGAGCAAAGAGGAAACAGTGCTATTATCCCTTTGACAGCTGTTCCTAAAGGCCATGCCCCCAACATTTACTGGCGGAAGTCATTTTAAAGATGGCGGACGCAGCTTCGATATGGCAGAAACACTTCTGGGTTGCTAAAAAGCGTCGATATCGCTTCTTAAGGGTTAAAAATAACGAATTAATAACGAGATAAGAAAATAACAAACTGGATTGCCCAACCCTACTAAATATGCTTCCTCATGTTGTGGTGACCTGTAGGAAACCAGTTGCCACTGGAGAGCATCGGCAAACCGTACTCACCAGATGCACACACGGTTCCTACCCCACTGACCATGTAAGGACATTACCCTTGAGGGCAGGAAGGATTACCTCACCTATAGCTGACCTCACCTGTAGATTACCTGACCCTTGAGAGTTCCACCAATCACCTGGCCATTATGTAATCCCCCACTGTTGCTATGCAGACTTTTGCTGAAGAGCACCAGAACCCATATAAGCTTTGCTTGGGCAACAATAAAAAAGCCATCATCATTCACTTCTACACCCTGTCTCCCGCCTGGTCATTATTGCGTCCCGACATCTGGTGACCGACGACGTGATAGGATCCAGACCTTCCATCCCATGCTTATTGCTGGAAAAGCAAAACGGTGCGCACCTCAGCGAGCTTGCTCGCTCCCACAATCGTAAGTATGGGGTTAAGTGTATCAGTTCAGCAGAATGATGTTCATGCACAAGAACTGTATGGGTTATTAAGACAGGCAGGGTATTTTGAAGTAACTCAGGGCCAGGTAGAAGATTTACTTGGGGAGATCAGGTATCATTGCTCTTGGTATCCAAAAAATGGTTCTTTAAACCCATCGGATTGGGTCAAGATAGGTCAAACTTTTCATGAAAAACCCCAGGGGACAATTCAACAATTGTCCCTTTGGAAGCGGTGTTGCGAAGTTATCACTCTCCTGGGAGTGACAGATAATCGCCCACCCTTGGCTCCAATCACAAGCCAACCCCTTCCAACTCAGATCATAAATCCTCTTTTTACCCCGCTTGAAATGAGATATCCACAGCTAACTTTGCCCGCCGATCTAAATCACGATCTAAATCTCCCCTCCTCTCCCCTTGAGAATAAACAGCCAAGTCTTGGGGAGTTTTCTCAGCCACAGCCACTGAGAGACATGATTTCACAAACAATTCAAAATGCTGCAGGACAAAAGAACATAACCCTTCATGACATGACAGAGTTCGGGGGAACTGTATCCTCCACTGATCACATTCAAGGCACAACAGCTGTGATTCCAGACCTAATTTATGGCTCCGACACATTCACTAAAACAGCTGGCCGACCAGAGCTCCCAACAATGACATTTGATCCTGCTTTTCCATACATTCAGTGGGCTCCCGAAATCCAAACATTGGCGTTTGAACAGCCTAACTTTGATTACAAAACAATCTTTAATGTCATCATTCACTACCCAGGTTTTGAGCCTGCTTTTGCAGGGGGTGTTACATAAATAAACAGTGCTTACATTAAGTCTGGATGGACCGTCAGGTCGCAGATTCCTCACTTTTCCTAATACATCATTGGTGAGACAGTTTAACGACCCCTATCCCATTCCATTGAGTTTCAATCGGCACTAGCTAGATAGCTATGTTAGTGTTCTCTTTTAACCCCTCCCCCCAAAAGACATCATTAAAACATTTCCATTCAGCAAAAACATAAAGCTCCTGTGATAAATATGGTTAGAAAAACTTATAATGTCATTAAATGAACATTTGTTACAAAATGATTTTCAGAATGAAACTTCTGTTCAATCAGAAGTTCCAGAGTTATGCTGTAACTCTTTCAGACAGTTCTTTGTGTTATATTGACCCTCAACTGAGAGATTGTTTGAGATTATTTTCATTGTTATTGCTATTTCATAGTTATAAGTTTGCTACCTGTTA
Source organism: Anolis sagrei (assembly GCF_037176765.1). Lineage (NCBI taxonomy): Eukaryota > Metazoa > Chordata > Lepidosauria > Squamata > Anolidae > Anolis > Anolis sagrei. The sequence goes on along the minus strand of NC_090035.1, from coordinate 81,304,915 downwards.
TAAATTATAATATAAATGTCTGATATACAAAATAGATTTTCATTTGCTTGATCTAGTTTGATGCCAACACCTATACACAATAATTTAAATACTGATAGAGTTGGTGTTGATTTCATAACTCAGGAATTGTGGTTCCTGAGATCTGTAGTTCACAATCAAAGAACATTGTAAACTCCACCAACAATAAAATTAAACCAAACTTGACACACAAAACTTCTTGTCCCTTTCATTTCAAAGGGTCAATTATGTATAAGACTCACATTACATTCAACTCATACAATCCTACATTTTAATCACACCTAAAGGATTGCATGCTTGTTTTCCATGCCATTTCACTTGATGCCTACAAATCAATCGGCTTCACAAAAACACACTTCTTACAAAATGTTGGTTGCCAAAACATGCTTACACGATAACATATCTTGCTGTGTTATTAATCATATTATACTTTAAAACCACGGAACAACAGACTGGTTCCAGATTGGGAAAGGCGTCCGGCAAGGCTGCATCCTCTCACCCAACCTTTTTAACTTGTATGCAGAGCACATCATGCGAGGATGTGCGGGGCTGGATGAATGCAAAGCTGGGGTGAAAATGGCTGGAAGAAACATTAACAACCTCAGATATGCAGATGACACCACTCTGATGGCCGAAAGCGAGGAGGAGCTGAGGAGCCTTCTAATCAAGGTGAAAGAAGAAAGCGCAAAAGCCGGGTTGCAGCTGAATGTCAAAAAAACCAAGATGATGGCAACAAGAATGATTGACAACTGGAAAATAGAGGGAGAAAATGTGGAGGCCGTGACAGACTTTGTATTTCTAGGTGCGAAGATGACTGCAGATGCAGACTGTGGCCAGGAAATCAGAAGACGCTTACTTCTTGGGAGGAGAGCAATGTCCAGTCTCGATAAAATAGTAAAGAGTAGAGACATCAGACTGGCAACAAAGATCCGCCTAGTCCAAGCCATGGTATTCCCTGTAGTCACCTACGGATGTGAGAGCTGGACCATAGGGAAGGCTGAGCGAAGGAAGATCGATGCTTTTGAGCTGTGGTGCTGGAGGAAAGTGCTGAGAGTGCCTTGGACTGCGAGAAGATCCAACCAGTCCATCCTCCAGGAAATAAAGCCCGGCTGCTCACTGGAAGGAAGGATACTAGAGACAAAGTTGAAGTACTTTGGCCACATCATGAGGAGACAGCAAAGCCTAGAGAAGACAATTATGCTGGGGAAAGTGGAAGGTAAAAGGAAGAGGGGCCGACCAAGGGCAAGATGGATGGATGGCATCCTTGAAGTGACTGGACTGACCTTTAAGGAGCTGGGGGTGGTGACGGCCGACAGGGAGCTCTGGCGTGGGCTGGTCCACGAGGTCACGAAGAGTCGGAGACGACTGAACGAATGAACAACAACAACATACTTTAAAAATTCTTCCTTAGTTCATCTTAAGATTGAGTTTATTAGATCTACAAATAATAGTTTTGTTTGTTTCCTTTGATGTTCCTCTTCCTTTCCTAAAACGTCCAAGACAGACACCCCCCCCCCTTTTCCTTGTTTTATTTTAATGAAAGGTCTAAAATACCTATTTCATAAAAAATTACTAAAACGATACTCAAAACCAGACATTTATTGCTTTATACACACATTATATCTCTACCTTACGAACACTGAGATCCATGGAAGAAATCTCTCCCTCTCTCTCTGTGAGAGACCGAAGCCAACAAGCAGCCCACCCCACAAAGAAGGGGGGCTACATTCCGGGAGAGAGAGATAAGCCGTACCAAGAGCCATCTAGGCTCTAATTACAACACACAAAAACACCGCACCTCTCCTATTTCTTTTAAGATAGCCTATCCTTTTAATTTGTCTCTTTTATAAGATGTTATAACATGTTTTTAATCTGCTTTTATTCTGCTTTTATACCTGATATACTTAAAAACTACAATTCCTTTCCTTACACACCGATGCCCAATTCTATACTGTGCTGGTCAAAGACCATAATAAATCATTGATTGATTGATTAATGACTGTCAGAATGCTTGCTCTGCAACAAAACACAGCTCTATGAGAGTCATGCCTTTTCATCCTCAAACTACAAAACCTATTACCCATTTCTCATTATTTATTTATTTATTTATTTATTACTTGCACTTATTTACCGCCACTCTCAGCCCAGGGGGCGACTCGTGGCGGTGAACAACAACATAGAAAAGACAATTTACAGTAATCAGAACAGTACATAACATACTACTACTACTTAACATATACTTATACTAAAAATCCGCTTCGTCATATCATGGGTCATAGTCAGTCTCATAGTCGTGGTCCATTCCGGTCATCATTACCAAAGATATAGCACTCAGTTGAAGGCCAACTCGAAGAGCCATGTTTTCAGGCTCTTACGAAAGGCCATAAGAGAGGGCGCCTGTCTAACTTCAGCAGGGAGGGCGTTCCACAGCCGGGGGGCCACCACCGAGAAGGCCCGCTCTCTCGTCCCCGCCAGACGTGCCTGTGAGGCAGACGGGATCGAGAGAAGGGCCTCCCCGGATGATCTCAAGGTCCTCGTGGGCTCGTAGGCCAAGATGCGGTCTGCAAGGTATTTTGGGCCGGAACCGTTTAGGGCTTTGTAGGATAGTACCAGCACCTTAAATTGGGCCCGGTAGCAAATCGGCAGCCAGTGGAGCTGGGACAGAAGGGGCGTTGTGTGCTCCCTACGCCCTGCTCCTGTTAACAACATGGCTGCCGCGTGCTGGACTAGCTGGAGCTTCCGGGCCGTCTTCAAGGGCAGCCCCACGTAGAGAGCGTTGCAGTAGTCAAGGCGGGATGTGACCAAAGCGTGTACCACCGTGGCCAAGTCAGACTTCCCGAGGTACGGGCGCAGCTGGCGCACGAGCCGAAGCTGTGCAAATGCTCCCCTGGTCACCGCTGAAACCTGGGGATCCAGGCTCAACGATGAATCCAGGGTCACACCCAAGCTGCGAACCTGCGCCTTCAAGGGGAGTGCGACCCCATCCAGCACAGGCTTTCATTACACAATCACTAAAGTTTTCCAACGGGTTTACTGTTGATCATTGTCTCACTCATCCACATATAAAGATATAAAAATAATATATTTCAACAGATTAAAACCACTTACCCATAACATTGCTCAAAATACATTCCCTAAAGATTTTAATACAACATTTTCTACCTTGGTCGAGTCTATTCTTTCTAGACTCCGCCCACATTGCTACCTAAACCTAAAAAAGAGCTTAAAGCTGCTTTTTTTTTCCTTTTATGACTCTGTGCCAGTTCCAAAGATTTTAACTAATGCCACCCCAATGCTAGGGGTTAAACATGGCTTGCTACTATTGACCTGGGTTTAACACACTCAGTTTTGTCATTTTAAATATCTTGAGATGTTCAGTTGATCTGATCTCTCCATTATAGACAGTTCTGGTTCTGTCTCCAAGCCATCCCTACACATCTAAATCATGACAAACTTACAAGCTACAATATACATCAAACAAACATCAACACAAACATTAAAACACTAAGAGATTTAACCCAACAACTACTAATGTTATATCTACATACAGTCAACAGGTGTTTCATAAAAAACCCATCCTCAATAGGATATCACAGTTAATAAACTCCTGACTACAACAGTCATTTCAACTACAACCACTTACACTCTTTGCCTCATTTTCCTCACTACTTTCCATAACAAAAGATAAGACACATGACATTCGATACACATGTCTATGATAACCAATAGATCTATTCTACATATAACAAACTCTTTATCCAAACCCAATACACATGTTTACAACTAAATTTAACATAAACCCCATAGACACTGGGACAAACCAACATTCACAAACAGACAACACACATTTTCCCTCATTTTCCCCTTACACAATTCTTCATGTAGAATCATAGAATCATAGAATCATAGAATCATAGAGTTGGAAGAGACCTCATGGGCCATCCAGTCCAACCCCCTGCCAAGAAGCAGGAATATTGCATTCAAATCACCCCTGACAAATGGCCATCCAGCCTCTGCTTAAAAGCTTCCAAAGAGGGAGCCTCCACCACACTCCGGGGCAGAGAGTTCCACTGCTGAACGGCTCTCACAGTCAGGAAGTTCTTCCTAATGTTCAGATGGAATCTCCTCTCTTGTAGTTTGAAGCCATTGTTCCGCGTCCTAGTCTCCAAGGAAGCAGAAAACAAGCTTGCTCCCTCCTCCCTGTGGCTTCCTCTCACATATTTATACATGGCTATCATATCTCCTCTCAGCCTTCTCTTCTTCAGGCTAAACATGCCCAGTTCCCTAAGCCGCTCCTCATAGGGCTTGTTCTCCAGACCCTTGATCATTTTAGTCGCCCTCCTCTGGACACTTTCCAGCTTGTCAACATGTGTCAACATGTCACTATTGACACATTCTCTGGTTACATTTAGTTAACTCCTTACAAAAAGACAACAATCCAAATATGTTATCAACCACTTTCTTTATACCTTTACATTCATAGACATCTCTACTACAACATACCTTATATTACAATGCTACGTTCACAATGTTCTGCCCATATCTTTAACATTCCATACGATGGCCACACAAAACCGCATAGAGTCGCCGTATCAGGCTGATATATGCGGTATAAAAGAAAAGCAAATAAATAAATAATAAATAAAACGAGATTGCTAAACGTTCCAATCATACCTCTACAAACCATCTGCTTCTTCTCACACACAAACCAAAAGGGGGAATCAGCCCCCTGGTCTCTTCGCTGCTCTTTTCACTTTCGCTTTCCAACAGCTTTCCAACAATGGCCTTCCTATATGTGTTATTTACCATTAATCATTTAAATTTAATTTTATCTGATTCTTCTTTCGTTACCAGGATCCAGAAGCATTTCCCTCTCCCTACCCCCTCCTGCTCCCTTGATACAGGTTGCCAGATCCGAAGTGAGAAGGCCCAGCTCCCCTCATCGCCTGAAGCCAAAAATACGCTGCTGTGACGGGCCGATTTGAGTTCCTGCTTCAGCTGTCATAAACCTATGGACTTTAACAAACACGACTTGCTTTTTGACAAAATTTGTTTAATCACACATTCTCTGTCATTGGCTTCTTAAATCAAGTGCTTTGGGTTCCTGCTCGCTACATTTGCCCCTAGAAATATGACGTGACACCAAGGCCTCCAAAATCCCATTCCCAAGTTCACCCTCCAGTCAATTCTATGTGTTGTTTCAATCTCACAAATAATTTCAACAAAATATTTATGCATGTTGCTTTCTTTTAATGGCTTAGCTTAACATATTAAGCAAAACACTGTACCTGCTTGATAAAACTTTTATAATCCAATTTGTTTACTCTACACAACTATTGATGGCTTATGTAATGATCTAGGACTGCTACATTTGATATATATCCCATTGTTATAAGCTTCTTGCCAGCCTCATGCTCTGCTGACCTTCCCCCCCCCCCCCCCAGGATGATGTCCTATATATGACCTGGCCTTTAAACAAACAAATAAAGGGGAGATGTAGGAAACCAGTTGCATCGGCTTGGTTGATCAAGAAAAAATGGTTCTAAACTCGTTTTGTATGTAGGGGGCGCTGGAGGTTCGATTTTTAAATTATTTCCACGCCCACCTCCTTCCTCTTTGCATCAAAGGCTTTGCGAGGTGGGCGTGGCTACGCCCAGCTCTTCCACATCGCCGCTTGTAGCCAGGGAGGTAGCCACACCCTCCTCGCAAAGCCACTGATGCAAAGAGGAAGGAGGTGGGCGTGTGTAAGAACAGCTGTTCCTGAAGGCCACGCCCCCAGCATTTACGATTCACTGGCAGAAGTCATAAGGAAGATGGCGGACGTGGCTTCGATATGGCAAAAACACTTCTGGGTTGCCAAAATGCGTCGATATCGCTTCTAAAAGTAATTATTTAACGAATTAATAACGAGATAAGAAATTAACGAACTGGATCAACCAAGCCTAGAGCATAGATATGATATACATTCTTATGATTACATAACTGTATTACTTTTTGGTGTATAGTGGCCTTTCACCCTTGTACTCGATTCCTGCCACAGGGGGGTGGTGTCGCTCCATCCTCTATGACGCAGAGTCTTGATCACAGACTTACTCCTTCCTTTGATTGCCAACATTTCTGGTATTTCTTTTATGGTGCTGTAAAATATCTCCCCACTTAAGTGGTGCCTAATTTTTCTACTCACAGCTCACAGCTGTTTTCAGACTGCTTAGGTGGACAGTAAGCTGGGCTGAAGGTCAGGTGCTCACCCCGACCCGGGCTTCGAACTGTCAACCTTTCAGTTGGTAAGCTGTATTGCTAATGATGATTAAGCAGCTATGCTAAAGCTCAGCTAACAATCTCTGGCTTCGGTGGAGAGGACTAATGGGTATTGCAGTCCTACAACATCTACAGCTTCCCCCCTTGAGACAGAAGACCATCTTTGTCTCCTACCTGGCAACCATTTGAGGAAGGATGGCTTCTGTCATCTGCGAAGAAAGAGTAATCTCAATTGAGTTCTCTATTGTCTGCAGTTTTGGTTAATCCACATCCAACAAAGTACGTCCCACAAATCATTTAACAATAACAATAACTTTATTCTTGTACCCGCCTCCATCAACCTGAGGGGACTTACAAAATGCCTAAAGCAGAGCATAAAATGCACCGTAAAATACAAGTACAATTAAATAAAAACATCTGGCATAAAAAATAGCAATTAAAACAGTGCACAATAACTTATGGCGACACGGTACAGAAGAACATGGCTGGACTGTAAACATAAGGCGAGGGAGTGGGATAGTGCAAAATTGTAGCCGTGGAACAAGGACATGGGAAGAATTCTGGTATTTTATAGATTCTATACACAAAGACAGAATCCTGGTGGCATTCCACATACCTTCACGGTCGAAAGGATGTTGCAATTCACCATGTTGTCAATGTACTAAAAGGAAAGGGGAGAATAGGGTTTGGTATTAGTTTCATTCACCCAAGTATGTCCTCTCCAGGCACTTTCTAGGTCCTCCAGCCCAACACTATGGTATTGGAGGCACACAACACATTGCCAACATTGTTATGGAACAGCTAAATAGAGGGTGAAAAACAGGGGTGCGTTCTGCCCCACCTCACACTCTTTTAAACATCTATATGAATGATTTAGTGCCTTGTTTAGCTAAAATTGACCTTCCTTCACCAGTAATTGTCAGTGTGTAATTCATGTATGATGTGTGTTTAAATGTAATTTTATGTGATAGGATTGTGATTGTAATAGAATTGTATTGCCAGGATGTAGTTGGACACAGAAGGGTTAAACAGCAAAGTAACAAGCTGTGAGAATGTGACCCTGAGTTCTTGCTCTGTGGAAGATTAGGGAGTGCCAGAGATAAACTTCCTCCCAGCTGCATTTTGTATTAGTTCCTACCTCTTTCGGTTTGTGTTCTTCACATCTGTCTGCTGATGGTGTATGTTGTCTATTTTGAGCTGCCTAAGTAAAGCTGAAAACCTGCTTTTACCGGAGACTCCAGAGTCCATTATTCTGAGCTTATGCGATACTCTGCTACATGCTAACAATTGGTTATGGGCCCGCACTGACTGGGCTTGTTAACCTGGGCCTGCTGACCTGCAGAGCTGCTGACCAGGTTGGAGGCTGTGACCGAATCTGTGTGGTGACTGGAGCCTGTTTCACCAAGAGCTGGTGAGTGTCTTTGTAGGAAGACTGATTCCGGGAGTAAGCAGAGTTGTGAGCGGGGCATGCTGGACCCAGAGATTGATGATCTGAAAGTGTGACGTTGTAAAGCCATAAAATTGGGAACCAGAGGGGAAACTGCCAGATGCCACTGATGGTCTGAATCAGAGGCTGGGCTTAAAGTTAGTTGGAAAAGGGGTGAAATGAAACAAAATGTAAGAAATGTTCAACAAAGTAAATAATGTTGGAGAGGAAAATGTTGAGATCTTGTGTGTAGGCAGCCAGATACAACACGATCGTTGGGTACATTTATTTCATCGTGTTATGGGGCATGCAACCATGGAAAGTTTAAAGAAAACACTTAATCTATGTCCAGAGTATAAGATGGAGTTGTGTTACTATTATTTATTATATTTATTTATTTATTACTTGCACTTATTAACCGCCGCTCTCAGCCCGAGGGCGATTTGGATTGTGCAATTTGCCAGGAAGTGAAAAAGGTACCTATCAAGTTCTACAAAAGATCAAAAATTAAGGTAAACAACTTGTTTGAGAAAGCACATGTGCATATAGGGGGTCCTTTTGATGAGAGTGGTGGTGGATCAAAATATGTAATGTTGATTGTTGAAAGGTTAAGCAGATTTGGTCATGTGTATTTCCTAAAAGGTGTATCTGAAGCAACTGAGAAATTGTCTAATTGGCTAAACTTGATTGAAAATGTTTATGATAAGAAATTGGGCACACTTATAATTGATAAAGGAGCAGAAATTTGCAGTGATGAAATTAAGTAATTCTTGAGATCTAAGGATATTGATTGGATGGAGATTGGTCAATTTAAATATTCAGTCAAAAAGCTAATGTGTTGATACCTGCAAGTGAGAGAACTCAAAAACGACAGAGACACGGGGAAATGACATTTATTGGTTATAACAAAAGGTTTTACAAATTTTTGGAAATGCCCAAGACTATAAAGTTAGCGAAAATTGCCTATTTTGAAAGACCTAGGGATTGGAACCAAATTCATTCAAACACAGAGCGTTTGTACGGCTTTCCAAAAGCTAGTGAGAGATCTGTAAGTGAAGAAAGTAGGGTGACATCTTGTGATGAAGTGAAGCAACAGCAACAGCAATCAGTGAAAACAGAGAGTTTAACGCCTAGTAAAAGTTCACCCAAGAGTAAAACAGCAAAAACACGAGTCAGAACCAACAGACAGGTAAAGCAGGAGGACAAAGAAGTTCAGTTGGAACAAGTAAGTGCAGGGAAGAGAGAAGAAACCAAATATATACTCATTCCTTATTTGTCCAAGCCAGGTAAATTCCACAGAGTTCCAGTAGGAAAAGACTATACTGATGATGATGACAACTGTGTTGTTCAAAGAATGTAAAAGTGATATTTTGAAGATGTGTTTTGCAAAAGATGTGAGTGTTTGTGTATAGTAGTTTGATAAATAACGTTATAAGTAGTGTAGAGAACAAATGAATGTTACTTATAGAAGTTAAGTTGTTATTGTGGTTAAGATAATGTGTATATAATAAGGACAGAAACTTACATTTAAAGAGGGGGAATTGTCAGTGTGCAATTCATATATGATGTGTGTTTAAATGTCATTTTATGTGATAGGATTGTGATTGTAATAGAATTGTATTGCCAGGATGTAGTTTGACACAGAAGGGTTAAACAGCAAAGGAACAAGCTGTGAGAATGTGACCCTGAGTTCTTGCTCTGTGAAAGATTAGGGCGTGCCAGAGATAAACTTCCTTCCACGTCTGTCCGCTGATGGTGTATGTTGTCTATTTTGAGCTGCTTAAGTAAAGCTGAAAACCTGCTTTTACCGGAGACTCTAGAGTCCATTATTCTGAGCTTCTGCGATACTCTGCTACACGCTAATGGTAATCAGGAGCAGAAAGGTTTTCATCCTGTTGTACGCAGACGATATAGTGATTTTCTCCCTCTCTCAGTTGGGTCTTAAAAACCTTCTGAAGGTTTTCAGGACTGACTGCTGAGAGGAATATCTGCCAATCAATTTCTCCAAGACTAAAGTTATGGTTTTTGGCAGAGACTTCCCCAGATATAAATGGTCTTTAGACCAACATGCCATAGCAGCTCAGCTAATTGAACCTACTCTACAACTCTTCAGTAGAAAATGTTGGCACAAATGCTACATGGTGCACAAATCTGGAGCCTAGATCATAACACTTGATGGAAAAGATAGTAGTCACCTTCTCGATGTCGGGGGCCTGCAGGAACTCTAACGGCACCATGTGGTTCATGCCAACGTTGTTCACTGGAGAAAGACCAAAAGGTACACACTTGCATTGGTAAAGAACTTGGAGAGGTTTGCGATGGAAATACACTTAGAACACACATAGGCAAACTTGGGTTTTCAAGGTGTTTAAGACTTCAACTCCCACAATTCCTAACAGCCAGAATTGTGGAAGTTGAAATCCAAAACACCTGGAGGATTGTAGTTTGCCCGTGCCTGATATAGAATGAATGCGGTTTGGCACCACCTTAACAGCCGTGGGAGAGCCATCGAAACCAAGTGATTGTCCTTGACTCTCTTTCAAAGGATCCATTCTAGTTGGGAATCAAGAAATGGGAATCCCGGCTCTCAAAAGGAAAAGATGGAGGCATAATTTACCCAAAATGCCAATCTCTAAGCCTTCCAGAGCTTTGTGGATGGATTCGTAGATTTCTGAGCCTCCGGTGAATTCCACCTGAATCACTTTGGTGCTCCGGCCATAGAGTTGCTCTGCGGAGAAAGGGGGGAAAAAGAGATGGATGTGCCTCAGTTTCCCCATTAAAATGGAGCCAAAAGTGTCAAATGGAACAAACCCAAATCCAGTGAAAAGTATCCCAGTTATCAAATGCATCTACACTGTAGACTAGAGCAATGGCTTTTTGCAGCCAACTAAAACATGTACAGAATGCATCCTGAAAGCTGTCTCCAACGTCTGCTTGTTCCACCTGTTTTTCAGTGGTACTTATTTTTGCAAATGCAATATTGAGAATATTAAAACACTGAAATGATTTGCAGAGCCAATGTTAATGATTAAGTCAATATGTCAATCCTTGTCTCACCAATTTCAGCAGCCACTTGCTTCAGCTTTTCCATGGAGCGGCTGACCAGGACGATATCGAGGCCTTTCTTGGCAAGCTGGAAAGGGAAAAACAGAGTTGGAAAAGTCATGGCGGCATCTACACTGCAGAAACAATACTTTGGTCTTATGTACTTTGCTCTTGAGGGAGAGTCCAATATTTGCACTGGTATATAGTAATAATAATAATAATAATAATAATAATAAATTTCACCAAAAATCTCTCACTTGCTGTACATGGATGATCTAAAGTTTTATGGAAAATCAGAAACTGAAATCGAGTCACTGACCAACACAGTCAGAATCTTCAGCACTGACATCAGTATGGAGTTTGGCCTAGACCCGTGATGGTGAACCTATGACATGTGTGTCAGCACTGACACACATGACTATTTTTGACGACACGCGGCCACATGCCTACAGAGAAGTACAGCTTATAAGAGCCAATCTCATTCCATCCTTAAATTTGTAAAAGGCTCTACAAATTTAACATTTGAGCATTGTTCACTCCATAACTCAGCGTGGAATATACATTTTTCTTACTTAAACTATAAATATTGCAAAATTATGGGGTTTTTTTTCTCAAAGTTGACACCCCACCCAAGTTATGCTCAGGTTTTTTGGCAAATTTTGACACACCAAGCTCAAAAGGTTGCCCATCACTGGCCTAGACAAATGTGCCACAGTGGCATTAAAGAAGGAAAATTACACAAAGTGAAGGCATAGGGTTAGGGTTAGGGGCAAGATGGATGGATGGTCTCCTTGAAGGGATTGACTTGACCTTGAAGGAGCTGCGGGTGGCCACGGCCGACAGGGAGCTCTGGCCTGGACTGGTCCAAGAGGGCACCAAGAGTCGGATGCAATTGAACAAATAAAAAACAACGAACATGTTATCGTTTTAATTATGCTTTGGTTTTGTATAGATCTTGGCATTGATTCTTGCCATTCCTTGATGCGCACCGCTTTGAGTCCCCCCAGGGGGGAGAAGAGCGGTATATAAATTCAGTAGAGAATAAATAATAAATAAATCCACAGTAAATAATAATAAATCCACAGTGTCGTTTCCTGTTTCATTGTGCAGTCCTATTGCAGAAACTTTGTTTTTGTGCCACAAACGATGTTGAATCGGTTGAGACTCAATGAAATAGTCACTGAAAAAGTAGAACACAATGTGTAAAAGCTTTGGAAGGGGGAAAAAGATTTCCAGTTTCCTTAAAAACATTGAAATCGCTTCAAAAAGCAAATCTTGCTGAATTTATTCCGAATTACGAAGATTCCGACAGAACCTAATCATGCCTAGTGTTTAGACCCATGATGGCGAACCTATGACACGTGTGTCAGCACTGACACGCGTAGCCATTTTTGATGACACACAGCCGCATGCAGCCACATACAGAGAAGATGGGGGCACATCCCAAGATGGATATTTCATCCTCGGCTCCTACACCAGCATTTTCCTATATTGCCGAGATATATGACATTATAGAAAAAGCAGATAAGTTAAATAATTAGCTTTTGGTTTATTAAATACAGTTATATATGACAATAATATATTTTTGTTATTAAACTATCAATATCATGAAATTATGGTTTTTTTCTCAGACACCCCACTCGAGTTATGCTCGGTTTTTTGGCGAGTATTGACACACCAAGTTCAAAAGGTTGCCCATCATTGGTTTAGACTTAGATGACTGATTATAAATATACATAGGCAAGTAGACTAAGAATCCCATATTTGTATCTCCCTTTTTCTCTCTTGACTCAAAGCTGCCACTCACCTCATGGGCGTAAGCTTTTCCGATGCCGGCTGTAGCACCGGTGACCACTGCAAAAACAAGAAAAGGGACAGGTTAGGATTTATGCATTGATCCCAACTTTCAAATCATCATTTTAATATCCAGAGATTCCTCCCAAGTTTTGTCACAAAAATATCATTGCAGATTTGATAAATATGGATTCCATAATGGGTGGGAATGAATGGAAGAGTGAATGAGTGGAGCTAATAATTTTGGAGACACCAATTCTAAAAAGACCAAGACCGGACTAACTACCTGCTTGCTGGACTGTAATTAAAAGTTGCTAATAAGAACTGAAAAGTAAGCTGTGAGAAGAACTGGACAGTGATAAGATGAATGTTGACACTGTTCAGAAGGAAGTCAACACAAGGCTAACACCAATCAAGAAGAAGTTAATAATTTTGGACGCACCAGTAAAATATTAAGGCCTGCAATGACGAACTACCTGCTTGCTGGACTGTAATTAAAAGTTGCTAGTAAGAACTGAAGAGTAAACTGTGATAAGAACTGGACAGGGATAAGATCAATGTTAATACTGTTCAGAAGGAAGTCAACACAAGGCTAACACCAACCAATAAGAAGTTAATAATTTTGGAAGCACCAGTAAAATATTAAGGCCTGCAATGACTAACTACCTGCTTCCTGGACTGCAATTAAAAGTTGCTAATAAGAACTGAAAAGTAAACTGTGATAAGAACTCGACAGGGATAAGATCAATGTTAATACTGTTCAGAAGGAAGTCAACACAAGGCTAACACCAATCAAGAAGATGTACTAATTTTGGACGCACCAGTAAAATATTAAGGCCTGCAATGACTAACTACCTGCTTCCTGGACTGTAATTAAAAGTTGCTAATAAGAACAGAAAAGTAAACTGTGAGAAGAACTGGAGAGTGATAAGATCAATGTTCCCACTGTTCAGAAGGAAGTCAACACAAGGTTAACACCAATCAAGAAGACGTACTAATTTTGGGAAGCACCAGTAAAATATTAAGGCCTGCAATGACTACCATATATAGCGTATGGAAAATGACTATGGATGAGTCTGATATCAAAACTCAGCACTTTATGTGGTTTCAATCTGTTCCATAATTTATGTGGTTTGATTGATCCTATGAGTAACTGATTTATACTTTTGATGAGGTGCAGTCGAACTGCCATGACTCGACAACACTATGGAATCCAGGGAGTTCAGCAAGGGCTTTTGCCTTACCTTTCCGCATCAACATTGTAAAAAGGATGCAGTATGACAACACTCGAACTGCCATGGCTTGATGCTCTGGAATCATGGGAGTTGTAGTATGGCAAGGGCTTGAGCGGCCTCTGCCAGTGGGTCCTGGCATTCACTGAACTACAACTCCCAAGATGACATAGCATTGAGTTAAAAGCACAGAAGCAGATACCTCATTACATGCTATGCTATCCTGGGAGTTGTAGTTCCCCAGGGCCTTTATCTGTCTCGGCCAATCAGTGCTGGCAAGTCACCAAACTACAATTTCCCTAGATGACAGAGTATTTGAGTTAAAATGCAGAAACAGACATCTCATCACATGCTATGGAAATCCTGGGAGTTGTAGTTTAACAAGGTCTTGAACCTTCCATACCCAAAAAAGTGTAGGTACCTCACCATACTACAACTCCCAGGATGGCATAGCATTGAGTTAAAAATGCAGAAACAGACATCTAATCACATGCTATGGAAATCCTGGGAGATGGAGTTTAATAAGGTCTTGAACTTTCCATACCTCCAAAAAGTGCAGGTACCTCACCATGCTACAACTCCCAGGATGGCATAGCATTGAGTTAAAATGCAGAAACAGGCATCTGATCACATGCTATGGAAATCCTGGGAGTTGTAGTTTAACAACTACTTGAACCTTCCATACCCAAAAAAAAAGGGCAGGTAACTCACCATACTACAACTCCCAGGATGGCATAGCATTGAGTTAAAAATGCAGGAACAGACATCTCATTACATGCTATGGAAATCCTGGGAGTTGTAGTTTAATAAGGTCTTGAACCTTCCATACCCAAAAAAGTGTAGGTACCTCACCATACTACAACTCCCAGGATGGCATAGCATTGAGTTAAAAATGCAGAAACAGACATCTAATCACATGCTATGGAAATCCTGGGAGATGGAGTTTAATAAGGTCTTGAACTTTCCATACCTCCAAAAAGTGCAGGTACCTCACCATGCTACAACTCCCAGGATGGCATAGCATTGAGTTAAAATGCAGAAACAGACATCTGATCACATGCTATGGAAATCCTGGGAGTTGTAGTTTAACAACTACTTGAACCTTCCATACCCAAAAAAAGTGCAGGTAACTCACCATACTACAACTCCCAGGATGGCATAGCATTGAGTTAAAAATGCAGGAACAGACATCTCATTACATGCTATGGAAATCCTGGGAGTTGTAGTTTAATAAGGTCTTGAACCTTCCATACCCTCAAAAAAGTGCAGGTACCTCACCATACTACAACTCCCAGGATGGCATAGCATTGAGTTAAAATGCAGAAACAGACATCTCATCACATGCTATGGAATCCTGGAAGTTATAGTTCCCCAGGGGCCTTAAAGTGCAAGTGAGTCACCAAAATACAACTCCCAGGGTGGCATAGCATTGAGTTAGAATCACAGAACTGGATGTCTCATCACATGTTATGGAATTATTATTATTATTATCTGGGAGTTGTAGTTCGGCAAGATCTTGAGCCTTCCATACCAAAAAAAAATGTGCTGGTCTGTCACCAAACTACAACTCCCTGGATCTCCTTAGCATTGAGTCTCGGTAGTCAAAGTGGTGCCGAACGCATGATACAGTGCAGAATAGATGCGCCCTTGGGGAGTCTATGGGGCGTGTTTGCACTCACCTGCCCAGGTGCCGTAATGGGAGAAGTCCACCGCTTTCCAATACTCGGAGAGAATGTGGACACGGATCTTGAACCAAATGAACCAGGAGGCTCTCAGGAGCACCCAAAGGGCAACGGCGCCTCCAAGGAGGCAGAAGGAGAGGTCCAGGGACGTCATTTCACCTTGGGGAGCCATTGCCACCTTTCCCGATGCTCTCCTTGCGCCACCCGTCACCACTGATGTGCAAGACAGGCACGGAGAAATTAATTCACGCCGAAGACAGATCCTTTTATATCCAGACCTATGCGGAGTCGGTTCACACCTCTTTCTGGCTCCAAGGCACATGCCCTTCCAAGTGCCAGAACACTCCCACATTGTCCGGCAACACCTTTGCTTTCAGCACATCCAAACTTTTGCTCCATGCGGGTTGAGTCAATGCTTGGGATGATGAGTAGATGATTTCAGATTGTGGAAGACCTATGTCGGCCTAGATGTACATCATCTCGGAGACGCATCTGTGGTGCACCAGCCATAGAGGACCTTGCGCGAGGAATGAAAACTCTATGTGCCAATGGCGTGCACCAGGACAAATGTGCAAGTCTGGCTTGGAGACATCAGTTCCAGCGCACGCTCCCAATAAGGATGCTCCCACTGGCAAACCTTGGCTTGCGCCACCCTTCTGGCTCCAAGGCACACATGCTTCAAAGAAGCACCAGGATTGTGGCGCAGCTGGCTGAGTGTCAGCTGCATTAAGATCACTCTGACCAAAAGGTCATGAGTTCGAAGCCAGCCCGGGTTGGAGTGGGTTTCCAACCAATTGTGTAGCCTGTTGTCGACCTTTGCAACCCGAAGGACAGTTGCATCTGTCAAGTAGGAAAATTAGATACCACCTTAAAGTGTGGGGAGGCTAAATTAACTGATTTATGAGGCCATAAAGAAGACTCCAGCAAAAGCATTCCAGCGGGGAAGCATGCGGGGAATGCGGAAGTGCTTCATCAGCGTCGCAGGTGGACGATGAAAGCGACAGCTCCCCTGGCGGCCAGAAAAAAGTTAAATAGCCTCTCTGTATGTCTGTATATGTTTGTATGTCAAAATTGGCATTGAATGTTTGCCATATATGTGTACACTGTAATTCGCCCTGAGTCCCCCGCGGGGTGAGGAGAAGGGCGGAATAGAAAAGCTGTAAGTAAAGAACCAAAATACTCCAAAATAATAACAATAACAATAGTAATAGTAATAGTGATGATGATGATGATGATGATGATGACGTCCTCTGAGTATGCCAGCAGCCACAGGTGCAGGCAAAATGTCAGGAGAAAATGCTGCTGCTCAAACACATTGGCCATACAGCCCAGAAAGCACACTGCACCCCAATGTCTATTATATGCGCCATTCATATCCCCCTTTGATCCCTTGACTAGCCTTCAAGTGCCGGTGACTAGCATACATACATTGCTCTTGATCAGTTTCTGAGTGCCACTCCTTCCTACCCACACACCTTTCCCCCTTTCTTCTTTCTCTCCTTCCTTGCCTGTCTTCTTTTCTTTCTTTCTTTCCCTTTCTCTTTCTTTCTTTAAACAGAGGCTGGATGGCCATCTGTCAGGGGTGATTTGAATGCAATATTCCTGCTTCTTGGTAGGGGTTTGGACTGGATGGCCCACGAGGTCTCTTCCAACTCTTTGATTCTATGATTCTATGATTCTTCTTCCATCATTCCTCCTCTCTTCCTTTCCCTTTCTTTCTTTCTTTCTCTCTTTTTTCCTTTCTACCTTCCTCCTCTTCTTCCTTACTTCCTCTTCCTTTCCTTTCATTCCCCTTTCTCTCTTTCTCACTCTCTCTCCCTCTTTCTCTCTTTCTTTCCTTTCTCCCTTCCTTCTCTTCTTTCTTCTTTCCTTCCTTCCTTCCCCTTTCCTTTCATTCCCTCCTCTTTCTTTCTTTCCATTCTTCCTTCCTTCTTTCATTCCTTCCTTCTCCTTTCCTTTCATTTCCCTTTCTCTCTCTCCCTCCCTCTTTCTCTTTCTTTCCTTTCTCCCTTCCTTCTCTTCTTCCTTCTTTCTTTCCTTCTTTCCTTCCTTCCTTCCCTTTTCTTTCATTCCCCCCTCTCTTTGTTTCCATTCTTCCTTCCTTCTTTCTTTCATTCCTTCCTTCTCCTTTCCTTTCCCTTTCTCTCTCTCTCTTTTTCTTTTTTCCTATCTGCCTGCCTTCTCTTCTTCCTTCCTCCCTTCCTTTCATTCCCCTCTTTCTCTCTCCCTCTCTCCGTCTTTCTTTCTTTCCTTTCTCCCTTCCTTTTCTTCTTCCTTCCTTCCTCTTTTCTTTCATTCCCCTTCTTTCTCTCTCTTTCCTTTCTCCCTTCATTCTTTCCTTTCATTCCCCTTTCTCTCTCTCTCTCTCTTTCCTTCCTTCCTTCTCCTTTCTTTTCATTCCCTTTCTTCCTTTCTCTTTCTTGCCTTTCTACCTTCCTTCCTTCCTTCCTTCTCTTTTCCTTTCATTCCCCCTTCTTTCTCTCTCTCTTTCCTTCTCCCTTCCTTTTCTTCTTCCTTCTTTCCTCTTTTCTTTCATTCCCCTTCTTTCTCTCTCTTTCCTTTCTCCCTTCATTCTTTCCTTTCATTCCCCTTTCTCTCTCTCTCTTTCCTTCCTTCCTTCCTTCCTTCCTTCCTTCCTTCCTTCCTTCCTTCTCTTTTCCTTTCATTCCCCCTTCTCTCTCCCTCTCTTTTCTTTCTCCCTTCCTTTTCTTCTTCATTCCTCTCTTCTTTCATTCCCCTTCTTTCTCTTTCCTTTCTCCCTTCATTCTTTCCTTTCATTCCCCCCTCTTTCCTTCCTTCCTTCCTTCCTTCCTTCCTTCCTTCCTTCCTTCCTTCCTTCTTTCCTTCCTTCCTTCCTTCCTTCCTTCCTTCCCTCCTTCTCTTTTCCTTTCATTCTCCTTTCTTTCTCCCTCTCTTTTCTTTCTCCCTTCCTTCTCTTCTTCCTTCCTCCTTCCCGGCACCCAGCGGTCTTCGGCAAACTGGGTGCCATGCCAAAAGATCTCAGCTGGCAGAACGAGACAATTTGGACAGAAAAACAAGAAAACTCATGACTATTCATAATTCATGACCTTCTCGCTTTGATGTTGACCTGCTCTATCTGTCTAGAACGTCTGGTGGCAGAGGATTTTTACAAGTCAAACAAGCAGTCGAAGAAGAACAACACGCCCTGGCAGAAGATGTCAAGGAAAGCCAAGAACCTGCTTTGAATGAAGTCAATAATCAGAAACTTCTCAAAGCACAGCAGACAAAGAGTCAGTACAAGAAAACTGCACTCCAAACCAGAGCTGACAGCTGGCACAACAAACCCACCCAATGGTCATCGTGCCAAAAGATCTGAGCTGGCATTTGGAAACAATACACATCGACAAAATCACAACCTGTCAACTGCAAAAGCCACCTGACTTGGATCTGCGCGCATCATTCAGAAATACATCACACAGTCCGAGACGCTTGGGAAGGGTTCGATTTGTGATTTCGTGATACGGAATCCAGCATTGAGATCTCGTTTGCTGTGACATGCTGTGCTTTTGTGTCAGAAAAATAATAATAAACGTTATTGATATCCCGCCACCATCTTCCAAGGGGACTCAGGGCAGCTTACATGAGGCCAAGCCCAGCAAGACAGTAAGCCAATATACTGCCAATGTGGGCGAGGCAAAACTACGGTGAGGTGGATCTGGAATTGGTTAAATGGACGAACCCAGAGGGTGATTCTCCCCAAGGCTTCCTCCTCTTCATCCTGGAAAGAAGTGACGAGTGGAGTGCCATCAGGAGCGTTCCCCCCTGGGCCCGGTCCTGCTCAGGATCTTCATTCATGACTGAGATGACGGGCTAGAAGGCAGGATCATCAAGTTTGCAGACGGGACCAAATGGGGAGGGAGAGCCAAGACTCCAGAGGACAGGAGCAGGACTCAAAGGGATCTGGACAGATTAGAGAGACGAATGGCCAAAACTAACACAATGAAGTTCAACAGTGACAAATGCAAGAGACTCCACTTTGGCAGAAAAAATGAAATGCAAAGAGACAGAATTGGGGACAATAAGGCCTGGCTCGAGAGCAGGACGTGTGAAAAAGATCTTGGGGTCCTTGTGGACAGGAAGTTGAACATGAGCCAGGAATGTGATGTGGCAGCAAAAAAAAAAAGCCAATGGGATTTTGGCCTGCATCAATAGGAGCATAGTATCTAGGTCCAGGGAAGTCATGCTTCTTCTTTTCTCTTCTTCTTCTCTTCATTCTCTTCTTCCTCCATTTTATTTTCCTTTGTCTCCTCCTCCTCTTTTTCTGAAGCACCAAGCTTTGTCTCTACCAACCCTTTGCCTCCATCCTTGGGTTCATCTTTGGAACTTGAACTCCCGTCCTTCCCTTTTCGAGAGAGTGAAAGCACCTTTGTCCTTCCCTTGGGCCTCCTTTTCCCTCCTCAGAGCATCCTTCCAATCCTTGTCGACACCAATATGGCCAGGCACATAAGATTCTGGACTCCAAAGATATCTCCCAAGGTCTTTGCCCACAAAGCCTTGAACACCGTGGGTTTCACCAGCAGAACCACCGGGTCTCTCTTCCACAGCCTGCAGGTGAGTTGGGGACAAGAGCCCCCCCAACACCTCACTTTCCTGGTCAACGAAACCCGTTGGAAGTGTCCCAAAGACCACAGAATCTTTCTGGGACACCTTGCCGGAATTGGCCTTGGAGGGACTGTTCTGCTGTGGCTCCGGTCCTTTCTGGAGGGTCGATCTCAGAAGGTGTTACTGGGAGACACCTGTTCAGTCCCACAACCATTGTCTTGTGGGGTTCCTCAGGGTTCAATACTGTCCCCCATGTTGTTCAACATCTACATGAAGCCGCTGAGGGAGATCATCCAGAGTTTCGGGGTGCGGTGTCACCTGTACGCAGATGACGTCCAACTCTGTCACTCCTTCCCACCTGCTACTAAGGAGGCTGTCTAGGACCCAGACCAATGCTTGGCTGCTGTGACGGTCTGGATGAGAACAAACATGAAAGCATTGCATTGACCTTTGGCACCTTTGACTTCTCGCTTGCTGGCCAAGCGAGTGCTTCTCCGGAGCCTTAATTGAAACTAAATCCAGACAAGACAGAGGTCCTCCTGGTCAGTCGTAAGGCCAAACAGGGTATAGGGTTACAGCCTGTGGTGAATGGGGTTCCACTCCCCTTGAAGATGCAGGTTCACAGCTTGGGAGTGATCCTGGATTCATCGCTGAGCCTGGAACCTCAGGTCTCGGCGGTGACCAGGGGAGCATTTGTACAGTTAAAGCTTGTGCACCAGCTGTGCCCGTACCTTGGGAAGTCTGACTTGGCCACTGTAGTCCACGCTCTGGTTACATCCCGTATAGACTACTGCAATGCTTTCTACGTGGGGTTACCTTTGAAGACAGCCCGGAAGCTCCAAATGGTCCAATGGATGGCAGCCAGGATGCTAACAGGAGCGGCACTCAGGGAGCGTACAACTCCTCTGTTGCGCCAGCTCCACTGGCTGCCAATTTGCTACCGAGCACAATTCAAAGTGCTGGCTTTAGCCTATACAGCCCTAAACTGTTCTGGCCCTGCTTACCTGTCCGAACGTATCTCTCCTTATGAACCCTCTAGGAATTTAAGATCTTCTGGGGAGGCCCTGCTCTCGGCCTTGCCATCTTCACAGGCTCGATTGGTGGGGACGAGGGATAGGGCCTTCTCAGCGGTGGCCCCTCGGTTGTTGAATGCCCTCCCCAGGGACATTAGATCAGCCCCCACCCTCTTAACATTTTGCAAAAAAGTTAAAACCTGGCTATATGAGCAGGCCTTCCCAAATGCAGTGTAGCTTTGAAACTCTGATCTCGGAACGGTTGGACAACGTGACTGGATAATGACTGGTAATGAAATGCGGAGGACTTGTGGTTTTTATTGTGTTACTGATGTTAATTGTAATGAAATTCTACCTGTGTTAAATGTTTTTAATGTTTAAGTTGTTTTTGTACTGTTGTGGGCATCGAATCGTGCCGTTTTGTAAACCGCCATGAGTTGCTCTCGGGCTGAGAATGGCGGCATAGAAGCGTAGTAAATAATAAAAATAAATAGTGTCAAACAGTGTAGATGTATTGTCAAAGGCGTTCATGGCCGGAATCACTGGGTTGTTGTAGGGTTTTTTCGGGCTATATGGCCATGTTCTAGAGGCATTCTCTCCTGACGTTTTGCCTGCATCTATGGTAAGCATGCTTGCCATAGATGCAGGCGAAACGTCAGGAGAGAATGCCTCTAGAACATGGCCATATAGCCCGAAAAAACCTACAAATACCCAGTGTAGATGTACCTTGAGCCACTCTGCCGACGACCTTGCCTCTGCCAAACTTTTCCAAAAGTGATAATACTTAACTTTCTTCTTTCTTTGGCTTTTGGTTCAGCGCAACATAGAAAGTATTATTTTCCCACCATCCTTGCTGCACACGACCTATGGAATGTGGATACATCGGAACATGTCGAAGGCCCTTTTTAAATAATGCCATTTCCATTTCCTGATGATTCCCGTGGAAAGGAGCTGGACCAGGACCAGGACCGTACGGAGCAACCAGGTCGCTATGTTCGAAGCCAAATCGTATGTTGTCGAAAGGATGGTTGCATCACAATTTAATAAATTCCTCATTATGCATTCTGGGTGGACAAGTATTATTTGCTGCTATAGGTCTATGCGGTTACTCCTCCTTTAAATATCCACATTGTGCTTCTGTTGACCCTGGTTAGTTCTTGGAGATTCCTGACACTGGCTGCAATGTTTTAGTCCTACCTTTGTTATAGAGCAGGAATTTAGGGGTCTTTGCCAGGAGGCAGAGACCAATCAGACTCTTTAAAGAGTTCGTTACCCTGGCGAGACAATCCCTGATTTTTCCCAATTAAAGATCTCACCAAGTGGAAGGAAGTGCCACCGAGGTTTATTAGCGATTCAGCTGAAAACAATGCAGAGTGGCAATCATTCGCCAAGCAGAGCATGTGGTTACAGAAGTAAAGGCCATTTTTATAGAAAATACAGAGTTGTGAGTTTCAAAATTCCCACTCCCTCCCTCCCACCCAGCTCGAAGGGGATTGGCTGACAGCTGGGAGGAGTCTTGGCCATCCCCCATGCATCAGGGCCAATCACAGGGCTTTTGTGGGGTGCCAGAGCCTATCAGGAGGCTCCTGCTGCCTCGACGCTCGAGCGAATCAGAAGGGAGGGAGGCGGGATGAAGGGAGACAATGCATTCTGGAGTGGATTATGGAGTTTTAATGTCCTTAGGCTTATTGAGGCTGTGTTGCAATCCAGAGCAGGGAACGAGGCCCTAAGATAACCATCCACCACACTTGACTGTGAAAAACAATCCTTTTTATTGAAGAAAAATGGTTACAAAATAAAGGAAAAATGCAAGTCAAAAGCCACAGCAAAATCAGCAAACATGAATTTAAATGGACAAAACAAAACCCAAAGCCACACTGTAAAATACTGGAACCTGTTAGCAATCCACTTGATATCCTTGATATCCTAGAAATCTTTCAAGACCAAATCTTTGAAGCCAATGTTTGTATTTCTTTTAATCGGGAAGACCTTCACAAGCGGAGTGATTTACTTCTGTCTTACCAAATCTGGCCCCTTCTGTTCTCATTAAAGTTGCCAGGAGCAGAAGGGAGTGAAAGGTCATGGCTTCCCTCTGAAACATTCTCATGAACACTGGTACTTTCATTTTCCAAATCTACAGAAGTTCCTTCCTCACTAATTTCAGCAGCATTGGCATCAAGAGGTACATTTCCATTAGCATCAGTAAATATATTTTCATAAACATCAGTAAATATATTTTCATTAGCATCAGGAGGAACAAACAGAGAATCAGGTTCAAGTTCAAACTCAGGCTGAACCCCAACAGGCTGGGGATCGGCCTTCCAGAGAAGCCACTTTATTGTCCTGAGATGGGTCTGTGATAAGCATTGATGGCTTAATCCAGGTTTTCCTCTTACAATCAGATAGGGCACAAAGGGGGAACTTTTGTGAATGTCCTTAGTGGGAAGATTTGAAAGAAAAACGGCTTGGAGGGAAAGAGGACTTTCCTACAGGCCCAGCGTGCGACAGAACAATTATTCCTAATATTATAATTATACTTTATATATCATATTACAATATCATATATATTATATTATATATATATATATATATATATATATATATATATATATATAATATTATTAGTAATATTACATGTAATAAAAATATATATAATACCCAATATGCCCAAATTTGAATACTCGTGGGCTTTGAGGGGATTGATTTTGCCATTTGGGAGTTGTAGTTGCTTTGGACAGATGTCTTCTCAATCGCAAAATGGATCAGACCCAAAAAGTGTCCTTCATAGAATCATAGAATCAAAGAGTTTGGAGAGACCTCCTGGGCCATCATCCAGTCCAACCCCATTCTGCCAAGAAGCAGGAATATTGCATTCAAATCACCCCTGACAGATGGCCATCCAGCCTCTGTTTCAAAGCTTCCAAAGAAGGAGCCTCCACCACACTCCGAGGCAGAGAGTTCCACTGCTGAACGGTTCTCACAGTCAGGAAGTTCTTCCTCATGTTCAGATGGAATCTCATCTCAGATGAAAGAAGGAAGGAAGGAAGGAAGGAAGGAAGGAAGGAAGGAAAGAGAGAGAAGGGGAAATGAAAGGAAAGGAAAGGAAAGGAAAAGGAAGGAAGGAAGGAAGGAAGGAAGGAAGGAAGGAAAGAAGGAAGACGAGAAGGAAGGCAGATAGGAAAAAGACTAGTTGATGCCAGAGCCTTTGCAGCTCAATTTTGAGGAAGAATGGAAAGAGAGAGAGAGAAAGGGAAAGGAAAGGAAAGGAGAAGGAATCATAGAATCATAGAATCATGGAATCAAAGAGTTGGAAGAGTCCTCCTGGGCTATCCAGTCCAACCCCATTCTGTCAAGGAGCAGGAATATTGCATTCAAATCACCCCTGACAGATGGCCATCCAGCCTCTGTTTCAAAGCTTCCAAAGAAGGAGCCTCCACCACACTCCGAGGCAGAGAGTTCCACTGCTGAACGGTTCTCACAGTCAGGAAGTTCTTCCTCATGTTCAGATGGAATCTCCTCTCTTGTAGTTTGAAGCCATTGCTCCTTGTCCTCCATGGAAGCAGTAAACAAGCTTGTTCCCTCCTCCCCGTGGCTTCCTCTCACGTGGCTATCATATCTCCTCTCATCCTTCTCTTCTTCAGGCAAAACATGCCCAGCTCCTTAAGCCGCTCCTCATAGGGCTTGTTCTCCAGATCCTCTTTCTCTTCGCAAGCCTTCTTCTTCCCTTCCTCCTTCCTTGATTTGGAGTTACAGATGCAACAACACATCCAGGGATAAATCGAAATAGCATTTCAGTTGAGAGCTTGGAGTCCCAGAAATTAGGTAGCTGTGGTTTCTAGTGGTCAAGGCTGCACTTTATTGCAGTAACCAATTTATATGACAGTAATGTAATAAATAAAATAGGATCTGATGATGAGGAAAGAAGCCTAAATATGGAGGAAGCAACACAACAGTTTAAGCTATGTAGATGACATCTTGCTAGTTGTAGAAAATAGCAAACACTTGGAACAATGTCCTTTCTAGGCATTTTCAAGGTCCTCGGGGAGATTGACATTGAATTGGAGTACTCTATGGTCAATGATGGCATTATTATTATTATTATTATTATTATTATTTTACTGACACAAAAGCACAGTATGTCACAGCAAACGAGATCTTGACTCGATTCCAACGTTGCTTCGTCTGACTACAAATTCTGTACTTGGCACTTTTATCCCCTAATCTACTCTATATCCCAAGTGGCCAAGAAAGGATTTAGTTTCAGCCTTGAATCTGTTATCAGTCTCTCCTGCAATCTGGCAGAGCGCCTGAGAGTCTGATTTGTTTTTCTGTGCTGACTGAAAGCTGTCTCAATGTTGTGATGTTATATTGTTGATGTGTTCTTAAAATGGTTTTTTATTGTATTGTATTGTATTTTTATATTTTGCTGTGTTCTAGAATCATAGAATCATAGAATCAAAGAGTTGGAAGAGACCTGATGGGCCATCATCCAGTCCAACCCCATTCTGCCAAGAAGCAGGAATATTGCATTCAAATCACCCCTGACAGATGGCCATCCAGCCTCTGTTTCAAAGCTCCCAAAGAAGGAGCCTCCACCACACTCCGGGGCAGAGAGTTCCACCGCTGAACGGCTCTCACAGTCAGGAAGTTCTTCCTCATGTTCAGATGGAATCTCCTCTCTTGTAGTTTGAAGCCATTGTTCCGTGTTCTTGTTGAAGCAGAAAACAAGCTTGCTCCCTCCTCCTCCCTGTGGCTTCCTCTCACATATTTATACATGACCCTCATCATGTCTCCTCTCATCCTTCTCTTCTTCAGGCTAAACATTATTTATTTATTTATTTATTTATTTCAAAATTTTCTATACCGAGCTTCTCACCTCTTTGAGGGACTCAGCCCGGTTTCCAACCATAAAAACACATACAATCAGCAAAATATAATAGATCACAATTACAGTAACACATTAAAATAACAAATATATTTAAAACTACAGTGGTCAGTCGTCATACTAAAATCAAATCTGCCTCATCTTTGATCCAAATCTTAGGGCGTTGTCTCATTCATCGAAAGCTTGTCTCCATAACCACGTCTTCACCTGTTTCCTGAATGTCAGGATAGATGGGGCGGGATTGACATGCCCAGCTCCTTAAGCCGCTCCTCATAGGGCTTGTTCTCCAGACCCTTGATCATTTGAGTCGCCCTCCTCTGGACACATTCCAGCTTGTCAATATCTTTCTTGAATTGTGGTGCCCAGAATTGGACACAATATTCCAGGTAAAGTGCTCTAACCAAAGCGGAATAGAGCATGGGGAGCATGACTTCCCTAGATATAGACACTAGGCTCCTCTTGATGCAGGCCAAAATCCCATTGGCTTTTTTTGCCGCCACATCACATTCCTGACTCATGTTTAACTTGTTGTCCACGAGGACTCCAAGATCCTTTCCACACGTCCTGCTCTCGAGCCAGGCCTCATCGTCCCCCATTCTGTATCTTTGCATTTCGTTTTTCCTGCCTAAGTGGAGTCTCTTGCATTTGTCCCTGTTGATCTTCATTGTGTTAGTTTTGGCTGGTACATCACCAAACTACAACTCCCTGGATCTCCTTAGCATTGTGTCTCGGTAGTCAAAGTGGTGCCGAATGCATGATACAGTGCAGAATAGATGCGCCCTTGAGGAGTCTATGGAGCGTGTTTGCACTCACCTGCCCAGGTGCCGTAATGGGAGAAGTCCACCGCTTTCCAATACTCGGAGAGAATGTGGATCCGGACTTTGAACCAAAGGACCCAGGAGGCTCTCAGCAGGATCCAAAGGGCAACGGCACCTCCAATGAGGCAGAAGGAGAAGTCCAGGGAAGTCATTTCACCTTGGGGAGCCATTGCCACCTTTCCCGATGCTCTCCTTGCGCCACCCGTCACCACTGATGTGGAAGACAGGCACTGATAAATTAATTCATGCCGAATACAGATCCTTTTATTTCCAGACCTATGCGGAGTCGGTTCACACCTCTTTCTGGCTCCAAGGCACATGCCCTTCCAAGTGCCAGAACACTCCCACATTGTCCGGCAACATCTTTGCTTTCAGCACATCCAAACGTTTGCTCCCTGCGGGGTGAGTCAATGCTTGGGATGATGACTAGATGATTTCAGATTGTGGAAGACCTATGTCGGCCTAGATGTACATCGTCTCGGAGACGCGTCTGTGATGCACAAGCCATAGAGGACCATGTGCGAGGAATGAAAACTCCGTGTGCCAATGGCCTGCACCAGGACGAATGTGCAGCGCAAGGCTGGCTTGGAGACATCAGTTCCAGCGCACGCTCCCAATAAGGATGCTCCCCCTGGCAAACTTTGGCTTGCGCCACCCTTCTGGCTCCAAGGCACACACACATTGGCCATGCACACGTTCTGAGTGCCACTCACGCCTTCTTACCCCACATACCTTTCTCCCCTTTCCTTTCTTTCCCTCCTTCCTTGCTTATCTTCTTCTTTTCTTTCTTTTTCTTTCTCTTTCTTTCCTCTTCCATCTTTCTTTCTTCTCCTTTCCTTCCTTCCTTCCTCACTCCCTTCCTCCCTTTCAATTTTATCTTTCTTCCCTTCCTTCTCCTTTCCTACCTTTCTTTCCTTTCTCCCTTCCTTCTCATCTCCCTTCCTTCCTTCCTTTCTTCCTTCCTTTCATCCCCTTTTCTTTCTCTCTTTCTTTCCTTTCTCCCTTACTTCTCTTCTTCCTTTTCTTCCTTTCTCTTTCCTTTCTCCCTTCCTTCTTTTTTCCGTTCATTCCCCTTTCTTTCTTTCTTTCTTTCTTTCTTTCTTTCTTTTCTTTCTCCCTTCCTTCTCTTTTTCCTTCTTTCCTTCCATTCCTTCCTTTCATTCCCCTTCCTCTCTGTCTCTCTCTCTCGTTTCTCCCTCCCTCCCTTCTCCTTTCCTTTCATTCCCCTTTCTCTCTCTTTCTTTCCTTTTGCGCTTCCTTCCTTCCTTCCTTCCTTCCTTCCTTCCTCTTTCCTTTAATTCCCCTTTCTCCCTTCCTTCTCCCCTTCCTTTATTCTCCTTTCCTTTAATTCCCCCTTCTCTCTCTCTTTCCTTTCTTTCTTCCTTCCTTCCTTCCTTCCTTCCTTCCTTTCTCTTTCCTTTTTCCCTTCCTTCCTTTTCTCCTTTAATTCCCATTTCTTTCTCACTTTCTTTACTTTCACCCTTCCTTCTCCCCTTCCTTTATTCTCCTTTCCTTTAATTCCCCTTTCTCTCTCTCTTTCCTTTCACCCTTCTTTCCTTCCTTCCTTCCTTCCTTCCTTCCTTCTTTTTTCCTTTCATTCCCATTTCTTTCTCACTTTCTTTTCTTTCACCCTTCCTTCTCCCCTTCCTTTATTCTCCTTTCCTTTAATTCCCCTTTCTCTCTCTCTTTCTTTTCACCCTTCTTTCCTTCCTTCCTTCCTTCCTTCCTTCCTTCCTTCCTTCCTTCCTTTCTCCTTTAATTCCCATTTCTTTCTCACTTTCTTTTCTTTCTCCCTTCTTTCTCCCCTTCCTTTATTCTCCTTTCCTTTAATTCCCCTTTCTCTCTCTCTTTCTTTTCACCCTTCTTTCCTCCCTTCCTTCCTTCCTTTCTCTTTCCTTTCTCCCTTCCTTCCTCTTTCCTTTAATTCCCATTTCTTTCTCACTTTCTTTGCTTTCTCCCTTCCTTCTTTCCTTCCTTCCTTCCTTCCTTCCAAGTGTTTGCTATTTTCTATGACTAGCAGGATGTCATCTACATAGCTCAAACTGCTGGTGTTGCTTCCTCCATGTTCAGGCCTCTTTCCTTCCCATCTGATCCTATGTTATGTATTACATTACTGTCATACAAATTGGATAGTGGGATCAAGTGCAGCCTTGCCCTTTGGAAACCACAGCTAGCTAATTTCTGCGATTTTTAAATTCAGCGAATCTGTCCAAAGGTGGGACTAAAACATTGCAGCCAGTGTCAGGAATCTCCAAAAGCTATTCAGGGGCAACAGAAGCAGAATTTCGATATTTAAAAGGGGGGGAACTACATAGAACTATAGCAGCAAACAATACATTTCCATCCATAATGCATAATGAGGGATTTATTAAATTGTGATGCAACCATCATTTTAATACTACAAGGATAGCGTTTGGAACATAGCAACCAACGGCTCTGCACGGTCCTGGTCGTGGTCCGGCTCCTTTCCGCAAGAACCATCAGGAAGGTGAAAATACATTATTTGAAAAGGGACTTCAGCATAGCCCGAAGGATGAAACGTCCATAGGATGTGTCGTACACTAATGACTTTGGGAAGAACCATTCGAACATGAAATTCTGAATCAAAAGCCAAAGAGAGAGGAAAGTTAGGTAATATCACTTTTGGAAAAGTTTGGCAGAGGCAAGGTCACCAGAAGAGTGCCTTAAGCCACATCTACACTGCTTGACACTATTTCTGTATATGTAGACGACATGGTCCTTCTCTCGTATATTAATTTTAGTTCGACTTCTCCACCCAGCAAAAAACACAACCCAAAACTACTTTGTACCCACTTTTCCTATTGTTGAAGATAGGGGAGATCTCTTCCTATAATTGGATCCAAAGCAGAGCTTTGTTTGGGGAGAAGTTATTGGTGTTCTGGAGCGAATGGGCAGAAAACCGACCTCAAATCTCAACTTCTTGGGACGCTTCCAAAGGGTTTCAATGACCAGGAAAGTGGGGTGGGTTTTGTTGAATGAGGAAATACCTCTTGCCCCCAACTCACCTGCAAGCTGTGGCTGAGGCACCCTGAGGTTCTGTTGGTGAAGCCCACGGTGTTCAAGGCTTTGTGGGCATAGACCTCGGGAGACATCTTTCCGGCCGGGAAGTTGAGGACCCTGTTCATGTTGGTGTCAACAAGCATTGGTAAGACGCTCTGTGGAGGGAAAGGGAAGGCCAAGAGAAGGACAAAGGTGTGTTCGTTCTCTCGAAACAGGATGGACCAGAGATTATATTCCAAAAACGGACCCAAAGATGGAGGGAAGGAGAAGACAAGGGCCTGGTAGACACAGCTTGGAGCTTGAGAGAAGGAGGAGAAAGAGATGAAGGAAAATAAGATGAAGGAAGAGAAGAGAAGAAGGAAGAAGAGAATGAAGGGAAGAAAAAGGACAACGGAAGAGGAGAAAAGAAGAAGAGAAGAAAAGGGAAGAGGAGAAGGAGGAGGAGGGAGTGTAGAGGAAAACAAGAAGGAGTTAAAAGGCCATTTCAGTTGCGACGTACCTGTACAATGATGACTTCAGACCTGTATTCCACGTTTAATGCCCGCAAGAAGAAGAGAGAAGAAAAGAACGAAGAGAAGAAAATAGCACAAAGGAAGAGGAGAAAAGGAGAAGGAGGAGGAAGAAAAAGAAAGAGAAAGAGGAGGAGAAAAGAAGGAAGAGAATAAAGAAAGGAAGACAAAGAAAGAAGAGGAGGGGGAGCAGAAAGATTAGAAGATGAGGAGGAGGAGGAAGAAAAATAAGATGACGCAAGAGGAGAGAAGAAGGAAGAGAACAAATAGAAGAAAGCAAGGTGATGGAAGAGGAGGAGAGGAGAAGGGAGGAGGAGGAGGAGGAGGAGGAGGAGGGGAAAGGAGGTAGAAGACAATAAAGAAGAGGAAGAAAGGGAAGGAAGAGATGAAAAGAACAAGGATAAAGAAGAAGAAAAGGGGGAAGGAAAAGGACAGAAAAAGGTACAAGCTGAGGACCAAGAAGAAGAAAGAGAAGGAGGGGGAGGAGGCAGAGCAAAAAAGGGGGGAAGAGATAGCAGTGGTAGAAAAAGAAAAAGTCAGAAGAGGAGAAGGAAAGCAAATCAGGAGAAGAAAGAGAGAGAAAAGAAGACAAAAAAGAAGGATGGAGAAAAAAGAGGAGGAGGAGGAGAGAGTGTAGAGGGAGGGAAAGGAGTTAAAAGGCTATTTCAGTTGCAACATACCTGTACAATGATGCCTTTAGACTTGTATTCCATGTTTAACGCCCGCGAGAACAAATCCACAGAAGTCTGAAAGGGGAAGCAAGGAAAGTGTCGTGTGACATTGAACGGTCCCATTGGATCTTTGACATGGCATTTTCCCTCCCAAATAGCTTGCACAACTGTGCCATTGGGGCAGCGACCCCACATTCAATTTCACAGAGGTGCTGGGAAACATCAGAAATGGGAACAGGGTCTCTCAAGCAGAGTAATCGAGTCACAGGGCAGAAGCTGAACTGCCCTGCTTGGTGTTTGTCTCACCTTGCAGGCGCAGTACATTGTAGTCCAGGGCACGGGTCTCCAGGCGTTTCCAGAGGAGATGTTTATTATGATCCCCTTCTTCCTACAAAGAGATACATGGTGGGGTGTGTGTGTGTTAGAGGTCCCGTTCACCCTACAGCTGTCCAAGTCCAGCTATAGACTCTCCAAAATGCTGCGAAGGCAGGAAACAAACATGTCTTCTCCTTAATGTGATCAAGAGCGCAAGCCCAATGCAGTCAGTATCCCATGGTGCCTCTTGATGTTTCCCTGTTGACCTCCTTGGACTGCAACACCCAACATTCCTCACCTCTATCGGAAAAACCAGGGAGTAGGCACGTGATTTATATTTCCGCTGCCATGTCTCCCCTATGCTGTGAACTGGAGTGATTGTCTCAGGGCATGCTATTGAACCAAACCAAACCTTGCAGAGTCTTTTATCAATAGTCAGCAGAGATTTACTGCACAGCCTCTGTGTGACGGCGCTAGAAGGCAGGATCATCAAGTTTGCAGACGACACCAAATTGGGAGGGAGAGCCAAGACTCCACAGGACAGGAGCTGGATTCAAAGGGATCTCGACAGATTAGAGAGATGAATGGCCAAAACTAACAAAATGAAGTTCAACAGTGACAAATGCAAGATACTCCACTTTGGCAGGAAAGACGAAATGCAAAGATACAGAATGGGGGACAATGCCTGGCTCGAGAGCAGTACATGTGAAAAAGATCTTGGAGTCCTCGTGGACAGGAAGTTAAACATGAGCCAGGAATGTGATGTGGCGGCAAAAAAAGCCAATGGGATTTTGGCCTGCATCAAGAGGAGCCTAGTGTCTAGATCTAGGGAAGTCCTGCTACCTCTCTATTCTGCTCTGGTTAGACCACTTTACCTGGAATATTGTGTCCAATTCTGGGCACCACAATTCAAGAGAGATATTGACAAGCTGGAATGTGTCCAGAGGAGGGTGACTAAAATGATCAAGGGTCTGGAGAACAAGCCCTATGAGGAGCGGCTTAAGGAGCTGGGCATGTTTAGCCTGAAAAAGAGAAGGCTGAGAGGAGATATGATAGCCATGTATAAATATGTGAGAGGAAGCCACAGGGAGGAGGAGGGAGCAAGCTTCCTTTCTGCTTCCCTGGAGACTAGGACGCAATGGAACAATGGCTTCAAACTACAAGAGAGGAGATTCCATCTGAACACGAGGAAGAACTTCCTGACTGTGAGAGCCGTTCAGCAGTGGAACTCTCTGCCCCGGAGTGTGGTGGAGGCTCCTTCTTTAGAATCTTTTAAACAGAGGCTGGATGGCCATCTGTCAGGGGTGCTTTGAATGCAACATCCCTGCTTCTTGGCAGAATGGGGTTGGACTGGATGGCCCATGAGGTCTCTTCCAACTCTTGGATTCTATGATTCTATGATTCTATGAGTGGCGCCACCTGTGTGTAGAACTGTTAGTTGCAAGATTTAAACTGTTGTATCATGCTTAATCCTGCCTTTTTACCCTTCTTATATATAGTTGGATTGATTGGTTATTTATAGCTGTCAATCAGTGTTGTTTACACCAGTTAAATTGCTTCCTTCGCTCAATTGTTTGGCTCCACCTCTTCCTGGAGGAGGGGAGTGCTTCCCTTTTTTCATTCTGCTATCAGAGTTTCTATCAGGTGGACGTGAGTAAGAGACTTGGCTCTAAAAGCCCCTGCTTAAATTACCTCTCAGCACCAATTCTAAGGTTTTTTACCCTTGGGACTCATGCTTTATGTCCAGATCGTCCTGGACAACATTGAGGAGACCCAAGTGCCTTCAAACCGGTTCTTTTGGCACCAGAGGAAGGTCTTGTCCCTTCAACATAGGCCATTGGACTGGGGTTGTGTTTATTCCGATATTCACAGCCATTGAGGAAAATGGAAACAGGAAAAGCTTCTCAGCTGCAAACTCCTTGGACTTCAGAGATTGTAAAGTATATTTCCTTTATCCCTGTTGAAACATCAAGCTTATGCCTGAGAAAGATAACTCATTGTGAACAATAAATACCATTTCAAGTTATCTGTTGTGTTTTGGTATTTGGGAGTTCCAGTTTCCTAAAGGAGGGCAAGAAGCAATCTCCTGGGGAAAGATGTCACGTCCATGCCTCTTTCACTAAGAGCTGTAGCCCCCAGGCGCGATGGCACACTCTGCTCCGCTCACAGCTGTTTTCAGACTGCTTAGGTGGACAGTAAGCTGGGCTGAAGGTCAGGTGCTCACCCCGACCCGGGCTTCGAACTGTCAGCCTCTAAATTGGTAAGATCTATTGCTGTGGATGATTAAGCAGCTATGCTAAAGCTCGGCTAACAATCTCTGGCTTCAGTGGAGAGGACTAATGGGTATTGCAGTCCTACAACATCTACAGCTTCCCCCCTTGAGACGGAGGGCCGTCTTTGTCTCCTACCTGGCAACCATTTGAGGAAGGATGGCTTCTGTCATCTGTGAAGAAAGAGTAATCCTAATTGAGTTCTCTATTGTCTGCAGTTTTGGTTAATCCACATCCAACAAAGTACGTCCCTCAAATCATTTAACAATAACAATAACTTTATACTTGTACCCGCCTCCATCAACCCGAGGGGACTTACAGATGGTACAAAATGCCTAAAGCAGAGCATAAAATGCACCGTAAAATACAAGTACAATAAAATAAAAACATATGGCATACAAAATAGCAATTAAAACAGTGCACAATATCTTATGGTGACAAGGTACAGAAGAACACGGCTGGACTGTAAACAAAAGGCGAGGGAGTGGGATAGTGCAAAATTGTAGCCGTGGAACAAGGACATGGGAAGAATTCTGATATTTTATAGATTCTATACGCAAAGACAGAAACCTAGTGGCATTCCACCTACCTTCACGGTTGAAAGGATGTTGCAATTCACCATGTTGTCAATGTACTAAAAGGAAAGGGGAGAATAGGGTTTGGTATTAGTTTCATTCACCCAAGTATGTCCTCTCCAGGCACTTTCTAGGTCCTCCAGCCCAACACTATGGTATTGGAGGCACACAACACATTGCCAACATCGTTATGGAACAGCTAAATAGAGGGTGTAAAACAGGGGTGCGTTCTGCCCCACCTCACACTCTTTTTAACATCTATATGAATGATTTAGTGCCTTGTTTAGCTAAAATTGACCTTCCTTCACCAGTAATTGTCAGTGTGTAATTCATGTATGATGTGTGTTTAAATGTAATTTTATGTGATAGGATTGTGATTGTAATAGAATTGTATTGCCAGGATGTAGTTGGACACAGAAGGGTTAAACAGCAAAGTAACAAGCTGTGAGAATGTGACCCTGATTTCTTGCTCTGTGGAAGATTAGGGAGTGCCAGAGATAAACTCCCTTCCAGCTGCAGTTTGTATTAGTTCCTATCTCTTTCGGTTTGCGTTCTTCACATCTGTCCGCTGATGGTGTATGTTGTCTATTTTGAGCTGCTTAAGTAAAGCTGACCCGTGACAGACTTTGTATTTCTAGGTGCAAAGATGAGTGCAGATGCAGACTGTGGCCAGGAAATCAGAAGACGCTTCCTTCTTGGGAGGAGAGCAATGTCCAGTCTCGATAAAATAGTCAAGAGTAGAGACATCAGACTGGCAACAAAGATCCATTGCCTAGTCCAAGCCATGGTCTTCCCTGTAGTCACCTAGGGATGTGAGAGCTGGACCTTCGGGAAGGAAGGAACGAAGGAAGAGGGATGCTTTTGAGCTGTGGTGTTGGAGGAAAGTGCTGAGAGTGCCTTGGACTGCGAGAAGATCCAACCAGTCCATCCTCCAAGAAATAAAGCCTGACTGCTCACTGGAAGGAAGGATACTAGAGACAAAGTTGAAGTACTTTGGTCACATCATGAGGAGACAGCAAAGCCTAGAGAAGGGAATGATGCTGGGGAAAGTGGAAGGCAAAAGGAAGAGGGGCCGACCAAGGGCAAGATGGATGGATGGCATCCTTGAAGTGACTGGACTGACTTTGAAGGAGCTGGGGGTGGTGACGGCCGACAGGGAGCTCTGGCATGGGCTGGTCCATGAGGTCACGAAGAGTCGGAGATGACTGAATGAATGAACAACAACAAAAGTAAAGCTGAAAACCTGCTTTTACCGGAGACTCCAGAGTCCATTATTCTGAGCTTCTGCGATACTCTACTACATGCGAACAATTGGTTATGGGCCCGCACTGACCGGGCTTGTTAACCTGGACCTGCTGACCTGCAGAGCTGCTGACCAGGTTGGAGGCAGTGATCGAAGCTGTGTGGTTTGGACTGGTGACTGGAGTCTGTTTCACCAAGAGCTGGTGAGTGTCTTCGTAGAAAAACTGATTCCGGGAGTAAGCAGAGTTGTGAGCGGGGCGTGCTGTACCCAGAGATTGATGATCGGAAAGTGTGAAGCTGTAAAGCCATAAAATTGGGAACCAGAGGGGAAACTGCCAGATGTCACTGACGATGTGAATCAGCGGCTGGGCTTAAACTCGGATCACGAGGGTCTCCTGTGGTGAGAATGGCTGCTTCTAATCTGATGCCGATGATTGAGAAACTCAGTGACCATAATTATAAACAATGGTCTGTGTTTATGCAGCATCTGCTTGTGAGAGATGGCTTGCAAAGGACTATTTTAGGCAGAAAAGTTGACCTGGAGAAAAATCAGAAGGGGCTAGCGAGCCTGATCCTTTGTTTGATGCTGGATCAACTGGTTCATGTGCAAGGTCTGCAAACTGCCAAGGAAGCATGGGATGCTCTCCGCGCTGTGCATTTAAGACAGAGCACACTTGGCAAAATGATATGGATAAGAGATTGTATTGTGCCAAACTGGAGGAAGGTGGAGATGTAAGAGCGCATGTGAAAAAGATGAAAGAGCTGTTCTTGGAATGCTAAACCAGAGGTCAAGATCAGCAACGAGAATCAGTTACATTTTGATGTCTTCGCTGAATAATGGATGGGACCATTTGTTGTTTTCGCTACAAGCGGTGAGAGCCCAGAATCTTATGTTGGATTTAATCTGTTCGAGAATCCTGGAGGAAGAAGAGAGACAATTGTTTGAGAGAGAACAGCGTGGAGGCTGCTGGAATGAGGGGGAGTCAACACAAACAGAGACTGTTCCTGCCAGCGTGCGAGCAGCAAAGGCTGAAAGGAGATGTTATGCCTGCAACGAACCAGGACATTTGGCCAGAGACTGCAAGGCAAGGAGAAATCAACCCAGAGGTAGCCACGCCAGAGGGGGCTTCAGCAGAGGAGGACGCCGTGGTGGTGGAACATCGGACTTTGCTGGAGGCGGCTGGAGATGTAGATAGTGTCCGGAGTGATAAATGGGTACTTGATTCCGGTGCTACTCATCACATCACCAACAATCTCTCCAGCCTGAGGAATGTGGAGTCTATGGAAGGAGCTACAGTAATTCTGACAGATGGATCTTTACGAGTGTTTTCTCAATTTGGGACTTGTTATATTCCTTGTCTGAGAGTGTATTGGGAAAAAAATTGTTTGTTCCACAGATGAAATCCAATCTGCTTAGTGTAGCCACATTGACTGATCACCAGTATAAAGTTTCTTTTAAGGGCATTTATTGTTATTTATTGTAGCCAGGAAATCAGAAGACGCTTCCTTCTTGGGAGGAGAGCAATGTCCAGTCTTGATAAAATAGTAAAGACATCAGACTGGTAACAAAGATCCATTGCCTAGTCCAAGCCATGGTCTTCCCTGTAGTAACCTACGGATGTGAGAGCTGGACCTTAGGGAAGGCTGAGCAAAGGAAGAGAGATGCTTTTGAACTGTGGTGTTGGAGGAAAGTGCTGAGAGTGCCTTGGACGGCGAGGAGATCCAACTAGTCCATCCTCCAGGAAATAAAGCCCGACTGCTCATTGGAGGGAAGGATACTAGAGACAAAGTGGAAGTCCTTTGGCCACATCATGAGGAGACAGCCAAGCCTAGAGAAGGGAACGATGCTGGGGAAAGTGGAAGGCAAAAGGAAGAGGGGCTGACCAAGGGCAAGATGGATGGATGGCATCCTTGAAGTGACTGGACTGACCTTGAAAGAGCTGGGGGTGGTGACGGCCGACAGGGAGCTCTGGCGTGGGCTGGTCCAGGAGGTCACGAAGAGTCGGAGACGACTGAACGAATGAACAACAACATTGTTACATACATGACAAGGATGGAAAGTTAGTTGGAAAAGGGGTGAAACGAAACAAAATGTATGAAATGTTCAACAAAGTAAATAATGTTGGAGAGGAAAATGTTGAGATCTTGTGTGTAGGCAGCCAGATACAACATGATCGTTGTGTACATTTGTTTCTTTGTGTTATGGGGCATGCAAACATGGAAATTTTAAAGAAAACACTTAATCTATGTCCAGAGTATAAGATGGAGTCATGTTACTATGATTTGGATTGTGCAATTTGCCAGGAAGTGAAAAAGGTACCTGTACAGAAGTGTTCATTATAAGGTGTTTATAACTGTATTTATGTTTTACATTGGTTGCCTATGGCTGGAGCGGCCTAGCTGGGAGAGATGTGTTGCCATGGAAACAAGGCAGAAGAGGAGGTGGGAGGAGCTTAGAGAGAAAAAGGTTTTCGAAAGTGACAGTTAAGTTCAGTCAGGAAGAGACTCTCTGAGAGAGCAGCAGAGTCAGGAGGAAGAGACCCTGAGAGAGTAGCAGAGTCAGATAGGGACTCTGAGAGAGTAGCAGAGTCAGGGAAGAGACTCTGAGGAGTGAAGAAGTGTAGAGCTAGTTTTTAGTGTTCGGGAATATTTCTTCAGCTAGGGAGCTGAAGGGGGAAACCTCGTTAGATTGTTTTAGTTAAAAAGAACTAACAGAGGCTTTTTAGGATCGCCAGTCGGTGGAAGACTGGAGATCACTGTTATTTGATCCAGAATAGATCAAATAGTGAGAATATTCACAGCAGGGAACACTGAATAATAAAGCGCTTCACTACAGCAAGAGTTTATAAGTTGTAACATCAAAAGTCTGAATTGTATCGCAACCAAGTCATATTGTAACCATCAAGTATATGCCAAGCTTAACATCTTCATATTGTAACCATCAAGTATATGCCAAGCTTAACATCTTCAATATTGCAACCATTCACTTTGTTTAAAAATAAACTTGTTCTCTTTGTTTTTTTAAAACTGCCTCATCTCCATTAATTTTACGTTCTGTGCATCCACTCTACCAAAATTACCTCATAACACAAACAGAGACTTTAAGACCAGAGTCTCTATACATTTTGGTGGCAGTTTAATTAGCATTGGCGGAGGTTCTTTACAGTACCTATCAAGTTCTACAAAAGATCAAGAATTAAGGTAAACAACTTGTTTGAGAAAGCACATGTGCATATAGAGGGTCCTTTTGATGAGAGTGGTGGTGGATCAAAATATGTAATGTTGATTGTTGAAAGGTTAAGCAGATTTGGTCATGTGTATTTCCTAAAAGGTGTATCTGAAGCAACTGAGAAATTGTCTAATTGGCTAAACTTGATTGAAAATGTTTATGATAAGAAATTGGGCACACTTATAATTGATAAAGGAGCAGAAATTTGCAGTGATGAAATTAAGTAATTCTTGAGATCTAAGGGTATTGATTGGATGGAGATTGGTCAATTTAAATATTCGGTCAAAAAACTAATGTGTTGATACCTGCAAGTGAGAGAACTCAAAAACGACAGAGACACGGGGAAATGACATTTATTGGTTATAACAAGAGGTTTTACAAATTTTTGGATATGCCCAAGACTATAAAGTTAGCGAAAATTGCCTATTTTGAAAGACCTAGGGATTGGAATCAAATTCATTCAAACACAGAGCGTTTGTACGGCTTTCCAAAAACTAGTGAGAGATCTGTAAGTGAAGAAAGTAGGGTGACATCTTGTGATGAAGTGAAGCAATAGCAACAGCAATCAGTGAAAACAGAGAGTTTAACGCCTAGTAAAAGTTCACCCAAGAGTAAAACAGCAAAAACACGAGTCAGAACCGACAGACAGGTAAAGCAGGAGGACAAAGAAGTTCAGTTGGAACAAGTAAGTGCAGGGAAGAGAGAAGAAACCAAATATATACTCATTCCTTATTTGTCCAAGCCAGGTAAATTCCACAGAGTTCCAGTAGGAAAAGACTATACTGATGATGATGATAACTGTGTTGTTCAAAGAAGGTAAAAGTGATATTTTGAAGATGTGTTTTGCAAAAGATGTGAGTGTTTGTGTATAGTAGTTTGATAAATAACGTTATAAGTAGTGTAGAGAACAAATGAATGTTACTTATAGAAGTTAAGTTGTTATTGTGGTTAAGATAATGTGTATCTAGTAAGGACAGAAAATTACATTTAAAGAGGGGGAATTGTCAGTGTGTAATTCATGTATGATGTGTGTTTAAATGTAATCTTATGTGATAGGATTGTGATTGTAATAGAATTGTATTCCCAGGATGTAGTTTGACACAGAAGGGTTAAACAGCAAAGTAACAAGCTGTGAGAATGTGACCCTGAGTTCTTGCTCTGTGAAAGATTAGGGCGTGCCAGAGATAAACTTCCTTCCACGTCTGTCTGCTGATGGTGTATGTTGTCTATTTTGAGCTGCTTAAGTAAAGCTGAAAACTTGCTTTTACCGGAGAGTCCAGAGTCCATTATTCTGAGCTTCTGCGATACTCTGCTACACGCTAACAGTAATCAGGAGCAGAAAGGTTTTCATCCTGTTGTACGCAGACGATATAGTGCTTTTCTCCCTCTCTCGGTTGGGTCTTAAAAACCTTCTGAAGATTTTCAGGACTGACTGCTGAGAGGAATATCTGTCAATCAATTTCTCCAAGACTAAAGTTATGGTTTTTGGCAGAGACTTCTGAGATATAAATGGTCTTTAGACCAACATGCCATAGCAGCTCAGCTAATTGAACCTACTCTACAACTCTTCAGTAGCAAAATTTTAGCACAAATGCTACATGGTGCACAAATCTGAAGCGTAGATCATAACACTTGATGGAAAAGATAGTAGTCACCTTCTCGATGTCAGGGGTCTGCAGGAACTCTAACGGCAACGTCTGGTTCATGCCAACATTGTTCACTGGAGAAAGACCAAAAGGTACACACTCGCATTGGTAAAGAACTTGGAGAGATTTGCGATGGAAATACACTGAGAACAGACATAGGCAAACATGAGTCCTCAAGGTGTTTAAGACTTCAACTCCCACAATTCCTAACAGCCGGAATTGGGGAAGTTGAAATCCAAAACACCTGGAGGATTGTAGTTTGCCCATGCCTGATATAGAATGAATCTGGTTTGGCACCACCTTAACTGCCATGGGAGAGCCATCGAAACCAAGTGATTGTCCTTGACTCTCTTTCAAAGGATCCATTCTAGTTGGGAATCAAGAAATGGGAATCCCAGCTCTCAAAAGGAAAAGATGGAGGCATAATTTACCCAAAACGCCAATCTCCAAGCCTTCCAGAGCTTTGTGGATGGATTCGTAGATTTCTGAGCCTCCAGTGAAATCCGCCTGAATCACTTTGGTGCTCCGGCCATAGAGTTGCTCTGCGGAGAAAGGGGGGGGGGGGAGATGGGCGTGCCTCAGTTTCCCCATTTTAAAAAGGAGCCAAAAGTGTCAAATGGAACAAACCCAAATCCAGTGAAAAGTATCCCAGTTATCACATGCATCTACACTGTAGACTAGAGCAATGGCTTTTTGCAGCCAACTAAAAAAATGTACAGAATGCATCCTGAAAGCTGTCTCCAACGTCTGCACTCTCCACCTGTTTTTCAGTGGTACTTATTTTTGCAAATGCAATATTGAGAATATTAAAACACTGAAATGATTTGCAGAGCCAATGTTAACGATCAAGTCAATATGTCAATCCTTGTCTCACCAATTTCAGCAGCCACTTGCTTCA
The DNA here is from genome assembly GCF_037176765.1 of Anolis sagrei. Lineage (NCBI taxonomy): Eukaryota > Metazoa > Chordata > Lepidosauria > Squamata > Anolidae > Anolis > Anolis sagrei. The sequence continues at coordinate 81,263,805 of NC_090035.1, read as the reverse complement.
GCTTTTCCATGGAGCGGCTGACCAGGACGATATCGAGACCTTTCTTGGCAAGCTGGGAAGGGAAAAACAGAGTTGGAAAAGTCATGGGTGCATCTACACTGCAGAAACAATACTTTGCTCTTATGTACTTTGCTCTTGAGGGAGAGTCCAATATTTGCACTGGTATATAATAATAATAATAATAATTATTATTATTATTATTATTATTATTATTATTTCACCAAAAATCTCTCACTTGCTGTACATGGATGATCTAAAGCTTTATGAAAAATCGGAAACTGAAATCGAGTCACTGACCAACACAGTCAGAATCTTCAGCACTGATATCGGTATGGAGTTCGGCCTAGACAAATGTGCCACAGTGGCATTAAAGAAAGGGACAATTACACAAAGCAAGGGCATAGAGATGCCAAACGGACAAACCATAAAGTGCAATCAGCCTGAAGCCTACAAATACCTGGGCATACTACAATTGGACAATACGCCAGACTAATCTGATCTCTTTCTTCGATAGAGCTACAAGCTGGGTAGATGCGGGGAATGATGCCGTGGATGTAGCGTACCTGGATTTCAGGAAGGCCTTCTTTGACAAGGTCCCCCATGATCTTCTGGCAAGGAAACTAGTCCAATGTGGGCTAGGCAAAACTACGGTGAGGTGGATCTGGAATTGGTTAAATGGACGAACACAGAGAGTGCTCACTAATGCTTCCTCCTCATCTTGGAAAGAAGTGACAAGTGGAGTGCCACAAGCAGGGTTCCGTCCTGGGCCCGGTCCTGTTTAACATCTTTATTAATGACTTAGATGAAGGGCGAGAAGGCAGGATCATCAAGTTTGCAGACGACACCAAATTGGGAGGGATAGCCAATAGGCCTGTGCGGTTTCGTTCGTTAATTCGTTATTTCGTTATTAATTCGTTATTTTTACCACATCCGAAGCGATTTCAAAACACATTTTCAAACCCGGAAGGGTTTAAAAATATCGAAACAGCAGCCCCATATATTTTACGAGCTTCAGCTCGTGTCGTTAATGGGATGGAGGCTGCTGAGTGCTGCTGGTGCCTGGGAGTCAATCCGGCGCTCCCAAGCACCCCAGCAGTGCACCGTGGCAGGAGCCGGAGCCATCCAATCGGCTCCGGCTCCTGCGCCCTCCTCCTCCTCCTCCTAGCACTTCCTGCGGGGCTTTGAGCGCAAGGCGAGCTGTGAGATCATGTGGCTGCGTCACGTGAAAGGGAGCCAGCCAGGCCCAGCAGCAGAAGCAGAAGCAGAAGCAGCCTCCACTGCCGCACGGCCAGGAGAGCCAGGCTGGGCTTGTCAGCAGCAACGGGGACCAAGCTGGCGAGGAGGGAAGCCAGGCAGCCTGGGCGAGTGGAAGCAGCCTCCTTGGAGAGAGAGACAGAGAGAGAGAGGGGGGAGAGAAAGGTCAGCCAGGCGCCCCCTCCTCTTCCTTCCTTCCTTCCTTCCTTCCTTCCTTCCTTCCTTCCTTCCTTCCTTCCTTCTCACCCGCCTTCGGATTGCAGCAGCTCTTTGCAACCCCCCCCCCCCATCCTCTCTTTCTCTCCTCCCATTCTCCTGCCTCCCTTTTGCAAGATGCAGGGTCGCTTTGTATGTGTGTGTGTGTGTTTGTGTATGACAGAGCCTTGGTGCCTTTATGCTCCCCCCCCCCTCCCAATCCTCTCCCTCTGCTGTTTTGTGCACATCCAGGTGCATTGGTTTGTTGTCTCTTTTGTGCTCCACCGAGGCTTGTTTGTCTCTCTCTGTGTAATAGAAATGTGTGTGGGAAGTATACATGTTTATAGGTGTTTATATTTTTATATAGTATATAAGTAAGTATACCTCCACCCTGATCATGGAACAGTACCTATATTTATTTATGTGTTTGTTTGCATACATAATATATATGTGTGTTTGTGTGAGTGCGCGCGCGCCATCCAATCGGCTCCGGCTCCTGCGCCCTCCTCCTCCTCCTCCTAGCACTTCCTGCAACACAGCTGGGAGGAGGAGGAGGGCGCAGGAGCCGGAGCCGATTGGATGGCGCGCGGAGGCCGGTTGTGTGAGTTTTCAGGGCTGTATGTATGACCATGTTCCAGAAGCATTCTCTCCTGACATTTTGCCCACATCTATGGCAGGCATCCTCAGAGGTCTGTTGGAAACTACTAGGCCTGTTTGATCAAGAAAAAATTTCTAAAGAAACTAGGCAAATGGAGTTTAAAAAATGTTTTGTAAATATTTACGAAATTTCGTAAATAACAAAACATTTTTTTGGAAAGTTTTGTAAATATTTTAAATATTGAAACAAAAAAACGCCCCAATTACAAATCGATTTTAGAAACAAATTTTTTCTTGATCAAACAGGCCTAATAGCCAATAGTCCAGAGGACAGGAGCAGGATTCAAAGCGATCTTGACAGATTAGAGAAATGGGCCAAAACTAACAAAATGAAGTTCAACAGTGACAAATGCAAGATACTCCACTTTGGCAGAAAAAATGAAATGCAAAGATACAGAATGGGGGACGATGCCTGGCTCGAGAGCAGTACGTGTGAAAAAGATCTTGGAGTCCTCGTGGACAAGAAGTTAAACATGAGCCAACAATGTGATGTGGCGGCAAAAAAAGCCAATGGGATTTTGGCCTGCATCAAGAGGAGCCTAGTGTCTAGATCTAAGGAAGTAATGCTACCCCTCTATTCCGCTTTGGTTAGACCACACCTGGAATATTGTGTCCAATTCTGGGCACCACAATCAAAGAGAGATATTGACAAGCTGGAATGTGTCCAGAGGAGGGCGACTAAAATGATCAAGGGTCTGGAGAACAAGCCCTATGAGGAGCGGCTTAGGGAACTGGGCATGTTTAGCCTGAAGAAGAGAAGGCTGAGAGGAGATATGATAGCCATGTATAAATATGTGAGAGGAAGCCACAGGGAGGAGGAGGGAGCAAGCTTGTTTTCTGCTTCCTTGGAGACTAGGACGCAATGGAACAATGGCTTCAAACTACAAGAGAGGAGATTCCATCTGAACATTAGGAAGAACTTCCTGACTGTGAGAGCCGTTCAGCAGTGGAACTCTCTGCCCCGGAGTGTGGTGGAGGCTCCTTCTTTGGAAGCTTTGAAGCAGAGGCTGGATGGCCATCTGTCAGGGGTGCTTTGAATGCAATATTCCTGCTTCTTGGCAGAATGGGGCTGGACTGGATGGCCCATGAGGTCTCTTCCAACTCTTTGATTCTTTGATTCTATGATTCTATGATTCTGTGATTATAAATATGCATAGGCAAGTAGACTAAGAATCCCATTTTTGTATCTCCCTTTTTCTCTCTTGACTCAAAGCTGCCACTCACCTCATGGGCATAAGCTTTTCCAATGCCGGATGTAGCGCCGGTGACCACTGCAAAAAACAAGAAAAGGGACAGATTAGGATTTATGCATTGATGCAAACTTTCAAATCCTCATTTTAATATCCAGAGATTCCTCCCAAGTTTTGTCATGAAAATATCATTGCAGATTTGATAAACGTGGATTTCATAATGTGTGGGAATGAATGGAAGAATGAATGAGTGGAGCTAATAATTTTGGAGACACCAAACGCAGCATTGCCCAGACACGCATCAAGGAACATGAAAGGCATTGCAAACTACTCCAACCAGAGAAGTCAGCCATAGCAGAGCACCTGATGAACCAGCCTGGACACAGCATATTATTTGAGAACACAGAAGTGCTGGACCACACCAACAACCACCATGTCAGACTACACAGAGAAGCCATTGAAATCCACAAGCATGCGGACAATTTCAACAGAAAGGAAGAGACCATGAAAATGAACAAAATCTGGCTACCAGTATTAAAAAACTCTAAAATTACAACAGCAAAACAACAGAGAGGAAAACAGGCAGGGACATCTAATCACCTTTCAAGAAGAGTTTGCTCCAGGCACAGTCAGCCCATTGTATGCTAATCAAGGTGGTCAGTTGAGACATTCACACCTCGCTCCAACAGACAAGAGTCCTTTGTCTCACCCTGGTCATTATTCCACAGATATATAAACCCCTTTTTTCCCAGCTCCAGCAGACCTCACTACCTCTGAGGATGCTTGCCATAGATGCAGGCGAAACGTCAGGAGAGAATGCCTCTAGAACATGGCCATATAGCACGGAAAAACCCACAAGAACTGAGCTTGTTTTAAGGGAGGCATTAACCACCACCTTCACCCGCTCTGCCAAACCCCCTCTGGCTTCCTTTACCAGCCAGGAAGGGCAGGGGTCTAGGATGCTTGTGGTGGGCCTCGCCTCCCCAAGAATCCTGATCATAGAATCATAGAATCAAAGAGTTGGAAGAGACCTCCTGGGCCATCCAGTCCAACCCCATTCTGCCAAGAAGCAGGAATGTTGCATTCAAATAACCCCTGACAGATGGCCATCCAGCCTCTGTTTAAAAGCTTCCAAAGAAGGAGCCTCCACCACACTCCGGGGCAGAGAGTTCCACCGCTGAACGGCTCTCACAGTCAGGAAGTTCTTCCTCGTGTTCAGATGGAATCTCCTCTCTTGTAGTTTGAAGCCATTGCTCCATTGCATCCTAGTCTCCAAGGAAGCAGAAAACAAGCTTGCTCCCTCCTCCTCCCTATGGCTTCCTCTCACATATTTATACATGGCTATCATATCCCCTCTCAGCCTTCTCTTCTTCAGGCTAAACATGCCCAGCTCCTTTAGCCGCTCCTCATAGGGCTTGTTCTCCAGACCCTTGATCATTTTAGTCGCCCTCCTCTGGACACATTCCAGCTTGTCAATATCTCTCTTGAATTGTGGTGCCCAGAATTGGACACAATATTCCAGGTGTGGTCTAACCAAAGCGGAACAGAGCATGGGGAGCAGGACTTCCTTAGATCTAGACACTAGGCTCCTATTGATGCAGGCCAAAATCCCATTGGCCTTTTTTTGCCGCCACATCACATTCCTGGCTCATGTTTAACTTGTTGTCCACGAGGACTCCAAGATCTTTTTCACACGTACTGCTCTCGAGCCAGGCATTGTCCCCCATTCTGTATCTTTGCATTTCGTTTTTCCTGCCAAAGTGGAGTATCTTGCATTTGTCCCTGTTGAACTTCATTTTGTTAATTTGGGCCAATCATCTCTCTAATCTGTCAAGATCCCTTTGAATCCTGCTCCTGTCCTCTGGAGTCTTGGCTCTCCCTCCCAATTTGGTGTCGTCTGCAAACTTGATGATCCTGCCTTCTAGCCCTTCGTCTAAGTCATTAGATGACCTCATCGAGTTGAACAGATCAAAACGAATCCAACAAAACTGGACAAGCAGATGCTTGTGTTACATCCTCAGAGACTGCCGTTAACGTGGTGTCAAAGCCCGAACGGATCGAAGCGACTTTGTCCGCAAAGTACTGAGCAAAGGCTTCAAAGTCGTCAGGGGACCCACTCGAGGTGGGATTCAACAACCCTCTGACTACTCGAAACAGCTCTGCCGGACGGTTCCTTGCGGACGCAATATTGGCCGAATAAAAAGTTCCCCAGGGGCGTTAGAGTGCAAGTGAGTCACCAAACTACAACTCCCAGGATGGCCTAGCATTGAGTTAGAATCACAGTACTGGACGTCTCATCACATGCTATGGAATTCCTGGGAGTTGTCGTTCGGCAAGATCTTGAGCCTTCCATACCAAAAAAAAAAAAAGCTCTGGTGCCTCACCAAACTACAACTCCCTGGATCTCCTTAGCATTGAGTCTCGGTAGTCAAAGTGGTGCCGAACGCATGATACAGTGCAGAATAGATGCGCCCTTGGGGAGTCCATGGAGCGTGTTTGCACTCACCTGCCCAGGTGCCGTAATGGGAGAAGTCCACCGCTTTCCAATACTCGGAGAGAATGTGGACGCGGACCTTGAACCAAATGAACCAGGAGGCTCTCAGGAGCATCCAAAAGGCAACGGCACCTCCAAGGAGGCAGAAGGAGAAGTCCAGGGAAGTCATTTCACCTTGGGGAGCCATTGCCACCTTTCCCGATGCTCTCCTTGCGCCACCCGTCACCACTGATGTGCAAGACAGGCAGGGAGAAATTAATTCACGCCGAATACAGATCCTTTTATTTCCAGACCTATGCGGAGTCGGTTCACACCTCTTTCTGGCTCCAAGGCACATGCGCTTCCAAGTGCCAGAACACTCCCACATTGTCCAGCAACACCTTTGCTTTCAGCACATCCAAACTTTTGCTCCATGCGGGGTGAGTCAATGCTTGGGATGATGAGATGATTTCAGATTGTGGAAGACCTATGTCGGCCTAGATGTACATCGTCTCAGAGACGCATCTGTGGTGCACAAGCCATAGAGGACCTTGTGCGAGGAATGAAAACTCTATGTGCCAATGGCGTGCACCAGGACGAATGCGCAAGGCTGGTTTGGAGACATCAGTTCCAGCGCATGCTCCCAATAAGGATGCTCGCACAGGCAAACATTGGCTTGCGCCACCTTTCTGGCTCCAAGGCACACATGCTTCAAAGAACCAAAATACTTCAAATAATAACAATAGTGGGTGTTGTAGGTTTTTTTGGGCTTTATGGCCATATTCTAGAAGCATTCTCTCCTGACGTTTCGCCTGCATCTATGGCAAGCATCCTCAGAGGGAGTGAGGTCTGTTGGAACTAGGAAAAAGGGTTTATATATCTGTGGAATGACCAGGGTGGGACAAAGAACTCTTGTCTGCTGAAGGCTCCAGCAGACAAGAGTCCTTTGACCTAGCTCCAGCAGACAATAATCCTTTGTCCCACCCTGGGCATTCCACAGATATATAAACCCTTTATCCTAGTTCCAACAGACCTCACAAACTCTGAGGATGTTTGCCATAGATGCAGGCGAAACATCAGGAGAGAATGCCTCTAGACTATGGCCATACAGCCCGAAAAACCTACAACAACCCAGTGATTCTGGCCATGAAAGCCTTCGACAATAGTAATAGTAATAGTAATAATAATAATGTCCTCTGAGGATGCCAGCAGCCACAGGTGCAGGCGAAATGTCAGGAGAAAGTGCTGCTGCTCAAACACATTGGCCATACAACCCAGAAAGCACACTGCACCCCAATGTCTATTATATGCGTTTCTATCCCCCTTTGATCCCTTGACTAGCCTCCGAGTGCCATTGACTAGTATAAATACATTGCTCTTGATCAGTTTCTGAGTACCACTCACTCCTTCCCACTCACACACCTTTCCCCCTTTCTTCTTTCTCTCCTTCCTTGCCTGTTTTCTTTTCCTTCTTTCCCTTTCTCTTTCTTTCTTCTTCCATCGTTCCTCCTCCTTTCCTTTCCTTTCCTTTCCCTTTCTCTCTCTCTTTCTCATTTTTCCTATCTGCCTTCCTTCTCTTCTTCCTTCCTTCCTTCCTCCTCCTTTCCTTTCATTCCCCTTTCTCTCTCTCTCTCTCCCTTTCTCTCTCCCTCTCTCTCTTTCTTTCCTTTCTCCCTTCCTTCTCTTCTTCCTTCTTTCTTTCCTTCCTTCCTTCCCCTTTCCTTTCATCCCCCTCTCTCTTTCTTTCCATTCTTCCTTCCTTCCATCTTTCATTCCTTCCTTCTCCTTTTATTTCATTTCCCTTTCTCTCTCTCCCTCTTTCTCTCTTTCTTTCCTTTCTCCCTTCCTTCTCTTCTTCCTTCCTTCCTTCCTTCCCCTTCCCCCTCTCTCTTTCTTTCCATTTTTCCTTCCTTCTTTCATTCATTCCTTCCTCCTCCTTTCGTTTACTTTTCTCTCTCTCTCTCTCCGTCCCTCTCTCTCTCTTTCTTTCCTTTCTCCCTTCCTTCTCTTCTTCCTTCCTTCCTTCCTTCCCCTTTACTTTCATTCCCCCTCTCTTTCTTTCCATTCTTCCTTCCTTCCTTCTTTAATTCCTTCCTTCTCCTTTCCTTTCCCTTCCCTTTCTCTCTCTCTTTTCTTTTTTCCTATCTGCCTGCCTTCTCTTCTTCCTTCCTTCCTCCCTTCCTCCTCCTTTCCTTTCATCCCCCCACTCTCTCTTTCCCTCTCTCTCCTTCTTTCTCTCTTTCTTTCCTTTCTCCCTTCCTTCTTCCTTCCTTCCCCTTTCCTTTCATTCCCCCTCTCTCTTTCTTTCCATTCTTCCTTCCTTCCTTCTTTCATTCCTTCCTTTTCCTTTCATTTCCCTTTCTCTCTCTCTCTCTCCCTTTCTTTCCATTCTTCCTTCCTTCTTTCATTCATTCATTCTCTTTTCCTTTCATTCCCCCTTCTCTCTCTCTTTTCTTTCTCCCTTCCTTATCTTCTTCCTTCCTCTTTTCTTTCATTCCCCTTCTTTCTCTCTTTCTTTTCTCCCTTCATTTGTTCCTTTCATTCCCATTTCTCTCTCTCTCCTTCCTTCCTTCCTTCCTTCCTTCCTTCCTTCCTTCCTTCCTTCCTTCCTTCCTTCCTTCCCCTTTCTTTTCATTCCCTTTCTCCCTCTCTCTTTCTTGCCTTTCTACCTTCCTTCCTTCATTCATTCTCTTTTCTTTCATTTCCCCTTCTCTCTCTCTCTTTCCTTTCTCCCTTCCTTTTCTTCTTCTTTCCTTTCTCTTTTCTTTCATTCCCCTTCTTTCTCTCTTTCCTTTCTCCCTTCATTCTTTCCTTTCCTTTTCCTTTCCCTTTCTCTCTCTCTCTCTTTCCTTCCTTCCTTCCTTCCCCTTTCTTTTCAGTCCCTTTCTTCCTCTTTTTTTCTTGCCTTTCTACCTACCTACCTTCATTCATTCATTCATTCATTCATTCATTCTCTTTTCCTTTCATTCCCCTTCTTTCTCTCTCTTTCCTTTCTCCCTTCGTTCTTTCCTTTCATTCCCCTTTCTCTCTCTCTCTCTCTCTTCTTCCTTCCTTCCTTCCCCTTTCTTTTCATTCCCTTTCTTCCTCTCTCTTTCTTGCCTTTCTACCTTCCCTCCTTCTCTTTTCCTTTCATTCCCCTTTCTCTCTCTCCCTCTCTTTTCTTTCTCCCTTCCTTCTCTTCTTCCAACCTCTTTCCCGGCACCCAGTGTTCATCAGCAAACTGGGTGCCGTGCCAAAAGATCTCAGCTGAAGACAATTTGGACAGAAAATCAAGAAAACTCATGACTATTCATAATTCATGACCTCCTCGCTTTGATGTTGACCTGCTCTATCTGTCTAGAACGTCTGGTGGCAGAGGACTTTTGCAAGTCAAGAAGAACAACACACCCTGGCAGAAGATGTCAAGGAAAGCCAAGAACGTGCTTTGAATGAAGTCAATAATTAGAAACTTCTCAAAGCACAGCAGACAAAGAGTCAGTACAAGAAAACTGCACTCCAAACCAGAGCTGACAGCTAGCACAGCAAAGCCACCCACTTTCTCTCCCTCCTTCTCACCTTCTGGGTGCCATGCTGAAAGATCTCAGCTGGCATTTGGAAACAATACACATGGACAAAATCATGAACTGTCAACTGCAAAAGGCCACCTGACTTGGTGGGACAGAAAGAGGGGAAAAGGAGGGAAGGAGAGAAGGAAGGAAATAAAGAAGGGTAGAGAAGGAAGGAAGGAGAGAAGGAGGGAGAGAAATAGGGAAAGAAGGAGGGAAGGAGAGGAGGAAGGAAATAAAGAAGGGTAGAGAAGGAAGGAAGGTGAGAAGGAGGGAGAGAAATAGGGAAAGAAGGAGGGAAGGAGAGAAAGAAAGAAAGAAAGAAAGAAAGAAAGAAGGGTAGAGAAGGAAGGAAGGAGAGAAGGAGGGAGAGAAAGAGGGGAAAAGGAGGGAAGGAGAGGAGGAAGGAAATAAAGAAGGGTAGAGAAGGAAGGAAGGAGAGAAGGAGGGAGAGAAATAGGGAAAGAAGGAGGGAAGGAGAGGAGGAAGGAAATAAAGAAGGGTAGAGAAGGAAGGAAGGTGAGAAGGAGGGAGAGAAATAGGGAAAGAAGGAGGGAAGGAGAGGAGGAAGGAAATAAAGAAGGGTAGAGAAGGAAGGAAGGTGAGAAGGAGGGAGAGAAATAGGGAAAGAAGGAGGGAAGGAGAGGAGGAAGGAAATAAAGAAGGGTAGAGAAGGAAGGAAGGTGAGAAGGAGGGAGAGAAATAGGGAAAGAAGGAGGGAAGGAGAGGAGGAAGGAAATAAAGAAGGGTAGAGAAGGAAGGAAGGTGAGAAGGAGGGAGAGAAATAGGGAAAGAAGGAGGGAAGGAGAGGAGGAAGGAAATAAAGAAGGGTAGAGAAGGAAGGAAGGTGAGAAGGAGGGAGAGAAATAGGGAAAGAAGGAGGGAAGGAGAGAAAGAAAGAAAGAAGGGTAGAGAAGGAAGGAAGGAGAGAAGGTGGGATAGAAAGAGGGAAAAAGGAGGGAAGGAGAGAAGGAAGGAAAGAAGGGTAGAGAAGGAAGGAAGGAGAGAAGGTGGGATAGAAAGAGGGAAAGAAGGAGGGAAGGAGAGAAAGAAGGAAAGAAAGAAAGATAGAGAAGGAAGGAGAGAAGGTGGGACAGAAAGGGGGGAAAAGGAGGGAAGGAGGGAAGGAAGAAAATAAAGAAGGGTAGAGAAGGAAGGAAGGAAGGAAGGAAGGAAGGAAGGAAGGAGAGAAAGTGGGACAGGAGAGAAAGTGGGACACAATTCAAGAGAGATATTGACAAGCTGGAATGTGTCCAGAGGTGGGTGACTAAAATGATCAAGGGTCTGGAGAACAAGCCCTATGAGGAGCGGCTTTAGGAGCTGGGCATGTTTAGCCTGAAGAAGAGAAGGCTGAGAGGAGATATGATAGCCATGTATAAATATGTGAGAGGAAGCCACAGGGAGGAGGAGGGAGCAAGCTTCCTTTCTGCTTCCTTGGAGACTAGGACTCAATGGAACAATGGCTTCAAACTACAAGAAAGGAGATTCCATCTGAACATGAGGAAGAACTTCCTGACTGTGAGAGCCGTTCAGCAGTGGAACTCTCTGCCCCGGAGTGTGGTGGAGGCTCCTTCTTTGGAAGCTTTTAAGCAGAGGCTGGATGGCCATTTGTCAGGGGTGATTTGAATGCAATATTCCTGCTTCTTGGCAGAATGGGGTTGGACTGGATGATGGCCCATGAGGTCTCTTCCAACTCTTTGATTCTAGGATTCTATGATTCTCTCTGTATTATGATTTCTTTATTTTCCTATTTTATCCTGTATTTCTATATTTCCCTTTATGTATTTGACCTTGCCCTGGCCTTTTGCCCCCTTCCCCTCTCCTTGGGGGAAATCTACAAGGAAGCTGCCCGGTTCTGGAAAAGCAATCAGCGATCATAAAAAGACCCTTCTCTTTGGACATTCTTTGCATGGACAATAGTCAAGGAAATCCTTTTGACTTTGGAGTTGGGCCACCATTAGGATTTCCATTTGGCAGACTTTTTAATCATATAACCATGGGGGGAATACGACCTTAGGAAAGTCCTCTTTTCCTCCAAGCCGTTTTTCTTTCAAATCTTCCCACTAAGGACATCCACAAAAGTTCCCCCTTTGTGCCCTATCTGATTGTAAGAGGAAAACCTGGATTAAGCCATCAATGCTTATCACAGACCCATCTCAGGACAATAAAGTGGCTTCCCTGGAAGGCCGATCCCCAGCCTGTTGGGGTTCAGCCTGAGTTTGAACTTGAACCTGATTCTCTGTTTGTTCCTCCTGATGCTAATGAAAATATGTTTACTGATGCTAATGAAAATGTACCTCTTGATGCCACTGCTGCTGAAATTAGTGAGGAAGAAACTTCTGTAGGTTTGGAAAATGCCAATGTTCCTGAAATTAGTGAGGAAGGAACTTCTGTAGATTTGGAAAATGAAAGTACCAGTGTTCATGAGAATGTTTCAGAGGGAAGCCATGACCTTTCACTCCCTTCTGCACCTGGTAACTTTAATGAGAACAGAAGGGGCCAGATTTGGCAAGACAGGAATAAATCACTCAGCTTGCGTAGGTCTTCCCGATGAAAAGAAATACAAACAATGGCTTCAAAGCAGAGGGGCGGTTCACGGAACCAATTCTTCGGCTTTAAGTGCCTTCCGCCGAGCTGACTTTCTCAGTTCAGACATCGTTTCAGATTGATGAAGACCTTGGCAGTTTTCCCGGTTTCCCTGGCCATGGTCTTGAAAGATTTCTAGGATATCAAGTACGGTTAGTGGATTGCTAACAGGTTCCAGTATTTTACAGTGTGGCTTTGGGTTTTGCTTTGTCCATTTAAATTCATGTTTGCTGATTTTGCTGTGGCTTTTGACTTGCATTTTTCCTTTATTTTGTAACCATTTTTCTTCAATAAAAAGGATTGTTTTTCACAGTCAAGTGTGGTGGATAGTTATCTTAGGGCCTCGTTCCCTGCTCTGGATTGCAACACAGCCTCAATAAGCCTAAGGACATTAAAACTCCATAATCCACTCCAGAATGCATTGTTTACCTTCATCCCGCCTCCCTCCCTTCTGATTCACTGGAGCATCGAGGCAGCAGGAGCCTCCTGATAGGCTCTGGCACCCCATGAAAGCTATGTGATTGGCCCTTATGCATGGAGGATGGCCAAGCCTCCTCCCAGCTGTCAGCCAATCCCCTTCGAGATGGGTGGGAGGGGGGGAGCGGGAATTTTGAAACTCACAACTCTGTATTTTCTATAAAAATGGCCTTTACTTCTGTAACCACATGCTCTGCTTGGCGAATGATTGCCACTCTGCATCGTTTTCAGCTGAATTGCTAATAAACATCTCGGTGGCACTTCCTTCAACTTGGTGAGAACCTTTATTGGGAAAAATCAGGGATTGGGTGCTTCTCTCTGTCTCGCCAGGGTAACGAACTCTTTAATGAGTCTGATTGACTCCTAAATTCCTGCTCTATAACAAAGGTAGGACTAAAACATTGCAGCCAGTGTCAGGAATCTCCAAAAACTAGCCAGGGTCAACAGAAGCACAATGTGGATATTTAAAGGAGGGGTAACCGCATAGAACTATAGCAGCAAATAATACTTGTCCACTCAGAATGCATAATGAGGAATTTATTAAATTGTGATGCAACCATCCTTTCGACAACATACGATTTGGCTTCGAACATGGCGACCTGATTGCTCCGTACGGTCCTGGTCCTGGTCCAGCTCCTTTCCACAGGAATCATCAGGAAATGGTAATGACGTTATTTAAAAAGGGCCTTCGTCATGTTCCGATGTATCCACATTCCATAGGTCGTGTGCAGCAAGGATGGTGGGAAAATAATATTTTCTATGTTGCGCTGAACCAAAAGCCAAAGAAAGAAGAAAGTTAAGTATTATCACTTTTGGAAAAGTTTGGCAGAGGCAAGGTCATCGGCAGAGTGGCTCAAGGTACATCTACACTGGGTATTTGTAGGTTTTTTCGGGCTATATGGCCTTGTTCTAGAGGCATTCTCTCCTGATGTTTCACCTGCATCTATGGCAAGCATCCTCAGAGGTGGTGAGGTCTGTTGGAACTAGGAAAAAGGGTTTATATATCTGTGGAATGACCGGGGTGGGACAAAGGACTCTTGTCTGTTGGAGCGAGGTGTGAATGTTTCAACTGACCACCTTGATTAGCATTTGATGGCTTGGCAGTGCCTGGGGGAATCTTTTTGTTGAGAGGTGATTAGCTGTGCCTGATTGTTTATTAATTTTTGAGTTTTTTAATACTGGTAGCCAGATTTTGTTCATTTTCCCCCCAGGTACTTCCAAGGCATTAAATACTAATCAAGGTGGTCAGTGGAGACATTCACACCTAGCTCCAGCAGACAAGAGTCCTTTGTCCCACCCTGGTCATTCCACAGATATATAAACCCAATTTTCCTAGTTCCAACAGACCTCACTACCTCTGAGGATGCTTGCCATAGATGCAGGCGAAACGTCAGGAGAGAATGCCTCTAGAACATGGCCATATAGCCCGAAAAAAACCTACAACAACCCAGTGATTCCGACCATGAAAGCTGTTGCAACTCAGGATAGTATTCACCTTTCTCCAGACACCACCACGCCAAAGCTGTAGGCTTTTGTAGTTTATTGAAAAAAGCAAAATCAAAACAAAGAACTAGAAATGCAATAGGTCCATAGGCAAAACAGAGACTTAAATGCAAAGGCAATGTTCCCAAGATCCAAAGGCAAAAACATGAAGCATAATCCTTTAGCAATGGCCAAACAAAAGTCCATGGTAAACAGTTGAAAACAAGACCCGAATCCCAGACTCAGGAAGCCAGAAGCGCGCTGCTAAAAGCCAAGGAAAATCTCCAGAAGTTAATATGGGAAGAGCAATGTTGGACTGACAAAAACTGCTAAAAGCCAGTTTACAAGACTAAATACCCTTTGTGAACATGAAAGCATTGCGTTGACCTTTGGCACCTTTGGCTTCTCGCTTGCTGGTCAAGCGAGTGCTTCTCCGGAGCCTTAATTGAAACTAAATCCAGACAAGACAGAGGTACTCCTGGTCAGTCGAAAGGCTGAACAGGGAATAGGGTTACAGCCTGAGCTTGACGTGGTTACACTCCCCCTGAAGGTGCGGGTTCGCAGTTTGGGAGTGATCCTGGACTCATCGCTGATCCTGGAACCTCAGGTCTCGGCAGTGGTCAGGGGAGCTTTTGCACAATTAAAACTTGTGCGCCAGCTGCACCCATGCCTTGGGAAGTCTGACTTGGCCACGGTAGTCCACGCTCTGGTTACATCCTGTATAGACTACTGCAACGCTCTCTACGCGCGGTTGCCTCTGAAGACTGCTCGGAAGCTGCAATTAGTCCAACGAGCGGCAGCCAGATTACTAACGGGAGCGGGGTACAGGGAGCATACTACTCCTCTGTTGCACCAGCTCCACTGGCTGCCAATTAGTTTCTGAGCACAATTCAAAGTGCTGGCGTTGACCTATAAATTCCTAAACAACTCCGGCCCAGTTTACTTGTCCGAACGGATTCTCCCCTATGAACCATCAAGGTTGTTAAGATCTTCTGGAGGGACCCTGCTCTCTGTCCCACCACCCTCGCAACTGCGTCTGGTGGGGACGAGGGACAGGGCCTTCTCGGTGGTGGCCCCTCGGCTCTGGAACTCTCTCCCACTGGAGATTAGAACTGCCCCTTCTCTCCTGACTTATAGAAAGCTGGTGAAAACTTGGCTCTGGAATTTAGCATTTGATGAGTCAATAACTCTTGACCACACGGACAGATGGTGATGAATTGTGATTTCATTTTGACGACTTGGCCTTATGTAGTTATATGATTGCTTTTAATGTATTTTATGGATTAGTGTATTATGGGGTGTGATGTTTTTAACTATTGCTTATGAATCTTTGTTGTAAACCGGCCTGAGTCCCTCTCCGGAGGTCGAGAAGACCTATATAAAAGTACCCTGCTCCCATCAATAGCCTGGCTGCCAAACGTTGGACTAGTTGCAGCTTCCAGGCAGTCTTCAGAGGCAATCCCACGTAGAGAGTGTTGCAGTAGTCTATACAGGATGTAACCAGAGCGTGGACCACCGTGGCCAAGTCAGACTTCCCAAGGTACGGGCGCAGCTGGCACACAAGCTTTAACTGTGCGAATGCTCCCCTGGTCACCGCCGAGACCTGAGGTTCCAGGCTCAGCGATGAGTCCAGGATCACTCCAAAGTTGCGAACCTGCGTGTTCAGGGGGAGTGTGACCCTGTCCAGCACAGGCTGTAACCCTATGCCCTGTTTGGCCTTGTGACTGACCAGGAGGACCTCTGTCTTGTCTGGATTTAGTTTCAATTAAGGCTCCGGAGAAGCACTCGCTTGGCCAGCAAGCGAGAAGCCAAAGGTGCCAAAGGTCAATGCAATGCTTTCATGTTTGTTCTCATCCGGACCGTCACAGCAGCCAAGCATCGGTTCAGTTCCTGGGTAGGAAGGAGTGACAGAGTTGATGTCATCTGCGTACAGATGACACCGTACCCCGAAACTCCGGATGATCTCCTCCAGCAGCTTCATGTAGATGTTGAACAACATGGGGGACAGTATTGAACCCTGAGGAACCCCACAAGACAATGGTTGTGGAGCTGAACAGGTGTCTCCCAAAAACACCATCTAGGTACGACTCTCCAGAAAGGACCGGAGCCACAGCAGAACAGTCCCTCCAAGGCCAATTCCGGCAAGGCGTCCCAGAAGGATTCTGTGGTCTTTGGGACACTTCCAAGGGGTTTTATTGACCAGGAAAGTGAGGGTTTTTTGGGGGGGGGGGGCTCTTGTCCCCAACTCACCTGCAGGCTGTGGAAGAGAGACCCGGTGGTTCTGCTGGTGAAACCCACGGTGTTCAAGGCTTTGTGGGCAAAGACCTCGGGAGATATCTTTGGAGTCCATAATTTTATGTGCCTGGCCATATTGGTGTCGACAAGGATTGGAAGGATGCTCTGAGGAGGGAAAAGGAGGCCCAAGGGAAGGACAAAGGTGCTTTCACTCTCTCGAAAAGGGAAGGACGGGAGGTCAAGTTCCAAAGATGGACCCAAGGATGGAAGCAGGACGAAGGCAAAGGGTTGGTAGAGAGAAAGATTGGCGCTTCAGAGAAAGAGGAGGAGGAGGAGACAAAGGAAAATAAAATGAAGGAAGAGGAGAGAAGAAGGAAGAAGAGAACGAAGAGAAGAAGAAGAAGAAGAAGAAGAAGAAGAAGACAAAGGAAGACAAAGGAAGAGGAGAAAACAAGAAACAAAGAAGGAGGAGGAGGAGGAGTAGAGAAAAAGGAAGAAGAGAACGAAGAGAAGAAAAAGAAGATGAAGGAAGAAGGAGGAGGAGGAGACAAAGGAAAATAAAATGAAGGAAGAGGAGAGAAGAAGGAAGAAGAGAACGAAGAGAAGAAGAAGAAGAAGAAGACAAAGGAAGACAAAGGAAGAGGAGAAAACAAGAAACAAAGAAAAAGGAGGAGGAGGAGGAGTAGAGAAAAAGGAAGAAGAGAACGAAGAGAAGAAAAAGAAGATGAAGGAAGAAGGAGGAGGAGGAGGAGAAGGAAATGGAATGAAGAAGATAAAAAAGAGGAGGAGGGAGGGGGGAAGGAGGAGGAGGAGACAAAGGAAAATAAAATGAAGGAAGAGGAGAGAAGAAGGAAGAAGAGAACGAAGAGAAGAAGAAGAAGAAGAAGAAGAAGAAGAAGACAACAAAGGAAGACAAAGGAAGAGGAGAAAACAAGAAACAAAGAAAAAGGAGGAGGAGGAGGAGTAGAGAAAAAGGAAGAAGAGAACGAAGAGAAGAAAAAGAAGATGAAGGAAGAAGGAGGAGGAGGAGAAGGAAATGGAATGAAGAAGATAAAAAAGAGGAGGAGGGAGGGGGGAAGGAGGAGGAGGAGACAAAGGAAAATAAAATGAAGGAGGAGGAGAGAAGAAGGAAGAAGAGAATGAAGAGAAGAAGAAGAAGACAAAGGAAGACAAAGGAAGAGGAGAAAAAAGAAGTGAAGAAAAAGGAGGAGGAGGAGGAGGAGGAGGAGAGAGAAAGAAGAAGAGAACGAAGAGAAGAAAAAGAAGATGAAGGGAGGAGGAGGAGGAGGAGGAGGAGGAAATGGACAGAAGAAGATAAAAAAGAGGAAGAGGGAGAAGGAGGAGGGGGGAGGAGGAGACAAAGGAAAATAAAAAGAAAGAAGAGGAGAGAAGAAGGAAGAAGAGAATGAAGAAAGAAGATAAGAAAAGAAGCTAAAAAAAGGGGGAGAAGGAGGAGGAGGGGAAAAAGGAAGAAGAGAATGAAGAGAAGAAAAAGAAGATGAAGGAAGAAGGAGAAAGAGAAGGAAAAGGAGACAGAAGAAGATAAAAAAGAGGAGGAGGAAGAAGAAGGAAGAGAGAAGAAAGAAGCTAAAGAAGACAGAGTAGGACAAAAGGAAAGAAGAAGAAAAGGGAGATGAAGGAAGAGAGGTGGAGAAAAGATAAGGAACAATAAGGAGAAAGAGACGGAGGGGAGGAGGCAGAGCAAGAAGAGGGGAAGGAGGTAGCAGTGGTAGAAGAAAGAAGAAAAAGAAGACAGAAGATGAGAAAGAAAGCAAATAAGGAGAAGGAGGAGGGAGAAGAGGAGGAGGAAGAGGGAGAGTAGGGGGGGAGCAGGAGTTGAAAGAGCATTTCAGTTGCAACATACCTGTACAATGATGCCTTTAGACCTGTATTCCACGTTTAACACCTGCGAGAATACATCCATGAAGGCCTGAAAGGAGAAGCAAGAAAAGTGTCATGTGACAGTGAACGGTCCACATGGGTCTCTTGGAATGGCATTTTCCCTCCCAAATAGCTTGCACAACTGTGCCGTTGGGGCAGTGAACCCACATTGAGTTTCACAGGAGTGCTGGGAAACATGAGAAATGGGAACGGGGTCTCTCAAGCAGAGTAATCGATTTGCGGGGTAGAAGCTGAACCACCCTGCTTAGTGTTAGTCTCACCTTGCTGGCGCTGTACACTGCGGCTAAGGGGATGGGTTTCCAGGCGGATGCAGAGCAGATGTTGATGATGATCCCCTTCTTCCTACGAAGAGAAGCATAGCAGGGAGTTAGAGGTCCCATTCCTCCTAAAGCTGTCCACGTCTAGCTACAGACTCTCCAAAACACTGCAAAAGTTGAAAACAAGCCCACCCAGAGCCCAAATCCAATACAATCCCTGTCCCATGGTGCGTCTTGATACTTCTCTGTTGACCTGGTTGGACCACAACACCCAGCATTCCTCGCCTCACATTGTTGGCTCATGTTTAACTTGTTGTCCACGAGGACTCCAAGATCTTTTTCACACGTACTGCTTTCATAGAATCCTAGAATCAAAGAGTTGGAAGAGACCTCCTGGGCCATCATCCAGTCCAACCCCATTCTACCAAGAAGCAGGAATATTGCATTCAAATCACCCCCTGACAGATGGCCATCCAGCCTCTGTTTAAAAGCTTCCAAAGAAGGAGCCTCCACCATGCTCCGGGGCAGAGAGTTCCACTGCTGAACGGCTCTCACAGTCAGGAAGTTCTTCCTCATGTTCAGATGGAATCTGAACCTACAAAACCCTATACAGTTCCGGCCCAGTTTATCTGTCCAAACGTATTCTCCCCTATGAACCATCAAGGTTGCTAAGATCTTCTGAAATAAATAAATAAACTCCAATGCATTCCTATCTAGCAGTGCATTATCTATCTACCTATCTTACCTACAAGAAGCACTGCCTGAACATCAAGCAAAAAGTGGGTGCTAGAAACAATATCATACGAAAGCACAACCTGGGGATCACAACCAGATACAGTGAAGACATCTGCCCTTGCGCTGTGCTACTCTGCTGCTGAGTATGCATGCCCAGTGTGGAACACATCTCACCACACTAAAGCAGTGGATGTGGCTCTTAATGAGACATGCCGCATTATCACAGGGTGCCTGCGCCCTACACCACTGGAAAAATTACACTCCTTAGCCGGTATTGCACCACCTGACATCCGCCGGGAAGGAGCAGCCAAGAGTGAAAGGACCAAGGCAGAGACATCTCCAGCCCATACCCTGTTTGGGTATCAGCCAGCACGTCAACGACTTAAATCTAGAAATAGTTTTCTAAGATCTACAGAGACACTCACTGGAACACCTCAGCAAGCGAGAGTCCAAAAGTGGCAGAACCCAAACCAATGGCTGATACCCAATGAGAGACTCCCCCCTGGGCACACAGAGGACTGGGCGACCTGGAAGGCACTGAACAGACTGCGCTCGGGCACCACGAGATGCAGAGCCAACCTTCAGAAATGGGGCCACAAAGTGGAATCCTCGACATGCGAGTGTGGAGAGGAGCAAACCACTGACCACCTGCTGCAATGCACCCTGAGCCCTGCCACATGCACCATGGAGGACCTTCTTGCGGCAACACCAGAGGCACTCCAAGTGGCCAGATACTGGTCAAAGGACATTTAATCAACTCTCATACTCACAAATTCTGTAATCTGCTTGTTTGCTTTGTTACTGTTAGAAATGTAATATAATTTGACTGGTTGTTCTGACACGACAAAAAAAATCTATCTACCAAAACAACATCTACTACAGCTTTTCCCCTTGAGACGGAGGGCTCTCTTTGTCTCCTACCTGGCAACCATTTGAGGAAGGATGGCTTCTGTCATCTATAAAGAAAAGAGTAATCTCAGTTGAGTTCTCTAAAAAAAAGGACATCCCACAAACCAGAAGGAAACCTGGTGGCATTCCACCTACCTTCACGGTCGAAAGGATGTTGCAATTCACCAAGTTGCCAATGTACTAAAAAGAAAAGGGGGGAAAATACGGTTTGGTATTGGTTTCATTTATCCAAGTGATGGGGAGATATTGGAAAAATAGATATTTATTTATGCATCTATATATATAAATTTGTTAGGGGCATCCAACGAGGAAACAAAACTCAAAAAAACCCCCAACGAAACTTAACCAAAATTCCCATGCCCATAACACAACCCACAAGGTACAAACATATCTACTCAAAATGAAAAACAACACAGCAACACACTCACAAAACGGCAAAAGAACAAAACTCAAAAATCCCCCAACGAAACTTAACCAAAATTCCCATGCTCCATCACTCCCCCTGCCGCCGCACACACACACGCAACCCCAGGCTCCATCACTCCCCCCGCCGCCGCACACACACACGCAACCCCACGCTCCATCATTCCCCTGTCCCAATCTTACCTCCTTTTACTTCACGCCACCTCCAAACCCCACCCCGCCCCTTCCCGCCCTGTCAAAATCTAGGAAAGACAGGAAGGAAGGAAAGAAGGAAGAAAGAGAAAGGGAGGTAAAGAAAAAGGGGGAAGGAAGGAAAGTTAGAGGAAGAAGAAAAGGAAAGAAAAGGAAAGATGGAAGGAAAGAAAAGAGAGACAGCAGAAGAGAAAGAAAAAGGGGGAAGGAAGGAAAGAGATAGAGAAAGAAGAGGAGAAGGAAAGATGGGAAGGAAGGAAGGAAGGAAGGAAGGAAGGAAGGAAGGAAGGAAGGAAGGAGGGAAGGAGGGAAGGAGGGACGGAGAGAGGGAAAGAAGGAGAGAAAGAGGGAAGATTGGCCACAGCAACACGTGGCGGGTAAAGGTTGTTATTTCTATTATTATGATGATGCTATTATTCCTCTGAGACCCTTTTAGGGGGAATGGGAGAGGTGTCAGGTCCCAGAGGCAATGCATTGCATGATTGTTATTGTTATGATGGTGGTGAAATAAAAGGAAATAAAAAGTGAAAGAAGGAAGCAAACAGGGAGGGAAGAAAGGCAAAGGAAGGAAGGGGGAGGGAATGAAGGAAAGAGAGAAGGATGAAACCAAGTAGTGAAAGAAGGAAAGAAAGAAAGAGGGAGAGAAGGAAGAAAGGAGAGAAAGGGGGAGGAAAAGGGGGAAGGAATAGGTAGGGACCTCTCTTTCATAATAGTCCAGACATCTACCTCAACTTTGATAAGTTTTACTATAGGCCACAGCAACGCGTGGCAGGGCACAGCTAGTATCTATATATATAAAAATGCTCATGTCGTCGTGAGTGGCTTAAAAACGAAAAAAATACAGGGCCAATAGCACAGGGGGCTGCTGTGCTATTGGCAGTGAGGGCAGAGTGGTGTTGGTAGCGGGGTATAAATAAAGATTATTATTATTAGGTTCTTGTGGGGGTTTTTTGGGCTATGGGGCCATGTTCTAGAGCAGTGTTTCTCAACCTGGGGGTCGGGACCCCTGAGGGGGTCGCGAGGGGGTGTCAGAGGGGTCGCCAAAGACCGTAAGAAAACACAGTCTTTTCCGATGGTCATGGGGATTCCATGTGGGAAGGTTGAGCCAATTCTATGGTTGGTGGAGTTCAGAATGTTCTTTGATTGTAATGAACTATAAATCCCAGCAACTACAACTCCCAAATGTCAAGATCTATTTTCCCCGGACTCCACATTTGGGCATATTGAGTATCCATGCAAAGTTTGGTCCAGATCCACCATTGCATGAGTCCACAGTGCTCTCTGGATATAGGTGAACTACAACTCCCAAACTCAAGGTCAATGCCCATCAAACCCTTCCAATGTTTTCCATTGGTCATGGGAGCCAAGTTTGGTTCAAATCCATCGCTGGTGGAGTTCGGAATGCTCTTTGATTATAAGTGAACTATAAATCCCAGCAACTACAACTCCCAAATTACAAAATCAATCCTCCCCCAACCCCACTAGCATTCACATTTGGGTGTATTGGGTATTTGTGCCCAGTTTGGTCCAGTGAATGAAAATGCATGCTGCAGATCAGATATTTACATTATGATTTATAACAGTAGTAAAATGACTGTTATGAAGTAGCAACGAAAACAATATTATGGTTGGGGGTCACCACAACATGGGGGACTGGATTAAGGGGTCACACCATTAGGAAGATTGAGAACCACTGTT
Source organism: Anolis sagrei (assembly GCF_037176765.1). Classification (NCBI taxonomy): domain Eukaryota; kingdom Metazoa; phylum Chordata; class Lepidosauria; order Squamata; family Anolidae; genus Anolis; species Anolis sagrei. The sequence goes on along the minus strand of NC_090035.1, from coordinate 81,241,595 downwards.
CTAGAGGCATTTCTCCTGACCTTTCGCCTGCATCTATGGCAAGCATCCTCAGAGGTAGTGAGGTCTGTTGGAAATAGGAAAAAGGGTTTATATATCTGTGGAATGACTGGGGTGGGGCAAGGAGCTCTTCCCTGCTGGAGCTAGGTGTGAATGTTTCAACTGATCACCTTCATTAGCATTTGAAGGCCTGGCTGAGCCTGGGAAAATACCCTGTTGAGAGGTGTTAAGATGTGCCTGGTTGTTTCCTCTCTGCTGTTTTGCTGTTGTGATTTTTGAGTTTTTTAATACTGGTAGCCAGATTTTGTTCATTTTCATGGTCTCTTCCTTTCTGTTGAAATTGTCCACATGCTTCTTGTGGATTTCAATGGCTTCTCTGTTTGCCCATGCCTGATGTGGTTTGGCACCACTGCTCAAGCAGGGAAATCCACAAGCATGTGGACAATTTCAACAGAAAGGAAGAGACCATGAAAATGAACAAAATCTGGCTACCAATATTAAAAAACTCTAAAATTACAACAGCAAAAACAGCAGAGAGGAAACAACCAGGCACATCTTAACACCTCTCAACAGGGTATTTTCCCAGGCTCAGCCAAGCCTTCAAATGCTAATGAAGGTGATCAGTTGAAACATTCACACCTAGCTCCAACAGAGAAGAGCTCTTTGCCCCACCCCAGCCATTCCACAGATATATAAACCCATTGTCTTAATTCCAACAGACTTCACTACCTCTGAGGATGCTTGCCATAGATGCAGGCGAAACATCAGGAGAAATGCCTCTAGAACATGGCCATATAGCCCGAAAAAACCCACAAGAACCTAGTGACTCCGTCCATGAAAGCCTTCGACAATACATTATTATTATTATTATTATTATTATTAGGAATGGTTTCCATCCCGATGTACGCAGACGATATGGTGCTTTTCTCCCTATCTTGGTTGGGTCTTTAAAACCTTCTGAAGGCTTTCAGTACCTACTACTAAGAGGAATATCTCTCAGTAAATAACTCCAAAACCAAGGTTATATGTTTTTGGCAGGCAGCATGTTGGTTAGGGTGGTCAGCTAACTGAACCTACTCTCAAAATCTTCAGTAGCAATGCGTTGGCACAAATGCTATACGGTGCACAAATCTAAGAGATGATAACACTTTACAGAAAAGATGGAAGTCACCTTCTTGAGGTCAGGGGTCTGCAGGAACTCTGACGGCATCGTATGGGCCATGCCAACGTTGTTCACTGTGGAAAGACCAAAAGGCACACACTCGCATTGGTAAAAAACTTGGAGAGGTTTGTGATGGAAATACACTTAGAACAGACATGGGCAAACTTGGGCCCTCCAGGTGTTTTGGACTTCAACTCTCACAATTCCTAACAGCCTACCGGCTGTTAGGAATTGTGAGAGTTGAAGTCCAAAACACCTGGAGGGCCCAAGTTTGCCCATGCCTGATGTGGTTTGGCACCACTGCTCAAGCAGGGAGCTTTGAAATGGTTGCTCCATCCATGTTCAAGCCGCTCCTCATAGGGCTTGTTCTCCAGACCCTTGATCATTTCAGTCGCCCTCCTCTGGACACATTCCAGCTTGTCAATATCTCTCTTGAATTGTGGTGCCCAGAATTGGACACAATATTCCAGGTAAAGTGGTCTAACCAAGGCGGAAAAGAGCATGGGGAGCATGACTTCCCTAGATCTAGACACTATGCTCCTATTGATGCAGGCCAAAATCCCACTGGCTTTTTTTAGCCGCCACATCACATTCCTGGCTCATGTTTAACTTGCTGTCCACGAGGACTCCAAGATCTTTTTCCCACGCCCTGCTCTCGAGCCAGGCCTCATCGTCCCCCATTCTGTCTCTTTGCATTTCGTTTTTTCTGCCTGAGTGGAGTATCTTGCATTTGTCCCTGTTGAACTTCATTTTGTTAGTTTTGGCCCATCATCTCTCTAATCTGTCAAGATTGTTTTGAATCCTGCTCCTGTCCTCTGGAGTATTGGCTATCCCTTTCAATTTGGTGTCTTTCGGGTTGCAAAGGTCGACAACAAGCTACACAATTTGGTTGGAAGCTCACTCCAACCCGGGCTGGCTTCGAACTCATGACCTTTCGGTCAGTAGTGATCTTAATGCAGCTGACACCCAGCCAGCTGCACCACAGTCCCAGTCAAGGTGGTCCCAGTGGTGATTGGCACACTGGGTGCAGTGCCTAAAGACCTTGGCCTGCACTTAAACACAATAGGCTGTTAGGAATTGTGAGAGTTGAAGTCCAAAACACCTGGAGGGCCCAAGTTTGCCCATGCCTGATGTGGTTTGGCACCACTGCTCAAGCAGGGAGCTTTGAGATGGTTGCTCCATCCATGTTCAACATCTACACAAATGACCACCCACTGCCAGAAGGGACAGAGAGCTTCACCTATGCTGATGATCGTGCCATCACCACTCAAACAGGGAGCTTTGAGATGGTTGCTCCATCCATGTTCAACATCTACACAAATGACCAGCCACTGCCAGAAGGGACAGAGAGCTTCACCTATGCTGATGATCGTGCCATCACCACTCAAACAGGGAGCTTTGAGATGGTTGCTCCATCCATGTTCAACATCTACACAAATGACCAGCCACTGCCAGAAGGGACAGAGAGCTTCACCTATGCTGATGATCGTGCCATCACCACTCAAACAGGGAGCTTTGAGATGGTTGCTCCATCCATGTTCAACATCTACACAAATGACCACCCACTGCCAGAAGGGACAGAGAGCTTCACCTATGCTGATGATCGTGCCATCACCACTCAAACAGGGAGCTTTGAGATGGTTGCGCCATCCATGTTCAACATCTACACAAATGACCACCCACTGCCAGAAGGGACAGAGAGCTTCACCTATGCTGATGATCGTGCCATCACCACTCAAACAGGGAGCTTTGAGATGGTTGCGCCATCCATGTTCAACATCTACACAAATGACCACCCACTGCCAGAAGGGACAGAGAGCTTCACCTATGCTGATGATCGTGCCATCACCACTCAAACAGGGAGCTTTGAGATGGTTGCGCCATCCATGTTCAACATCTACACAAATGACCACCCACTGCCAGAAGGGACAGAGAGCTTCACCTATGCTGATGATCGTGCCATCACCACTCAAACAGGGAGCTTTGAGATGGTTGCGCCATCCATGTTCAACATCTACACAAATGACCACCCACTGCCAGAAGGGACAGAGAGCTTCACCTATGCTGATGATCGTGCCATCACCACTCAAACAGGGAGCTTTGAGATGGTTGCTCCATCCATGTTCAACATCTACACAAATGACCAGCCACTGCCAGAAGGGACAGAGAGCTTCACCTATGCTGATGATCGTGCCATCACCACTCAAACAGGGAGCTTTGAGATGGTTGCTCCATCCATGTTCAACATCTACACAAATGACCAGCCACTGCCAGAAGGGACAGAGAGCTTCACCTATGCTGATGATCGTGCCATCACCACTCAAACAGGGAGCTTTGAGATGGTTGCTCCATCCATGTTCAACATCTACACAAATGACCACCCACTGCCAGAAGGGACAGAGAGCTTCACCTATGCTGATGATCGTGCCATCACCACTCAAACAGGGAGCTTTGAGATGGTTGCGCCATCCATGTTCAACATCTACACAAATGACCACCCACTGCCAGAAGGGACAGAGAGCTTCACCTATGCTGATGATCGTGCCATCACCACTCAAACAGGGAGCTTTGAGATGGTTGCGCCATCCATGTTCAACATCTACACAAATGACCACCCACTGCCAGAAGGGACAGAGAGCTTCACCTATGCTGATGATCGTGCCATCACCACTCAAACAGGGAGCTTTGAGATGGTTGCTCCATCCATGTTCAACATCTACACAAATGACCACCCACTGCCAGAAGGGACAGAGAGCTTCACCTATGCTGATGATCGTGCCATCACCACTCAAACAGGGAGCTTTGAGATGGTTGCTCCATCCATGTTCAACATCTACACAAATGACCACCCACTGCCAGAAGGGACAGAGAGAGCTTCACCTATGCTGATGATCGTGCCATCACCGCTCAAACAGGGAGCTTTGAGATGGTTGCTCCATCGATGTTCAACATCTACACAAATGACCACCCACTGCCAGAAGGGACAGAGAGCTTCACCTATGCTGATGATCGTGCCATCACCGCTCAAACAGGAAGCTTTGAGATGGTTGCTCCATCCATGTTCAACATCTACACAAATGACCACCCACTGCCAGAAGGGACAGAGAGCTTCACCTATGCTGATGATCGTGCCATCACCACTCAAACAGGGAGCTTTGAGATGGTTGCTCCATCCATGTTCAACATCTACACAAATGACCACCCACTGCCAGAAGGGACAGAGAGCTTCACCTATGCTGATGATCGTGCCATCACCGCTCAAACAGGGAGCTTTGAGGTGGTTGAACAGAAGCTCTCCGAAGCTCTAGGTGCTCTTACTGCCTATTACAGGGAAAACCAGCTGATCCCTAATCCATCTAAAACACAGACATGTGCTTTTCACCTTAAGAACAGACAAGCATCCCGAGCTCTGAGGATTATTACCTGGGAAGGAATCCCACTGGAGCATTGCAGCACACCCACATACCTGGGAGTCACTCTGGATGGTGCTCTGACCTACAAGAAGCACTGCCTGAACATCAAGCAAAAGGTGGGTCATACGAAAGCTGACTGGCACAACCTGGGGATCACAACCAGACACAGTGAAGACATCCGCCCTTGCGCTATGCTACTCTGCTGCTGAGTACGCATGCCCAATGTGGAACACATCTCACCACGCTAAAACAGTAGATGTGGCTCTTCATGAGACATGCCGCATTATCACGGGGTGTCTGCGCCCTACACCACTGGAGAAATTACACTGTTTAGCCGGTATTGCACCACCTGACATCCGCCAGGAAGTGGCAGCCAAGAGTGAAAGGACCAAGGCAGAGACATCTCCTGCTCATCCCTTGTTTGGGTATCAGCCAGCATGTCAAGGACTTAAATCAAGAAATAGTTTTCTAAGATCTGCAGAGACACTCGCTGGAACACCTCAGCAAGCGAGAGTCCAAAAGTGGCAGGCTCAAACCCAGAATCTCAACCAATGGCTGATACCAGATGAGAGACTCCTTCCTGGGTACACAGAAGACTGGGCGACTTGGAGGGCGCTGAACAGACTGCGCTCTGGCACCACGAGATGCAGAGCCAACCTCAAGAAATGGGGCCACAAAGTGGAGTCCACGACATGCGAGTGTGGAGAAGAGCAAACCACTGACCACCTGCTGCAATGCAACCTGAGCCCTGCCACATGCACCAGGGAGGACCTTCTTGCGGCAACACCAGAGGCACTCCAAGGGGCCAGAGACTGGTCAAAGGACATTTAATCAACTACCAAGTTTGCAAATTTTGTATTTTGTCTGTTTGTTTGTTTTGTTCTGTTAGAAATGTAATACAATTGACTGGTTGCCCTGACATGACAAATAAATAAACCACTTTCATTGCCACGGGAGAGCCATCGAAACCAAGGGATTGTCCTCAACTCGACATCCGAGAACCCTTTCAAGGGATCCATTCTAGTTGGGAGTCAATAAAGGGGAATCCCAGCTCACAAACGGAAAAGATAGTGGTATTATTTACCCAAAACGCCAATCTCCAAGCCTTGCAGAGCTTCTTGGATGGATTCGTAGATTTCGGAGCCTCCGGTGAAATCCGCCTGGATCACTTTGGTGCTCCGGCCGTAGAGTAGCTCTGCGGAAAAGGGGAAAAAAGAGATGAGCGTGCCTCAGTTTCCCCATTTTAAAAAAGGAGCCAAAAGTGTCAAAAGGAGCAAACCTAAATGTAGCAAAAACTACCCCAGCTATCAATGGATTTACGCAGACGACTAAAAAATGTACAGAATGCATCCTGCAAGTTGCTTCCAACGCCTTCTCTTTCCGACTGCTTTTCTGCAGTACATTTTTTGCAAATGCAATATTGAGAATATTAAAACACTGAAATGATTTGCAGAGCCAATGTCAACGATTAAGTCGATATGTCAATCCTTGTCTCACCAATTTCAGCAGCCACTTGCTTCAGCTTTTCCATGGAGCGGCTGACCAGGACGATATCGAAGCCTTTCTTGGCAAGCTGGGAAGGGAAAAACAGAGTTGGAAAAGTCATGGGTGCATCCACACCATAGAAATAATACATTTTGACACCACTTTAATTGCCAGTGCTCAATGCCATGGAGTCCTGGGAGCTGTAGTTTTTCAAGGGCCTTCTCTGCTTGTGCACTGAACCATGGCTCTTAAAAATGGTATCAAACTACATTCATCCTGCAGTTTAGAATAAGCCTATATGTACTTTCATAGAATCATAGAATCAAAGAGTTGGAAGCAGAAAACATGCTTTCTCCCTCCTCCCTGTGGCTTCCTCTCACATATTTATACATGGTCCTCATCATATCTCCTCTCAGCCTTCTCTTCTTCAGGCTAAACATGCCCATCTCCTTAAGCCGCTCCTCATAGGGCTTGTTCTCCAGACCTTGATCATTTGAGTCGCCCTCCTCTGGACACATTCCAGCTTGTCAATATCTCTCTTTGCTCTTGGAACTTTGCTCTTGAGGGAGGGTCCAATATTTGCACTGGTATATAATAATAATAGTAGTAGTAGTAGTACTACTAGTAGTAGTAGTAGTAGTTCTGGCAGCCCAAGAACAAGCCATTTGAACCAATGCCATCAAAGCCAGAATTGAAAAGTCAACGACAGATCCCAAGTGTAGATTCTGCCAGGAAACAGATAAAACAATAGAGCCCATCCTCAGCTGCTGCAAGAAGATCGTGGACGGACTCCAAGCAGAGGCACAACACCCTTGCTCAGGTGATTCATTGTAACTTGTACCACAAATACCATCTGGCTGCGACAAAGAAATGGTTGGATCACAAGCTGGAAAAAGTTACAAAAACCGAACACGTCAAACTCCTCTGGGACTTATAACAACAACAACAACAACAACAACAACAACAACAACAATAAAGATCGAACTGCAAAGACTCTGCACAATTTATTTACAGTATTTACATTCTGCCCTTCTCACCCCGCAGAGGACTCAGGGAGGAACACTATGTACTCGTACATGGCAAACATTCAATGCCATAGACACACAACACATATAGACAGACAGTCAGAGGCTATTTAACATTCCAATTTTCTGGCCACCAGGGGAGCTGTTGCGTCACTATCCATCTGCGACACTGATGAAATACTTTCCGCATTCCCCACATGCTTTTGCTGGAAATCTTTTTATGGCCTCGTAAATTTGTTAAATAACCCTCCCCACACATAGATGGTACCTAAATTTCCTACTTATAGAATCATAGAATCCTAGAGTTGGAAGAGACCTCATGGGCCATCCAGTCCAACCCCATTCAGTAGTGTCTTTCTTTGCTGCAGAGATACAAGCAATATATCCATTTCAAAGCAAAAATGGCTTGTGAGTGGTTATTTAATATTGCTATATACATCCTACAGTCTGACAATAGCAAAACACCAAGATACATCGTAGAATCATAAAATCCTAGAATCAAAGAGTTGGAAGAGACCTCCTGGGCCATCCAGTCCAACCCCATTCTGCCAAGAAGGAGGAATATTGCATTCAAATCACCCCTGACAGATGGCCATCCAGCCTCTGTTTCAAAGCTTCCAAATGTGGCAGTCATTACGAAGAAAAATAATTAGAAACTAATGAAATTAATGAGGAAGTCTTACCTTAAAGGCTTTCTTAAGGTTCGGGGGTAGAATTCTGGTGGAAGGGAAACTAACAGATGGAACAGGACTGGGACAAGGCAGGAGAAGCCATATCTTAAGTAAACAAATAGAAGGACGGCTATGTGCTAAATGTGGAAGGTCAGAAGTGGCTCTAAAAGTAAATCGATAATTATTGATCCAAAACAAACATCTGAAGATATGGTACAACCGCGCCATCTAGCCTCCATCTGATGTAAATAGCAGGTAATTCAGTCCTATGAACAATCCTACATAAGTAAGAATATAGGAAAATAATGTGAAAGTAATTACAGAAGAATTAATAAGGGAAATGCTTGCTTTGAATAAGTTAAAGATACATATATGTAGATATATGGAGTCATATATGTGTGAAGAGATATATGAAGTTAAGATTCACTTTTACGTAATTCATCTAGGAACGTGGCTGGTCAGCTGATGAAAGGGGAGCAGTGGAAATTATAGTATCTTGCCAACAAGTGTTCTTGGCCACGATTCCTCGAGGACAAACTGATATTGATTAGATTGTGTAAATGTCAAGAGAGTTATGCGCATGTGCGAACTAGGTAATTCTGCCTATAAATACTGGATGCTTTTGGGGTAGTGCTCTGTGCCACATCAGCCATTTTGAGAAGCTGGGGCGCCCTTACCCGGGGTAAGCATTAAATTCTGTGAACTTGCAAAAGCTGTCTCTGTCTCTTCCTTCTTCACTGATCTCTTGGAATCCTGGAAGTCGGGGACACTCCCGCAACACAAAGAAGGAGCCTCCACCACACTCTGGGGCAGAGAGTTCCATTGCTGAACGGCTCTCACAGTCAGGAAGTTCTTCCTCATGTTCAGATGGAATCTCCTCTCTTGTAGTTTGAAGCCATTGTTCCGCGTCCTAGTCTCCAGGGAAGCAGAAAGGAAGCTCCCTCCCTCCTCCCTGTGGCTTCCTCTCATATATTTATACATGGTTATCATCATATCTCCTCTCATCCTTCTCTTCTTCAAGCTAAACATGCCCAGCTCCTTAAGCCGCTCCTCATAGGGCTTGTTCTCCAGACCCTGGATCATTTTAGTTGCCCTCCTCTGGACACATTCCAGCTTGTCAACATCTCTCTTTAATTGTGGTGCACAGAATTAGACACAATATTCCAGGTAAAGTGGTCTAACCAAAGCGGAATAGAGCATGGGGAGCATGACTTCCCTGGACCTAGACACTAGGCTCCTATTGATGCAGGCCAAAATCCCATTGGCTTCTTTTCCCCCCACATCACATTCCTGGCTCATGTTTAACTTGTTTTCCACAAGGACTCCAAGATAGTTTTCACATGACCTGCTCTTGAGCCAGGCCTCATCGTCCCCCATTCTGTCTCTTTCCATTTCGTTTTTCCTGCCAAAGTGGAGTATCTTGCATTTGTCCCTGTTGAACTTCATTTTGTTAGTTTTGGCCCATCATCTCTCTAATCTGGCAAGATTGTTTTGAATCCTGCTCCTGTACTCTGGACTATTGGTTCTCCCTCCCAATTTGGTGTCGTCCCAGATGCAACTGTCTTTCGGGTTGCAAAGATCAACAACAAGCTACACAATTTGGCTCGAAGCTCACTCTGATCTGGGCTGGCTTCGAATTCATGACCTTCCAGTCAGTAGTGATCTTAATACAGCTGACACCCAGCCAGCTGCACCACAGTCCCAGTCAAGGTGGTCCCAGTGGTGATTGGCACACTGGGTGCAGTGCCTAAAGACCTTGGCCTGCACTTAAACACAATAGGCATTGACAAAATTACCAACTGTCAGCTGCAAAAGGCCACCTTACTGGGATCTGCACGCAATATTCACCGATACATCACACAGTCCTAGACACTTGGGAAGTGTCCGACGTGTGATCCAGTACAACAACCAGCAGAGTGATTTTGTTTGCTGTGGACTCATCCTGTTGTGTTTATAATACCGTATATACTTGAGTATAAGCCGACCCGAATATAAGCCGAGGCACCTAATTTTACCACAAAAAACTGGGAAAACATATTGACTCGAGTATAAGCCGAGGGTGGGAAATGCAGCAGTTACTGGTAAATTTCAAAATAAAAATGGATACCAATAAAATTACATTAATTGAGGCATCAGGAGGTGAAATGTTTTTTTAATATTTACATAAAACTGTAATTTGAGATAAGACCGCCCAACTCTGATTAAATCATTACAGATCTTCAATGTAAATGTACTTACGTATCCTTCCAACAATAATAAAGAGAGTAAAATAATAAATACAATAATAATAAAGTAAAATAATGGAAATGCAATAATAACAGTAATAATAGAGTAGAATAATAAATGTAATAATAGAATAAAATAATAAATGCAATAATAATAAAGTAAAATAATAAATGTAATAGTAATCATAAATACTTTAAAATAATAAATGTAATAATAATAATAATAATAATAATAGGGTAAAATACTGTAAATGTAATAATAATAATAAAGAGAGTAAAATAATAAATATAATAATAATAATAATAAAGTAAAATAATGGAAATGCAATAATAACAGTAATAATAGAGTAGAATAAGAAATGTAATAATAATTAATGTAAAATAATAAATGTAATAATAATAATAATAATAATAATACTAGGGTAAAATACTGTAAACGTAATAATAATAATAAAGAGAGTAAAATAATAAATATAATAATAATAATAATAATAATAATAATAAAGTAAAATAATGGAAATGCAATAATAACAGTAATAATAGAGTAGAATAAGAAATGTAATAATAATTAATGTAAAATAATAAATGTAATAATAATAATAATAATAATAATAATAGGGTAAAATACTGTAAACGTAATAATAATAATAAAGAGAGTAAAATAATAAATATAATAATAATAATAATAATAATAATAATAATAAAGTAAAATAATGGAAATGCAATAATAACAGTAATAATAGAGTAGAATAAGAAATGTAATAATAATTAATGTAAAATAATAAATGTAATAATAATAATAATAATACTAGGGTAAAATACTGTAAACGTAATAATAATAATAAAGAGAGTAAAATAATAAATATAATAATAATAATAATAATAAAGTAAAATAATGGAAATGCAATAATAACAGTAATAATAGAGTAGAATAAGAAATGTAATAATAGAATAAAATAATAAATGCAATAATAATAAAGTAAAATAATAAATGTAATAGTAATCATAAATACTTTAAAATAATAAATGTAATAATAATAATAATAATAATAATAATAATAGGGTAAAATACTGTAAATGTAATAATAATAATAAAGAGAGTAAAATAATAAATATAATAATAATAATAATAAAGTAAAATAATGGAAATGCAATAATAACAGTAATAATAGAGTAGAATAAGAAATGTAATAATAATTAATGTAAAATAATAAATGTAATAATAATAATAATAATAATAATACTAGGGTAAAATACTGTAAACGTAATAATAATAATAAAGAGAGTAAAATAATAAATATAATAATAATAATAATAATAATAATAAAGTAAAATAATGGAAATGCAATAATAACAGTAATAATAGAGTAGAATAAGAAATGTAATAATAATTAATGTAAAATAATAAATGTAATAATAATAATAATAATAATAATAATAGGGTAAAATACTGTAAACGTAATAATAATAATAAAGAGAGTAAAATAATAAATATAATAATAATAATAATAATAATAATAATAAAGTAAAATAATGGAAATGCAATAATAACAGTAATAATAGAGTAGAATAAGAAATGTAATAATAATTAATGTAAAATAATAAATGTAATAATAATAATAATAATACTAGGGTAAAATACTGTAAACGTAATAATAATAATAAAGAGAGTAAAATAATAAATATAATAATAATAATAATAAAGTAAAATAATGGAAATGCAATAATAACAGTAATAATAGAGTAGAATAAGAAATGTAATAATAATTAATGTAAAATAATAAATGTAATAATAATAATAATACTAGGGTAAAATACTGTAAACGTAATAATAATAATAAAGAGAGTAAAATAATAAATATAATAATAATAATAATAATAATAATAAAGTAAAATAATGGAAATGCAATAATAACAGTAATAATAGAGTAGAATAAGAAATGTAATAATAATTAATGTAAAATAATAAATGTAATAATAATAATAATAATACTAGGGTAAAATACTGTAAACGTAATAATAATAATAAAGAGAGTAAAATAATAAATATAATAATAATAATAATAAAGTAAAATAATGGAAATGCAATAATAACAGTAATAATAGAGTAGAATAAGAAATGTAATAATAATCATAATAATAATACTAGGGTAAAATACTGTAAACGTAATAATAACAGAGTAAAATAATACATGAAATAAAAATAATACTAATAACAGAGTAAAATAATAAATAACCTTGACTTGAGTATAAGCTGAGGGGAGCTTTTTCAGCCTAAAAAAGGGGCTGAAAAACTTAGGCTTATACTCGAGTATATACAGTAATTATAATAATAGTTATAATCAATACGACATTTGCAAGTCAGCGCTCTTGCCCTAAGGTTCCTCCCCTTCCCATAGAGAAAAGGATCCGAACCCTGAGAGACATTAAATCCCTAATCATAGCAACCCAACTTAATGAAATTGACTAATGGGAGGATTAGAAAGTATAATTGCTGGTGATTGCTGGTTTCGGAATCAGTCCTAATTGGAAATAAATGTATCTGTCGTGGGTGGCGCATAATCAATATCCCGTCTAGAGTCACCAAGTCTGCAGACTTTATGCTGTAGAATGAAGGCAGTTTCATCCCTGGAAAGTTGTTGTTGTTGTTGTTGTTACACTATGTAACAAAATTTGAAAACAAATAAATTCTGTTCCTGGTTTGAACATATCCTTACTCTGAAAGTAGTTGTTCTTAAGGAGTCACGGATATATAAGATTTTATATCTGCTATATAATTTTATATATATATATATATATGCTCTGGTCATAATGAGTACCTTAAAAACAAAAGAACCAATGAACGAAATCACACCAAATTTGGCAACAAAACGTCTCACAACTCAAGGAGTGACCATCACTCAAAAATTATGATTTTGTCATTTGGGAGTTGTAGTTGCTGGGATTTATAGTTCACCTACAATCATCAACGATGAAATTGAACCAAACTTGGCACACAGAACTCCCATGATCAACAGAAAATACTGGCAGGGTTTGGTGGGCATTGACCTTGAGTTTGGGAGTTGTAGTTCACTTACATCCAGAGAGCATTTTGGATTCAAACAATGATGGATCTGGACCAAACTTGGCACGAATATTCGATATGCCCAATTATGAACACAGATGGAGTTTGGGGGAAATAGACCTTGGCATTTGGGAGTTGTAGTCACTGGGATTCACAGTTCACCTACAATCAAAGAGCATGCTGAACCCCATGAACGACAGAATCGGTGCAAACTTCCCACACAGAATGCCAACAACCAACAGAAAATACTTAAGGCCATCCAATCCAACTCCCTTCATCAGGGCAAGAAAACGTAATCAAAGTTCTCCTAACAAAGAGCCATCCAGCCATAGATAGATATAGATAGATAGATAGATAGATAGATAGATAGATGATAGATAGATAGATAGATAGATAGAGATAGATAGATAGATAGACAGAGATAGATAGATATGATTCACACATACACAGATATAGTATCATAGATTTGAAAGGGACCCTTCAAGAAGGACAATAATATCTTGCATGTTCCAGGGTGGGCAAATCAGACACTCTCCACATCAACACTGACAAAGAAACAGCAAGAAATACTGTTTACTCACAAGCATAAAGGCATTACATATATTAGAAACCAACACTTTCTCATTACTCTATTTTCCAGATCAACAGACTGGGCCACAGCAACGCCTGGCAGGGGACAGCTAATATGTTTATATACTGCTCTATCTCCCCTAAGGGACTCAGTATGTTTTCCAAATAGCTGTCAGGAGTCAATTTCTGACGTGGCATGAAGACATCATCCGTGACATCCTGACTGAATCATCCTGGATGAATCAATTCTCTCTCTGTGACATTTTGAAGCCAGGAGAGGGTGCTGGAAGCCTTGTATTGGAACTTGTGAAGCAACAAATTCTAATAAGAAAACTGAGAAGAGGGAGAGATGGGCAGGAAAGGTGTATAAAAGGAAGTGGTGGTGGGGAAAAGTCAGTAGTGTCTTCCTTTGCTGCAGAGATACAAGCAATATATACATTTCAAAGCAGAACCGGCTTGTGAGTGGTCATTTAATATTACTATATAAATCCTACAGTCTGACAATAGCAAAACACCAAATAGAGAACAAGTGTTCCCTGCTATCCAAAAGGCAAAAGGTCCCTAAGACCAAAAGTAAACCAGTGATATAATTGCAATAATGTGTATTATATCTTTGCTTAAGACATTCAATGTATTGGCTAGGCTTGGGTAACAACGGAAAAATTTGTTTCTAAACTCGTTTCGTTTTTAGGAGTCCGTTGCGTTTCGGTTTTTTTTAAGAATTCCGATTTTTTTCTTTAAAAAATTTCGAAATTTACGAAATTTTGTAAATTTCGAATTGATTCGTTAATGGCGGACGCGATTGCACAATATGCTAAAAAAACCTCCAAATGGGACAGGGGGAACTTCTGAAGCTTCCCTCCCCCTCTGTTGTTGACTGTTGGTGTGATAAAACAAACAACAACTATATTATATTATATTATATTATTATAATATTATTATGTTATATATTATTATATTATATATATTATATATATATATTATATTATATTATTATAAGATTATTATATAATATATATTATATTATATATTATTATATTATATTATTATAATATTATTATGTTATATATTATTATATTATATTATATATATTAAATTATATATATATTATATTATATTATTATAATAATATTATATTATATTATTGTATATTATATATTATAATATTATATTATTATAATATTATTATATTATATATATTATATTATATATTATTATATTATATTATATATATTATTATATTATATTATATTATATTATAATATTATTATATTATATTATTGTATTATATATTATATATTATTACATTATATTACGAAAATAATTACAAAATAATTATGAAAATTGGAAAAATTATTTCGATTCTTAATTACTCCTCACACTATTCCAAAATGGCTCAATATTGGATCGTAAGCTAATTTAAATACGAATTAATAACGAATTACGAAATTAACGAACGAAACCGCCCAAGCCTAGTATTGGCATCTAGTACATATTCCACAACAATTCTTACAACAAATTGTACAGCTGTTTTGAAAGTTCAATCTCAAGCTGAATACCAACGACAAACTGATCAGCTTCGATGTGGTGTCTCTATTTACCATGGTCCCGGTAGCAGACACCATGGCACTCATCAACCAGAGGTTCCCAGAAGACATCACGGCTCTGTTTCACCATTGCCTCACCACCAGTTACTTTCAGTGGGACAACGAATTCTACGAACAGAAAGATGGAGTAGCTATGGGGAGCCCTCTCAGCCCGGTCATAGCTAACTTCTACATGGAACACTTTGAAGAACAAGCCCTGGAGACAGCAACCAAAAAGCCCACGATATGGCTCAGAGATGTGGATGACACCTTCACCATTTGGAGCCATGGAGAAGAAGAACTCAACAGGTTCCTGGACCATCTGAACAGCATCCACCCAAACATATGGTTCAGAGATGTGGATGACACCTTCACCATTTGGAGCCATGGAGAAGAAGAACTCAACAGGTTCCTGGACCATCTGAACAGCATCCACCCAAACATATGGTTCAGAGATGTGGATGACACCTTCACCATTTGGAGCCATGGAGGAGAAGAACTCAACAGGTTCCTGGACCATCTGAACAGCATCCACCCAAACATATGGTTCAGAGATGTGGATGACACCTTCACCATTTGGAGCCATGGAGAAGAAGAACTCAACAGGTTCCTGGACCATCTGAACAGCATCCACCCAAAGATATGGTTCAGAGATGTGGATGACACCTTCACCATTTGGAGCCATGGAGGAGAAGAACTCAACAGGTTCCTGGACCATCTGAACAGCATCCACCCAAACATATGGTTCAGAGATGTGGATGACACCTTCACCATTTGGAGCCATGGAGAAGAAGAACTCAACAGGTTCCTGGACCATCTGAACAGCATCCACCCAAACATATGGTTCAGAGATGTGGATGACACCTTCACCATTTGGAGCCATGGAGGAGAAGAACTCAACAGGTTCCTGGACCATCTGAACAGCATCCACCCAAACATATGGTTCAGAGATGTGGATGACACCTTCACCATTTGGAGCCATGGAGAAGAAGAACTCAACAGGTTCCTGGACCATCTGAACAGCATCCACCCTAACATCCAATTCACAATAGAAAAAGAAAATGAAGGAAGACTGCCTTTTCTAGATGTCCTCGTCATCCGCAAACCAGATCAACAATTTACAGAAAACCCGCACACACAGATAGATATCTACACAAAAACTCCAACCATCACCCAAGTCAAAAAAGAAGGACCATTAAAGCCTTGGCAGAGCGTGCAAAAAGAATCTGCGAAGCCCACCTCCTTCAAGATGGACTGAACCACCTCAACTGGGCTCTCCAGGCCAATGGAGACTCCACCTCAGACATCAGAAGAGCGGCAAGACAACCGAGAAGAAGCCACGAGAGTCAAGACAAAGATCCACCCAGAGGAAAAGTGTTCTTGCCAAACATCAAGGGAACCACTGACCGCAGAGGGAAGATGATGAGGAAACACAACATACAAACTATCTCCAGACCCACCAAGAAAATCCAACAAATGCTACGTTCAGCAAAGGACAAGAGGGATCCTCTCACCTCTGCAGGAGTCTACTGTATATATCATGCAGCTGTGGACAAGAAGTCTCCAGAGGGACCCCCAAACGCAGCAGCATTGCCCAGGCACGAATCAAGGAACATGAAAGGCACTGCAGACCACTTCAGCCAGAGAAGTCAGCCATAGCAGAGCACCTGATGGACCAACCTGGACACAGTATATTATTTGAGAACACAGAAATGCTGGACCACTCTCACAACCACCATGTCAGGCTACACAGAGAAGCCATTGAAATCCACAAGAGGCATGTGGACAGTTTCAATAGAAAGGAGGAAACCATGAAAATGAACAAAATCTGGCTACCAGTATTTAAAAAAACTCTAAAATCACAACAGCACAACAACAGAGAGGAAACAAACAAGGACATCTACCCACCTCTCAACAAAAGATTGCTCCAGGCACTGTCAGGCCATTATATGATAATCAAGATAGTCAGTTGAAACGTTCACACCTAGCTCCAGCAGACAAGAGTCCTTTGTCCCACCCTGGTCATTCCACAGATATATAAACCCTTTTTCCTAGTTCCAACAGACCTCACTACCTCTGAGGATGCTTGCCATAGATGCAGGCGAAACGTCAGGAGAGAATGCCTCTAGAACATGGCCATACAGCCCGAAAAAACCTACAACAACCCAGTTACAACCTGTTATTTATATCTCCCTTTTTCTCTCTTGACTCAAAGCAGCCACTCACCTCATGGGCATAACATTTTCCAATGCCAGACGTAGCGCCAGTGACCACTGTAAAAACAAAAAAATGGACAGGTTATTGATTGATTGATTGATTGATTGATTGATTGATTTAAAACTTTTCTATCCCAGCTCGCAGCAAGGATTCAATGCTAATAATACAGTCTAAAACATTATACAACAACAAAAGATTAAAATCCATCTATATAAAAAAATGCTCTGTGCATAACGAGTGCTTAAAAACAAAAGAACCAATGAATGAAATCACACCAAATTTGGCAATAAAACATCTCACAACACAAGGAGTGACCATCACTCAAAAAAAATGGAATTTGTCATTTGGGAGTTGTAATTGCTGGGATTTATAGTTCACCTACAATCAAAGAGCATTCTGAACTCTACCAACGATGGAATTGAACCAAACTTGGCACACAGAACTCCCCCGACCAACAGAAAACACTAGAAGGGTTTGGTGGGCATTGACCTTGAGTTTGGAAGTTGTAGTTCACCTACATCGAGAGAGCACTGTGGACTCAAACAACGATGGATCTGGACCAAACTTGGCACAAATACTCAATATTGTTCATTCGTTCAGTCATCTCCGACTCTTCGTGACCTCATGGACCATCCCACGCCAGATCTCCCTGTCGGCCGTCACCACCCCCAGCTCCTTCAAGGTCAGTCCAGTCACTTCAAGGATGCCGTCCATCCATCTTGCCCTTGGTCGGCCCCTCTTCCTTTTGCCTTCCACTTTCCCCAGCATCATTCCCTTCTCCAGGCTTTGCTGTCTCCTCATGATGTGGCCAAAGGACTTCCACTTTCCCTCTCGTCTCCTTCCCTCCAGTGAGCAGTCAGGCTTTATTTCTTGGAGGATGGACTGGTTGGATCTTCTCACAGTCCAAGGCACTCTCAGGACTTTCCTCCAACACCACAGCTCAAAAGCATCTCTCTTCCTTCGCTCAGCCTTCCCGAAGGTCCATCTCTCACATCCGTAGGTGATTACTACAGGGAAGACCATGGCTTGGACTAGGCAATGGATCTTGGTTGCCAGTCTGATGTCTCTACTCTTTACTATTCTATTGAGACTGGACATTGCTCTCCTCCCAAGAAGGAAGCGTCTCCTGATGTTCTCGCCACAGTCTGCATCTGCACTCATCTTTGCACCTAGAAATACAACGTCTGTCACGGCCTCCACGTTTTCTCCCTCTATTTCCCAGTTGTCAATCATTCTTGTTGCCATAATCTTGGTTTTTTTGATGTTTAGCTGCAACCCGGCTTTTGCGCTTTCTTCTTTCACCTTGATTAGAAGGCTCCTCAGCTCCTCCTCGCTTTCGGCCATCAGAGTGGTGTCATCTGCATATCTGAAGTTGTTAATGTTTCTTCCAGCAATTTTCACCCCAGCTTTGCATCATCGAGCCCCGCACATCGCATATACTCAATATACCCAAATATAAACACAGATGGAGTTTGGGGGAAATAGACCTTGACATTTCAGAGTTGTTACTGGGATTTATAGTTCCCCTACAATCAAAGAGCATTCTGAACCCCACCAACAACAGAATTGGGGCAAACTTCCCACACAGAACCCTCATGACCAACAGAAAATACTGTGTTTTTGGTGGTCTTTGGTGACCCTTCTGACCCCCCCCCCCCTCGGTGACCCCACCCCCAGGGTCTTGACTTCCCAGGTTGAGAAATGATGCCTTAAGGCCATCCAGTCCAACTCCCTTCACCGGGGCGAGAAAATATAATCAAAGCCCTCCTGACAAAGGGCCATCCAGCTATTCACAGACACACTTATATGTATATGACGGATGCGGTATCAAAGATTTGAAAGGGACCCCTAAAGAAGCGCAATGATATGTTGCATGTTCCAGAGTATCATAGAATCATAGAATCATAGAATCAAAGAGTTGGAAGAGACCTCCTGGGCCATCCAGTCCAACCCCATTCTGCCAAGAAGCAGGAACATTGCATTCAAATCACCCCTGACAGATGGCCATCCAGCCTCTGTTTCAAAGCTTCCAAAGAAGGAGCCTCCACCACACTCCGGGGCAGAGAGTTCCACTGCTGAACGGCTCTCACAGTCAGGAAGTTCTTCCTAATGTTCAGATGGAATCTCCTCTCTTGTAGTTTGAAGCCATTGTTCCGCGTCCTAGTCTCCAAGGAAGCAGAAAACAAGCTTGCTCCCTCCTCCTCCCTGTGGCTTCCTCTCACATATTTATACATGGCTATCATATCTCCTCTCAGCCTTCTCTTCTTCAGGCTAAACATGCCCAGTTCCCTAAGCCGCTCCTCATAGGGCTTGTTCTCCAGACCCTTGATCATTTTAGTCGCCCTCCTCTGGACACATTCCTCTCCTTCAGGAGGAGGGTGAAGACTTGGTTTCTCATTACTTTATTTTCCAGATCACCAGACTGAGCCACAGCAACGCCTGGCAGGGGACCGCTAGTATAGAATAAAATACATATATGTCAAATCGCCAAGATAAAATCATGTCCAACTCAGTCCGCATATGTGGTCTGCAGCTGGTCTCAGCAATAATTCTGGAAATGCTTTGTTCCATAGCCAGGATTTCACTAGCCTCCTGAAGGTCAGGAGGGATGGTTCATAGGGGAGGAATTAATGAGCCAATAGATCGAATAATAATAATAATAACAACAACATCTTGCCAGTAGAACAAAAAGGCAATAAAAGAAGAAGTAGAGGCATGAAAGATCAGCTTCAGATTGACAAAATGATACTGGAGAATTGCAAAAGCCGCAAAACAAACCTCTATACAACTTGGATTGATTACAAAAAAAGCATTTGACTCACTGCCACACTGTTGGATTATCAAATGCCTAGAGGTCATCGGGGTTTGTGAAAATATTAGAAAGTTCACCGAAACTGCGGAGATGCGTTCGGACAGGTAAATCAGGCCGGGGCCGTTTAGGGCTTGATAGGCCAAAGCCAGCACTTTGAATTGTGCCCGGTAGCAAACTGGCAGCCAGTGGAGCTGGCGTAACATGGGAATTGTATGCTCCCTCTTTGCCGCCCCAGTTATTAACCTGGCTGCCTCTCGTTGGACTATTTGAAGCTTCTGAGCAGTCTTCAAAGGCAACCCCACGTTGAGTGCGTTGCAGTAGTCTATTCTAGATGTAACGGGAGTTACAGTTATTAACCTGGCTGCCTCTCGTTGGACTATTTGAAGCTTCTGAGCAGTCTTCAAAGGCAACCCCACGTAGAGTGCGTTGCAGTAGTCTATTCTAGATGTAACGGGAGTTACAGTTATTAACCTGGCTGCCTCTCGTTGGACTATTTGAAGCTTCTGAGCAGTCTTCAAAGGCAACCCCACGTAGAGTGCGTTGCAGTAGTCTATTCTAGATGTAACGGGAGCATGGATCACCATGTCCAAGTCTGACTTCCCAAGGTACGGGCGCAGCTGGCGCATGGGGTGTCTGCGCCCCACACCACTGGAGAAACTACACTGCTTAGCCGGCATTGCACCACCTGACATCTGCCAGGAAGTAGCAGCCAATAGTAAAAGGACCAAGGCAGTGTCACCTATTCCCTGTTTGGGTATCAACCAGCACGTCAACGACTTAAATCTAGACATAGTTTTCTAAGATCTACAGAGACACTCGCTGGAACACCTCAGCAAGCGAGAGCTCAAAAGTGGCAGGCTCAAACCCAGAACCTCAGCTTGGGAGTGATCCTGGATTCATCGCTGAGCCTGGAACCCCAGGTCTCGGTGGTGGCCAGGAGAGCTTTTGCGCAATTAAAACTTGTGCACCAGTTGCGTCCATCCCTCGGGAAGTCTGATCTGGCCACAGTGGCCCACGCTCTTGTTACATCCCGTATAGACTACTGCAATGCTCTCTACGTGGGGTTGCCCTTGAAGACTGTTCGGAAACTTCAACTAGTCCAGCGAGCGGCAGCCAGATTGCTCACCGGAGCGACATACAGGGAGCACACCACCCCCCTGCTATGCCAGCTCCACTGGCTGCCGGTTCAGTTCTGAGCACAATTCAAGGTGCTGGTCTTGACCTACAAAACCCTGTACGGTTCCAGTCCAGCGTATCTGTCCGAACATATCTCCCACTACGTTCCACCTCGGAGTTTGAGATCATCTGGGGAGGCCCTGCTCTCGACCCCACCACTCTCACAAGTGAGGCTGATGGGGACGAGGAGCAGGGCTTTCTCAGTGGTGGCCCCTCACCTGTGGAACTCACTCCCCGGGGAAATCAGAGCATCATAGAATCATAGAATCATAGAATCAAAGAGTTGGAAGAGACCTCATGGGCCATCCAGTCCAACCCCCTGCCAAGAAGCAGGAATATTGCATTCAAATCACCCCTGACAAATGGCCATCCAACCTCTGCTTAAAAGCTTCCAAAGAAGGAGCCTCCACCACACTCCCTCCGGGGCAGAGAGTTCCACTGCTGAACAGCTCTCACAGTCAGAAAGTTCTTCCTAATGTTCAGATGGAATCTCCTCTCTTGTAGTTTGAAGCCATTGTTCCATTGCATCCTAGTCTCCAAGGAGGCAGAAAACAAGCTTGCTCCCTCCTCCTCCCTGTGGCTTCCTCTCACATATTTATACATGGCTATCATGTCTCCTCTCAGCCTTCTCTTCTTCAGGCTAAACATGCCCAATTCCCTAAGCTGCTCCTCATAGGGCTTGTTCTCCAGACCCTTGATCATTTGAGTCGCCCTCCTCTGGACACATTCCTCTCCTTCAGGAGGAGGGTGAAGACTTGGTTATGGGACCAGGCCTTTGGGCAACCAGGCAATTAAAGACCAGCAGGATTGACGAAATGGTATCAAAAGCAGATCTATGAGACAGCAAACACTGACAATGTAAGGGAGGAATTAGGTTTGTATTGATTTTATTGATTTTATTGATTTTATTGGAATAATGCATGAAGCTGCTGGTAACTGTGAATTTATTGTAATTTGTGATGATTGTTGTGATGCAGGCATCTAATCGTGCTGGCTTTCTGATTGGCCAGCCTGAAAGTTCCAAGATTCTGACTGGCTGCTGCTGTGGTGCTATTTGCATATGATCCCTGATTGGCCTGCTTCAACAGGAGCCCCTGGTGGAGAAAAGGGTTCATGACAGAAACAGGGACATGACAGAAGGAAATTTGCATATGGTCTCTGATTGTTGTTGTTGTTCATTCGTTCAGTCGTCTCCGACTCTTCGTGACCTCATGGACCAGCCCACGCCAGAGCTCCCTGTCGGCCGTTACCACCCCCAGCTCCCTCAAGGTCAGTCCAGTCACTTCAAGGATGCCATCCATCCATCTTGCCCTTGGTCGGCCCCTCTTCCTTTTGCCTTCCACTTTCCCCAGCATCATTCCCTTCTCTAGGCTTTCCTGTCTCCTCATGATGTGGCCAAAGTACTTTAACTTTGTCTCTAGTATCTTTCCCTCCAGTGAGCAGTCGGGTTTTATTTCCTGGAGGATGGACTGGTTGGATCTTCTCGCAGTCCAAGGCACTCTCAGCACTTTCCTCCAGCACCACAGCTCAAAAGCATCGATCTTCCTTAGCTCAGCCTTCCCGAAGGTCCAGCTCTCACCTCCGTAGGTGACTACAGGGAAGACCATGGCTTTGACTAGGCAATGGATCTTTGTTGCCAGTCTGATGTCTCTACTCTTGACTATTTTATCGAGACTGGACATTGCTCTCCTCCCAAGAAGGAAGCGTCTTCTGATTTCCTGGCTACAGTCTGCATCTGCAGTAATCTTTGCACCTAGAAATACAAAGTCTGTCACGGCCTCCACGGTTTCTCCCTCTATTTTCCAGTTGTCAATCATTCTTGTTGCCATAATCTTGGTTTTTTGACGTTTAGCTGCAACCCGGCTTTTGCGCTTTCTTCTTTCACCTTGATTAGAAGGCTCCTCAGCTCCTCCTCGCTTTCGGCCATCAGAGTGGTGTCATCTGCATATCTGAGGTTGTTAATGTTTCTTCCGGTCTCTGATTGGCCAGCCTCAATTCCAAGATTCCGAGATGACAAAGAGAGGAAAGGAAAAGGCCAGAGGGGGCTGAGTCAGAACATTACCAATACAGACCAAACTTGGCACACAGAGCCTGCAAGACCCACTCGACATCCTACTGCAGTTTGGAGGAGGATGAACCATGGATGATGGGACTTGCAGTACCATCACTCACATTCTGAGACCGCTGTTAACCTTATCCAATGACTGATCAGGACCAAACTTGGCACATAGACCTCTCATGACCCACTTTACGTCCTGGTGTGGTTTGGCTGGGGATGGACCATGGATTATGGGACTTGCAGTACCTTTGCTCAATTCTTGAGACCACTGCAACCCTCATCCAATTAGCGATAAAGACCAAACTTGGCACACTGAGTCTCCATGATGCACTCTACATCCTGGTGCAGTTTGGAGGAGGATGCACCATGGACGATGGGGCTTGCAATACCTGCACTCCCTTCCTATGACCATTACAACTGCCAACAATGATGGGTCAGGACCACAATTTACACAGAGAGCCAGCATGACCCATTCTACATCCTGGTGCAGTTTGGACTGCCCTCTGGCACCACGAGATGCAGGGCCGACCTTAAGAAATGTGTATACATAGTGGAATCCTTGATATGCGAGTGTGGAGAGGAGCAAACCACTGACCACCTGCTGCAATGCAACCTGAGCCCTGCCACATGATGCACAAGGGAGGACCTTCTTGCAGCAACACCAGAGGCACTCCAAGGGGGCAGATACTGGTCAAAGGACATTTAATCAACTACCAAGCTTGCAAATTCTGTGTTTTGTTTGTTTGTTTTGTTAAAAATGTAATACAAATGTCTGGTTGCTGATGACACGATAAATAAATAAGCTCTGTTTCCATCCCAGCCTTTCCCAGTTTTCAGCCTCTCTTTCCCGTATCGGCCATGCCCCTTTTCTTATTGTCGTTTCCCACTTTCTCACCCCAGTCTTCCCCCCCTTTCCCACCTCAATCTTTCCCACTTCTCCACTTGCCCCCTTCCCACTCTACTTGTATCTCCCCATATGGGATGGGGTCGCACTCCCCTTGAAGGCGCAGGTTCTCAGCTTGGGTGTGACCCTGGACTCGTCGCTGAGCCTGGATCCCCAGGTTTCAGCGGTGACCAGGGGAGCATTTGCACAGCTCAGGCTTGTGCGCCAGCTGCGCCCGTACCTTGGGAAGTCTGACTTGGCCACGGTGATACACGCTCTGGTCACATCCCGCCTTGACTACTGCAACGCTCTCTACATGGGGCTGCCCTTGAAGACGGCCCGGAAGCTCCAGCTAGTCCAGCGTGCGGCAGCCATGTTACTAACAGGAGCGGGACACAGGGAGTACACAACGCCCTTGTTGTTCCAGCTCCACTGGCTGCCGATCTGCTACCGGGCCCAATTTAAGGTGCTGGTGTTGGCCTATAAAGCCCTAAACGGTTCCGGCCCAAAATACCTGTCTGACCGCATCTCGGCCTATGAGCCCACGAGGACTTTGAGATCGTCTGGGGAGGCCCTTCTCTCGATCCCGCCTGCCTCACAGGCACGCCTGGCGGGGACGAGGGATAGGGCCTTCTCGGTGGTGGCCCCCCGGCTGTGGAACACTCTCCCTGTAGACATCAGACAGGCGCCCTCCCTTATGACATTCGGCAAGAGCCTAAAGACGTGGTTGTTTGAGAAGGCGTTTGACTAAGTGCTACAACAAATTGGCAATGATGAGTGGAACGGAATATGGATAATGAGATTGGATTGTGATTCTACGATGGGACGGCACGGATGATTTAGTGTAATTGTATTATTGATAGTTATGTTGATATTCTGTTGTGATATTCCCTTATTGTAAACTGTTTTTATATGTTGTACACCGCCGTGAGTCGCCCTAGGACTGAGAATGGCGGTCAACAAATGCAGTAAATAAATAAATAAATAAATAAATAAATATGAACCACCTTGGAGATTAAGATCATCTGGAGACAGGTGGGGACGCGAGACAGAGCCTTCTCCGTGGTGGCTCCTCGGCTATGTAACACCTTCCCCAGCAACACTAGATCAGCCCCATCCCTCCTGGCCTTCAGAAGGAATGTGTAAACATGGCTTTGGGATCAATCCTTCGGAGAATAGTGCAATAACAGATATGGAATATGTGCAATGAGTATGGAATGGCTCAGTACTACGATTATGGATGGTATTTTTTTTAAATTAATTATAATTGTTAATGTTAATGTTTATTGGAATTGTATCCATTTTAATTATTTGAATTTTATTGGAATTGTATATTGCTCTAAGGCATTGAATAATTGCCTATATGTAAGCCGCAATTGAGTGCCCTTCAGGGTTGAGAAAGGCGTGGTATAAATAGGGTAAATACATCCTGCGGCTCCTCCAGGATGACATGATGGCAACAGTCTTGGACAACAATGGCTTCCAAAGTGACCCATTTAAGGTGGAATCGGACGTCAAACAGGAATGATATGTTATTGCCCCAACCTTATTCTCCATCTTCATCACCATGATACTGCACTGTGTTGATGGGAAGCTTCCCATCTATCGAACAGACTGCAAGCTATTTAACCTTACCAGACTGAAAGCCAAAACCAAGGTTAGAACAACATCTGTTATAGAACTCCAATATGCCGATGATAACATAGTCTGTGCGCATTCAGAAGAAGATCTGCAAGCCACTCTAAACACCTTCGCAGAAGCATACAAAAAGCTCGGCTTCTCATTGGACATCGAGAGAACCAAAGTGCTCTTCCAGCAGACACCAGGCAATCCCTCTCCAATGCCAGAAATACAGCTTAATGGTGTTACATTAGAAAATGTGGACCATTTCTGCTCCCTTGGCAGTCACCTCTCCACAAAAGTCAACACTGACACGAAAATGCAACATCGCCTGAGCTCTGCGAGTGCAGCATTTTCCCAAATGAAGCAGAGAGTGTTTGAGGACCGGGACATCCGTAGGGAGACCAAAGGGCTTGTTTATAAAGCTATTGTCCTCCCAACCCTGCTCCACATCTGTGAAACATGGACTGTCTACAGAAATCAACATTGACACCGAAATACAACACCGCCTGAGCTCTGCCAGTGCAACATTTTCCCAAATGAAGCAGAGAGTGTTTACGGACCGGAACATCCATAGGGAGACCAAAGGGCTTGTTTATAAAGCTATTGTCCTCCCAACCCTGCTCTATGCCTGTGAAACATGGACTGTCTACAGACATCAACACTGACACCAAAATACAACACTGCCTGAGCTCTGTGAGTGCAGCATTTTCCCAAATAGCAGAGAGTGTTTGAGGACCGGGACATCCGTAGGGAGACCAAGGTGCTTGTCTATAAAGCTATTGTCCTCCCAAACCTGCTATACGCCTGTGAAACACTGACTGTCTACAGACATCAACATTGACACCAAAATACAACACCGCCTGAGCTCTGTGAGTGCAGCATTTTCCCGAATGAAGCAGAGAGTGTTTGAGGACCGGAACATCCCTAGGGATACCAAGGTGCTTGTTTATAAAGCTATTGTCCTCCCAACCCTGCTATACGCCTGTGAAACATGGACTGTCTACAGACGTCACATTGAACTCCTGGAATGATTCCATCAGCGCTGCCTCCGAAAAATCCCGCAAATCTCTTGGGAAGACAAGCGGACAAATTTCAGCGTGCTGAAAGAAGCAAAGACCACCAGCACTGAAGTGATGATCCTCCGCCATCAACTCCGCTGGACCGGCCACATTGTCCAGATGCCCGACCACCGTCTCCCAAAGCAGTTGCTTTACTCCGAACTCAAGAACGGAAAACAGAATGTTGGTGGGCAGGAAAAGAGATTCAAAGATGGGCTCAAAGCCAACCTTAAAAACTCTGGCATAGACACTGAGAACTGGGAAGCCCTGGCCCTTGAGCGCTCCAGCTGGAGGTCAGCTGCGACCAGCAGTGCTGTAGAATTTGAAGAGGCTCAAATGGAGGGCGAAAGAGAGAAATGTGCCAAGAGGAAGGCGCATCAAGCCAACCCCGACCGGGATCGCCTTCCGTCTGGAAACCGATGCCCTCACTGCGGGAGAAGATGCAGATCAGAAATAGGGCTCCACAGTCATCTACGGACAACCAATCTTGGAAGACAATCTACTCGGACAACGAGGGATTGCCTAAGTAAGTCAGTAAGTAAGTCTACTCTTCGTACTTATTTATTTACGACATTTATATGCCGCCCTTCTCACCCCGAAGGGTTATCAATCAGCCTGATTGGCAGATTTTGATGTTTAACAGCAACCCAACCAAACTTCCACCTTGGTGAGAAGGCTCCTCAGCTCCTTCTCGCTTTCAGGCATCAAAGTGTTATCATCTGCATATCTAAGATTGTTAATGTTTCATCCAGCCATTTGAACTCCAGCCTTGCATTCGTCAAGCCCCACATGCATGTCGCATGATGTGTTCTGTATACAAGTTGAATAGATTGGATGAGACTATACAACCCTGCCGGACGCCTTTCCCAATCTGGAACCCGTCTGTTGTTCCGTGGTCAGTTCGTACTGTTGCTACTTGGTCATAATAGAGATTCCTCAGGAGACATACAAGGTGATTTGGTCTCCCCGTACATACCACCAAAAATTTGCCACAATTTATTATTATTATTATTGTCAGCTTATACTCGAGTATATACGGTAATATATAATGAACTAGCCGTCCCCTGCCATGCATTGATGTGGCCCACATGGGGGTTCTGTGTGGGATGTTTGGCCCAATTCTATCGTTGGTGGGGTTCAGAATGCTCTGTGATTGTAGGCGAACTATAAATCCCAGCAACTACAGCTCCCAAATGTCAAGATTCTATTTTCCCCAAACTCCACCAGTGTTCACATTTGGGCATATTGGGTACTCATGTAGAGTTTGGTCCAGATCCATCATTGTTTGAGTCCACAGTGATCTCTAGATATAGGTGAACTACAGCTCCAAACCCAAAGGACACTGCCCACCAAACCCTTCCAGTATTTTCTGTTGGTCATGGGAGAACTGTGTGCCAAGTTTGGTTCAATTCCATCGTTGGTGGGGTTCAGAATGCTCTGTGATTGTAGGTGAACTATAAATCCCAGCAACTACAACTCCCAAATGTCAAGAATCTATTTCCCCCAAACTCCACCAGTGTTCACATTTGGGCATATTGAGTATTCGTGTAGAGTTTGATCCAGATCCATCATTGTTTGAGTCCACAGAGCTCTCTGGATGTAGGTGAACTACAACTCCCAAACTCAAGGTCAATGCCCACCAAACCGTTCCAGTATTTTCTGTTGGTCTTGGGAGTTCTGTGTGCCAAGTTTGGTTCAATTCTATTGTCGGTGGAGTTCAGAATGCTCTTTGATTATAGGTGAACTATAAATCCCAGCAACTACAACTCCCAAATAACAAAATCAGGACATACATTGGGTTGTTACGTGTCTTATGTCCCAATTTGGTGTCAATTCGTCCAGTGGTTTTTGAGTTCTGTGAATCCCACAAACGAACATTATATTTTTATTTATATAGATTATTCCATATTACAACTATTAATGAATTAATTATAACATTTAATTATTAATTATATATTCCTCCTTATGACTATTGATTACCTGCCCCTCCTTGTGTCTCGAGGTGGGGCACGACCTCGTTAGAATAGATCATCATCATAATTAAATATATTCCATTAAAAATTACATATTAAAACATCGTTCTATAAAATAAATATATTAAAAATGCATGGAATGAAGAATGCCCTGGTTCGATACTATTGAAGAACGATGGCACCCTGGGAGTTGTAGTTGTGCAAGGACTTTTGGCCTTGTCTTGGTGCATCTGCATCGTTGAATGAATGAACTGTCATGGGAGTTGTAGTTTCGCAAGGACCTTAGTTGCCTCGGCCAGGTGATGCTGGCATGTCACCAAACTACAACTCACCAAGAAGGCATAGCATTGAGATATCTCATTATATGCTATGGAATCTTGGGAGTTGTAGTTCCCCAGGGCTTTTTGCTGCCTCTGCCCAAAAGTATGAGTGCATCAACAAACTACAGCTCACCAAGATTGCATAGCATTGAGTTAAAAATGTAGAACCAGATATCTCATTACATGCTATGGAATCCTGGGAGTTGTAGTTCTCCAGGGCCTTTTGCTACCCTTGCCCAAAAGTATGAGTGCATCAACAAACTACAGCTCGCCAAGATTGCACAGCATTGAGTTAAAAATGCAGAGCCAGATATCTCATTACAAAGTATGTAATCTTGGGAGTTGTAGTTCAACAGGTCCTTTATCTGCCTCTGCCCAAGAATGTCATTGCATCATCAAACTACAAGTCACCAAGATTGCATAGCATTGAGTTGAAAATGCAGAACCAGATATCTCATTACAAAGTATGGAATCCTGGGAGTTGTAGTTCAACAGGCCCTTTAGCTGCCTCTGCCCAAAAGTATGAGTGCATCAACAAACTACAGCTCACCAAGATTGCATAGCATTGAGATAAAAATGCAGAACCAGATATCTCCTTTACAAAGTATGGAATCCTGGGAGTTGTAGTTTGGCAAGGACTTTAGCAGCCTCTGCCCAAGAGTGGGAGTCCAACGCCAAACTACAACTCCCAGGATTCTACAGCATTGAGCCATGGAAATTAAAATGTATGCTACAGAAATCCTGGGATTTGCAGTTTCTACGCCATTGAGCTTTGGCAGTTAAAATGCAGAACGGGGCCTTAGAGTGCGGGTGTGTCATTGAACTACAACTCCCAAGATTCTACACCATTGAGCTGTGGCAGTCAAAATGCAGAACGGGGCCGTATAGTCCGAGTGTGTCATTGAACTACAACTCCCAAGATTCTACGCCATTGAGACATGGCAGTTAAAATGCAGAACGGGGCCTTAGAGTGCAGGTGTGTCATTGAACTACAACTCCCAAGATTCTACGCCATTGAGCCCTGGCAGTTAAAATGCAGAATGGGGGCTTAGAGTGCGTCATTGAACTACAACTCCCAAGATTCTACGGCATTGAACTGTGGCAGTCAAAATGCAGAACGGGGCCTTAGAGTGCGAGTATGTCATTGAACTACAACTCCCAAGAATCTACGCCATTGAGCCTTGGCAGTTAAAATGCAGAACGGGGCCTTAGAGTGCGAGTGTCATTGAACTACAACTCCCAGGATTCTACACTATTCAGCCTTGGCAATTAAAATGCAGAACGGGGCCTTAGAGTGCGAGTGTGTCATTGAACTACAACTCCCAAGATTCTATGCCATTGAGCTGTGGCAGTTAAAATGCAGAACTGGATGCTACGGAAATCTTGGGAGTTGTAGTTTGACAAGATCTTGTCTTCCATACCTAAACAAAAAAAAAAGCACTGATGCCTCACCAAACTACAACTCCCTGGATCTCCTTAGCATTGCGTCTCGGTAGTGAAAGGGGTGCCGAACGCATGATACAGTGCAGGATAGATGCGCCCTTGGGAAGTCTATGGAGCGTGTTTGCACTCACCTGCCCAGGTGCCGTAATGGGAGAAGTCCACTGCTTTCCAATACTCGGAGAGAATGTGGACCCGGACCTTGAACCAAACGAACCAGGAGGCTCTCAGGAGCATCCAAAGGGCAACGGCGCCTCCAAAGAGGCAGAAGTAGAAGTCCAGGGAAGTCATTCCACTTTGGGGGGCCATCTCGTCTTTCCCGATGCTCTCCTTGCAAGGAATGAATGCGCAAGATGAGTTTGGAAGCATTTATTGGGAGCGCACACTCCCAATAAAGATGCGCCCATTGGCAAACCTTGGCTTGCACCACCCTTTTGGCCCCAAGGCACTTTACTTACTTAGTTACTTACTTACTTACTTAAGCAATCCCTGGTAGCCCAAGGATGATGGTCCTCCAAGTGTAGTATCTTGATGATGGGTCTAGGATGATGGTCCTCCAAGTGTAGTATCTTGACAATGGGTCCAGGATGGTGGTCCTCCAAGTGTAGTATCCAGGATGATAGCCCTCTAAGTGTAGTATCTTGATGTTGGGTCCAGGACGATGGTCCTCCAAGTGCAGTATCCAGGATGATGGCCCTCTAAGTGTAGTATCTTGATGTTGGGTCCAAGGTGATGGTCCTCCAAGTGTAGTATCTTGGTGGTGGGTCCAGGATGATGGCCCTCCAAGTGTAGTATCTTGGTGGTGGGTCCAGGATGATAGTCCTCCAAGTGTAGTATCTTGGTGGTGGGTCCAGAATGATGGTCCTTGGTGGTGGGTCCAGGATGATGGCCCTCTAAATGTAGTATCTTGGTGGTGGATCCAGGATGGTAGTCCTGCAAGTGTAGTATCTTGATGATGGATCCCGGATGATGGTCCTCCAAGTGTAGTATCTTGGTGGTGGGTCCAGGATGATGATCCTCCAAGTGTAGTATCTTGGTGGTGGGTCCAAGATGATGGTCCTCCAAGTGTAGTATCTTGATGATGGGTCCAGGGATGATGGTCCTTCAAGTGTAGTATCTTGGTGGTGGGTCCAAGATGATGGTCCTCCAAGTGTAGTATCTTGGTGGTGGATCCAGGATGATGGTCCTCCAAGTGTAGTATCTTAATGATGGGTCCAGGATGATGGTCCTCCAAGTGTAGTATCTTGGTGGTGGGTCCAGGGTGATGGTCCTCCAAGTGTAGTATCTTGGTGGTGGGTCCAGGATGATGGTCTTCCAAGTGTAGTATCTTGGTGGTGGGTCCAGGATGATGGTCCTCCAAGTGTAGTATCTTGGTGGTGGGTCCAGGATGATGGTCTTCCAAGTGTAGTATCTTGGTGGTGGGTCCAGGATGATGGTCCTCCAAGTGTAGTATCTTGGTGGTGGGTCCAGGATAATGGTCCTCCAAGTATAGTATCTTGGTGGTGGGTCCAAGATGATGGTCCTCCAAGTGTAGTATCTTGGTGGTGGGTCCAGGATGATGGTCCTCCAAGTGTAGTATCTTGATGATGGGTTCCGGATGATGGCCCTCCAAGTGTAGTATCTTGCTGGTGGGTCCAGGATGATGGCCCTCCAAGTGTAGTATCTTGGTGGTGGGTCCAGGATGATGGTCCTCCAAGTGTGATATCTTGGTGGTGGGTCCAGGATGATGGTCCTCCAAGTGTAGTATCTGGGTGGGGGGGCCAGCATGATGGACCTCCAAGTGTAGTATCTGGGTGGTGGGTCCAGGATGATGGTCTTCCAAGTGTAGTATCTGGGTGGTGGGTCCAGCATGATGGTCCTCCAAGTGTAGTATCTTGGTGGTGGGTCCAGGATGATGGTCCTCCAAGTGTAGTATCTTGATAATGGGTCCAGGATGATGGTCCTCCAAGTGTAGTATCTTGATAATGGGTCCAGGATGATGGCCCTCCAAGTGTAATATCTTGGTGGTGGGTCCAGGATGATGGTCCTCCAAGTGTAGTATCGTGGTGTGGCCCAGGAAGATGGTCCTACAAGTGTAGTTTCTTGACGATGGGTCCAGGATGATGGTCCTCTAAGCGCAATATCTTGGTGGTGGCTCCAGGATGATGGTCCTACAAGTGTAGTATCTTGGTGGTGGGTCCAGGTTGATGGTCCTCCAAGTGTAGTATCTTGATAATGGGTCCAGGATGATGGTCCTCCAAGTGTAGTATCTTGGTGGTTAGTCCAGGATCATGGTCCTCCAAGTGTAGTATCTTGGTGGTGAGTCCAGGATGATCGTCCTCCAAGTGCAGTATCTTGGTGGTGGTTCCAGGATGATCATCCTCCAAGTGTAGTATCTTGGTGATGGGTCCAGGATGATGGTCCTCCAATTGTGGTATCTTGGTGGTGGGTCCAGGATGATGGTCCTCCAAGTGTAGTATTTTGGTGCTGGATCCAGGATGATGGTCCCCCAAGTGTAGTGTTCTTCAAGCTCATCTTTCAATCTCTTTTTCCTGTCCACCATTATGTTTCCCATTCTTGAGTTGGGAGTAGAGTCACTGCTTTGGGAGACGGTGATCTTTGGCCATTTGGGCAACGTGGCCTTCAGTCCAGAAGTTGATGGCGGAGGTGCATGGCTTCAGTGCTGGTGGTCTTTTCTTCTTCTTCCACCATGCTGACATTTCCCCGCCTATCTTCCCAAGAGATTTGCGGGATTTTTCAGAGGCAATGCTGATGGAATCGTTGCAGGAGTTGAGAGTGACATCTGTAGACAGTCCACGTTTTGCAGGCATATAACAGAGTTGGGAGGACAATAAACAACCTCCTTGGTCTCCCTTTGGATGTCCCGCACCTCAAACACTCTCTGCTTCATTCGGAAGAATGCTGCACTTGCAGAGCTCAGGCAGTGTTGTCATTCAGTGTCCATATTGACTTTTATGGAGAGGTGGCTGTCAAGTGAGCAGAAATGGTCCACATTTTCTAATGTTACACTGTTAAGTTGTATTTCTGGCCTTGCAGAGGGATTGGCTGGTGACTGCTGGAAGAGCATTTTGGTTTTCTCGATGTTCAGTGAGAGGCCGAGCTTTGTCCACTTGTCTTACCAAGAGATTTGCAGGATTTTTCGGAGGCAACGCTGATGGAATCGTTCCAGGAGTTGAGAGTGACGTCTGTAGACAGTCCACGTTTCGCAGGCATATAACAGGGTTGGGAGGACAATGGCTTTATAAACAACCACCTTGGTCTCCCTACAGATGTCCCGGTCCTCAAACACTCTCTGCTTCATTCTTGACATCTGTAGACAGTCCACGTTTGAGTGTGACATCTGTAGACAGTCCACGTTGAGTGTGACATGTGTAGACAGTCCACGTTGAGTGTGACATCTGTAGACAGTCCACGTTGAGTGCGACATCTGTAGACAGTCCACGTTGAGTGTGACATCTGTAGACAGTCATCCCTAACTCCTAACCCTAAACCTGACCCTAACCCTAACCCTAAACCCTAACCCCTAACCCTATCCCTAAAACCTAACCCTAACCCCTAACCCTATTCCTAAACCCTAACCCCTAACTCCTAACCCTATCCCTAACCCCTAACCCTAATCCCTAACCCTAACTCCTAACCCTAATCCCTAGCTCCTAACCCTATCCCTAAACCCTAACCCTGACCCTAACCCTAATCCCTAATCCCTAACTCCTAACCCTAAACCCTAAACCCTGACCCTGACCCTAACCCTAATCCCTAATCCCTAACCCTATCCCTAAACCCTGACCCTAATCCTAACCCCTAACTCTAACCCTAATCCCTATCCCAATCCCTGACTCCTAACCCTAACCCCTAACTCTAACCCCTAACCGTAACCCCTATCCCTAACTCCTAACCCTAACCCTAACCTGATAAATACAAAACATTTGCCTTTGTTGTCTTGTGTAATCATTATATCCCTCCACATTCTTTTTAGAGGCTCGCAGTCAGTCTGATGTTCTAATACCATATTCACAATCCTGATGGTCACGGATAGAATTCAAATTTACCTTGACTTCTATTAACCTATTTTGCTACGGTTGGTGCTATGAATATGTAATGAATTCCAGTGAATACCTCGTGCACTGCTGAATAATATGGATATAGCTTTTCGTCCTCTTTAATTATTCTCAGTACATCCTTTAAGTTGTAATTGCTAATCAGCTGAACGAAACCACGTCTCGCTTGCCAACCCCCTCCATTTTGTGATGAGGAGTCCAGATCCTGGTTGAACGTTGTGTTGAAATCCCCTGCCACGATCATATTGCCTGTTTGGACTTTTCTAATCCTTTCATCAACCCCTTCTCGGCTTGTTTTGAAGATTTAATAACTAAGCTTTCATGTCTGCCATGTCTGTAATAATAATAATAAGAAGAATAGGGTCCTCTGAAGATGTCAGTAGCCTGAGATGCAGGCGAAATGTCAGGAGAAAATGCTGCTATAACAGAAAGTGTTCCCTTGCTACTTTGTGGTTCACTTTCCGTGGACTCGCTGTTTCATGAGGAAGGAGGAGGAGGGAAAGGAGGAGGAGGAGGGCTTGCTTCCTTTCCTTCCTTCCCTGATTTTCACTTATCATGGGTGGTCCTGTGTTAGGGATTCCTCATCTTTGGAAGAGGAAGGGGACCAGGGAAGTGCTCAGGAACTGGAGGGAGAAGAAGAATCAGATGATGAGGTTTTACAAGTGCCCACATTTCTAGAGAGACGAAAGGAGCACAGATAGTGTTCAGCTAGAATAGCTGCTAGAAACGCTAAGCTAATTGAGAGACACCCTAGCACCTAGTGCGTGAGGAATTCAGGGCTATAAATCAGAAGCAGGAGCAGCCTGTTTTTCCCGGTAACAACGACTCTGATGCCGATGTTTTCACTCCAATTGAACCTGCTTTGTGTCTGCTGCTAAGGACTTAGTGGTCAGTAGCCTGAGATGCAGGCAAAATGTCAGGAGAAAATGCTGCTAGAACATAAAGTGTTCCCTTGCTACTTTGCGGTTCACTTTCCGTGGACTCGCTGTTTCACAGGGAAGGAGGAGAGGGTAAATGAGGAGGAGGGCTTGCTTCCTTTCCTTCCTTCCCTGTGCGAGGGAAGGAGGATGGAAGGGAGAAAGAGGAGAGTCCCTACTTCGCTGATTTTCACTTATTGTGGGTGGTCCTGTGTTAGGATTTCCTCATCTTCAGAAGAGGAAGGGGACCAAGGAAGTGCTCAGGAATTGGAGGGAGAAGAAGAATCAGATGATGAGGTTTTACAAGTGCCCACATTTCTAGAGAGACAGATGGTATTCAACTAGAATAGCTGCTAGAAACACTGAGCTAATTGGGAGACACCCTAGCACCTCCTGTGTGGAGAATCCAGGGCTATAAATCAGAAGCAGGACCAGTTGGTTTTTGCTGGTAACAAGGACTCTGATGCCGATATTTTCACTCCAATTGAACCTGCTTTGTGTCTGCTGCTAAGGACTTAGTGATCATTGCTAGAAACGCTGAGTTAATTGGGAGATGCCCTAGCACCTTCTGCATGGGGAATTCAGGGCTATAAATCAGAAGCAGGATCAATCAGTTTTCGCTCATAACAACGACTCTGATGCTGACGTTTTCACTCCAATTGAACCTGCTTTGTGTCTGCTGCTAAGGACTTAGTGGCCATTGTCTGATGGAAGATTGCGGTTTCTTTTGGGACTTTGTAAGAGACTTTAATTTGCATCTTCGTTAAGACTTCCTTGCTTTCTTTTGCATTTTTCAACTGCATTTGCTTATCCTTTGTGTTTGCTGAAGCAAAGCATTTTTCTTTTACTTTCAACATTGTGTTAAGGCTGTTTTTGAAGGGAAACTCAGGACGTCCTGGAACTTAACACCCACGATAAGTGAGGGAACACTGTATTGGCCAAACAGCCCGGAAACCGCACAATACCCCAGCAATTCAAGACGTGAAAGCCTTTGACACTCTCTCTATATAAAAATGTTCTGCGTAATGAGTACCCTAAAAACAAAAGAACCAATGAACGAAATCACACCAAATTTGGCAACAAAACGCCTCACAACACAAGGAGTGACTATCACTAAAAACATTATGTTTTTTTTTTGTCATTTGGGAGTTGTAGTTGCTGGGATTTATAGTTTACTTACAATCAAAGGGCATTCTGAATTCCACCAATGTGACACACAGGGCTCCCATGACAAACAGAAAACACTAGAAGGGTTTGGTGGGCATTGACCTTGAGTTTGAGAGTTGTAGTTCACCTATATCCAGAGAGCACTGTGGACTCAAACAATGATGGGTCTGGACCAAACTTGGCATGAATATTCCATATGGCCAAATGTGAACACTGGTGGAGTTTAGGGGGAAATAGACCTTGACATTTGGGAGTTGTAGTTACTGGGATTTATAGTTCACCTACAATCAAAGAGCGTTCAGAACCCTACCAACGACAGAATTGGGGCAAACCTCCCACACAGAACCCCCATGACCAACAGAAAATACTTAAGGCCATCCAATCCAACTCCCTTCACCGGGGCAAGAAAACTTAATCAAAGCCCTCCTGACAGAGAGCCATCCAGCCATAGATAGATAGATAGATAGATTGACTGATAGATAGATAGACAGATAGATATGATTCACACACACATACACACATATAGTATCATAGATTTGAAAGCCCCCCCCCCCCAAAAAAAGGACAATTATATTTTGCATGTTCCAGAGTAGGCAAACCGGACAATTTCCACATCAAGAAAGAAACAGTAAGAAATACTCTTTACTCACAAGCATAAAAATGCCATATATTAGAAACCAACACTTTCTCATTACTTTATTTTCTAGATCACCAGTCTGGGCCACAGCAACGCCTGGCAGGGGACGGCTAGTCTATATAAATAAAAAGGTAATGTTTGTTTGTGGGATTAACAGAACTCAAAAACCACTGGGTGAATTGACACCAAATTTGGACACAAGACACCTAACAACCCAATGTATGTCCTTCACTCAAAAAATTGATTTTGTCATTTGGGAGTTGTAGTTGCTGGGATTTATAGTTCACCTACAAACAAAGAGCCTTCTGGGCTCCACCAACGATGGACTTGAACCTAACTTGGCACACAGTTCTCCAATTACCAACATATAAAATACTGGAAGGGTTTGGTGGGCAGTGTCCTTTGGTTTTGGAGTTGTAGTTTACTTACATCCAGAGAGCACTGTGGACTCAAACTGATGAGGAGATATTGGAAAAATAGATGTTTATTTATGTATAAATTGTATGTACGTTACAAGCACTGAAATGTATAGAAAAATCAAGTTCTCTCTGCATAGAAAGAATGCTAACGGACAAGCAAGCTGTTGTCCAGGCACAGCAAGAGGGGGGCGGAAGAGGGGGGCATGTTATCTATACATTCCAGGAGAGAGATAAGCCTGTCCTAGTGATACAACTAGGCTCTAAGAAGGAGCCCCCCTCTCCCTCCTGGCAGGTCAAAAGCAGGATGTATGCTGCTAGAAAGGAATACATAGAGACATGCCTTTTGTATGTTGGAAGGTAGAACTTGATATTCTTATGATGCTAAGATGACGCAGTGAATGAGGTCAATGTATGTAGACGCATGTTCTTTGTTTGCTTGCATTTGGAGACTATAAAAGGGAAAGTCCGCACCTATATCATTGCTCTGGATGCTTTTGGACATAGTCCACTCCAAGGCCCCAGCTGGAAATAAAATCTGTGTTTTTGAGACCTCCGGACCTCTCTTTGTCTCTTTTCCTCAAACCTTCTCCCTGCCATTTCAAAACAATGATGGATCTGGACCAAACTCTACACAAATACTCAATATGCCCAAATGTAAACACCGGTGGAGTTTGGGGAAAATAGAATCTTGACATTTGAGAGTTGTAGTTGCTGGGATTTATAGTTCACCTACAATCACAGAGCATTCTGAACCCCACCAATGATAGAACTGGGCCAAACCTCCCACAAAGAACCCCCATGTGGGCCACAGCAACGCATGGCAGGGGACGGCTAGTACATAATAATAATGATACATTGTTATTGATTAGCCAGGGGGCACAACGTAGTTGAAAAACACATATACAGGCAGCCCCCCAAGTTACAAACAAGATAGCTTATGCAGATTTGTTCTTAAGCAGAATTTGGATGTAAGTCAGAAGAGGAACCGATCTTGTTTCAGCAGATCTTCTTGCCTTGCTGACTTAGGTCTGGAGGAAAATGAAAGAGAGAAACGTGTCAATTTGGTTTGCAACTGCACTCCAAACAGAGGCCTGCAAGGATGGGTTTCCTTTGCAGGGTTAGACTTGGCTTGGAAATAATTTGCAATTCTGCAAGTTACTTCTGAAGGGAACCCCTTCAGTTAGGCACCCCAAGGCTGGTGACAGAAAGCAAGCAGTCTCCGTAGGTGAAGCAAAATCTCTTTATTCAAGTGTGGCCACACAGGGAGAAACAGCCAAGACAGACCAGTGTCTTCAGAGAAGGCTGTCTGTGCCATTTGGATCTATCCAGCTATCTATCACCAATTTTGTTATCTATCTATATTTCATTCTCTCTCTCTCTGTCTATCTTAATCATCTATGTCCGTCTATCTATCTATCTATCTATCTATCTATCTGTAACTTGGGAAGTCTGACTTGCCCATGGTAGTCCAGACTCATGTTACATCCCAAATTGACTACCGCAACACACTTACTAACCCAAGGAGTGACCATCACTCAAAAAATTGATTTTGTCATTTGGGAGTTGTAGTTGCTGGGATTTATAGTTAACCTACAAACAAAGAGCACTCTGAACTTCACCAATGATGGAATTGAACCAAACTTGGCACACAGGACTCCCGTGACAAACAGAAAACACTAGAGGGGTTTGGTGCGCATTGACCTTGAGTTTTGGAGTTGTAGTTCACCTACATCCAGAGACTCAAACAATAAAGGATCTGGTCCAAACTTAGCACGAATGCTCAATATGCCCAAATGTGAACACTGGTGGAATTTGGGGGAAATTGAGCTTGACATTTGGGAGTGCTAGTTGCTGGGATCAACCAGCATTTGGGATGAATGGCTAGGACTGCGAACCAACCTTTTCGCATTTGTAGGGATCCGTCCTTTGATGGTGATTATTGTCCCTTCGCACAGATTTTCCAGGATCTTGAGACGGCAAACAAGGGGGTAGCTCTGCTGAGACTGAAGGCAAAAGCCCCAAGCAAAAGAGAAAAGAGGTCACTTTGAACTGGATTATACATCTACACTACTATATAATCCACTTCAAAGCAGATCATCTGGATTTGATATGGCTTGATAGAGCCGAGGGTCACATTGGCCTTTTCTGCTGCCGCATCACACTCTTAGCTCGTGTTCAGCCATATATTTTACTATTGCCAAGCTATGGATATATGACTTTCCTTCATCTAGATACTAGGGCTGGGCGGTTTCGTTTCGTTAATTCATAATTCGTTAATAATTCGTTATTTTTTTCAATTACAAAACGATAACGAACCATTCTGGAGCAATTTTTTAAAAAAACGAATTTTTAAACATGTTTTGTAAATGTGTTTAATATTTCGTTATTGTATTCGTTTCGTTATTGTTCTGAGGTCGTTTCGTTATTATTTCCGCATGTCTGGGGCAAGTTTTTTGTTTGTTTAGTGAAAAAAAATTATAATATCACACCAACAGTCAACAACAGAGGGAGAGGGAAGCTTCAGAAGTTTTTGGAGGTTTTTTAGCGTATTTCGCGGCCGCGGCCGCCATTAACGAATCGATTCGTTATTGTTTTGGAAATCGATTCGTTAATGTTTTGTCATTTTTTTCACATTTACGAAATTTTGTAAATATCGAACTTTTTAAAAGGAAAATTTTGTAATTATTTTAAATAACGAAACGCAAAAACCCCCAAAAAACGAATCGATTTTAGAAACAAATTTTTCCGTTGTTACCCAGGCCTACTAGATACCTATGGATGCAACCTAGGATCGCATTGGCCTTTTCTGCTGCCACATCACACCCTTAGTTCATGTTCAGCCATATATTTTACTATTGCCCCATGGTCGTCATGAAGTCTTGAGCCGCTCCTGTTAAAGAGGTCTCAGCATGGATGTTGAAGTCCCCCAGCACAACGAAGTGCTGGGAGACCAGAGCCGAATCAGAGATCACATCTGCTAGCTCAAGCAGGGAGACTGCTGAGTCGCGGGGTGGCCGGTACACCAGCAGAATCCCAAGCTATCACGGTTCCCCACCCTCAGGTGAAAACAATCAAACCCAGAAGATTGTGGAACAGAGCATCTGACCATGGTGATGGACTATCGAAAGACTACTGCAACCCCTCCTCCCCGCCCCCCAGGCCTAGCCTGCTGGTGCACCCCAAAACCAGGTGGGCATAGCTGGGTGAG
Organism: Anolis sagrei; assembly: GCF_037176765.1. Classification (NCBI taxonomy): domain Eukaryota; kingdom Metazoa; phylum Chordata; class Lepidosauria; order Squamata; family Anolidae; genus Anolis; species Anolis sagrei. Next base: position 81,200,430 of record NC_090035.1, on the reverse strand, counting down.
ATTTACCCCACCCAGCTCGTCCAACCAGGTCTCAGTGATGCAAGCCAGGTCTGCCCTCTCATCCAGGATCAAGTCCTGGATGGCAGCAGTCTTTCCATTGATGGATCTGGCGTTTACCAGCAGGACCTTAAGACCGGAGAGTCTGTCATGGAGTCTACCACTTCCTACCTTTGGAAGGAACTCTCCAAACTCTCTCTCCCTCTCCTATTAACATCCAGACCGGGAGGTAGCTGTCTCTGCCACACTCCACTCCACTCCTTCTCTCCCTCACTCCCTTCCCTTCTTTCCTCCCTCCCTATATTGCTATATAATACAAATTGAATAGACATACAGAATAGAGTTGGAAGGGACAGTCAAGAAGTAATGAGAGAAGGAGGGAAAGAGGGAAGGAGTGAAGGAGGGAAAGGGGGAAGGAGAGAAGGGAAGGAAGGAGGGAGGGAATGAAGGAAGGAGAGAAAGAAAGAAAGAAAGAAAGAAAGGGGAAACAGGGAGGGAAGGGAGGAGGGAGGGAGGGAAGGAAGGAAGGAGAGAAAGGAAGGAAGGAAGAAGGAAGGAAGGAGAGAAAGAAAGAAAAAAGAAGAAGGAAGGAAGAAAGGAGAGAAAGGAAGGAAGGAAGAAAGAAAGAAAGAAAGAAAGAAAGAAAGAAAGAAAGGGGAAACAGGGAGGGAAGGAGGGAGGGAGGGAAGGAAGGGAAGGAAGGGAAGGAAGGAGGGAGGGAGGGAATGAAGGAAGGAGAGAAAGAAAGATGAAGGAAGGAAGGAAGGAAGGAGAGAAAGGAAGAAAGAAAGAAGGAAGGAGAGAAAGAAAGAAAAAATAAGTAAGGAAGGAAGGAAGGAAGGAAGGAGAGAAAGGAAGGAAGGAGGGAGGGAGGAAGGAATGAAGGAAGGAGAGAAAGAAAGAAAGAAAGAAAGAAAGAAAGGGGAAACAGGGAGGGAAGGAGGGAGGGAAGGAAAGGAAGGAGGGAGGGAGGGAATGAAGGAAGGAAGGAGAGAAAGAAAGAAAGAAGAAGGAAGGAAGGAAGGAAGGAAGGAAGGAAGGAAGGAAGGAGAGAAAGGAAGGAGGGAGGGAGGGAAGGAATGAAGGAAAGAGAGAAAGAAAGAAAGAGAGAGACATACAGAATAGAGTTGGAAGGGGCAGTCAAGAAGTAACAAGAGAAGGAGGGAAAGAGGGAAGGAATGAAGGAGGGAAAGGGGAAGGAGAGAAGGAGGGAGGGAAAGAAGGAAGAAAAGAAAGAAAGGTAGGGAAGCAAGGAAGGAGAGAAGGAAATAAAACAAGTGAAAGGAAAAGGACAGGGAAGGAAGGAAGGAAGGAAGGAAGGAAGGAAGGAAGGAAGGAAGGAAGGAAGGAAGGAAGGAAGGAAGGAAGGAGGGAGGGAGGGAGGGAACCAAAGAGCAAAGAAAGGGAGGAAAGAAACAGGTAGAGATGGAAGAAAAGAAGATAAATAGGAAGGGAAAGGAAGAGGAAAGGAAGGAGAGAAAGAGGGAGGGAAGGTTGGCCACAACAACGTGTGGCGGGTACAGCCAGCTAGTAATATAATAATATAATATAATATAATATAATATAATGTGGCCCAAGATCTCCCCGCTCACCTGTTCTGCGCCCATCTTCCAGGGAAAAGGAAAGGATCTGGACGCCCTTGGACTTTGGAAAAGTTTGCAACGCAGACGTTGTTTATTTTTGTTTCGGTTTTGCAAATGCAGAAGAAGCCATTGATAATGCTAAAGTCAAACCCAGATATTGCAGCTGAAGAAGGAGGGGGGGAGGGATTCCCCGGGCAACAATCTCCAAAGCGCCCAATGGCCTGGCGAGGAGCAACCGTGGCCCCGCCTCCCGAGGCTGCATCAGCCAATGAGAGAAGGATGCGCTTTTCCATCCAAGCCCAGAGGAAAAGGAGCACTGCCTTTTGACTTTGGGACCACTTTCAGTTGTGAACTCCACTCTTTTGGAAGTTTTCCATTGTTGCTCTTCAAGGGGAGGCTTCTAAAGATGTTTTAACACTTGATTGAGATTTTGAGCTTAAATTGTAGTTTTAATTCCTTGCAGGATGGTCCAGAACCCTTTTGCCTTGAGGATGAAGTGCTTTCAACTGTTTATATTTGTACAGAGGTGGCCCAAGACGGTACGCAAATTACGCTTTTGCGTAGGGCGCCTGTCTGGGGGGGGGCACTCTTGAAGAGCTCCCACACATGGCTTCGCGATTTTCAGGAGGCCTGGCTAGGAAGGAGCGCTGCTTAGGCCGCATTCCTTCCGAGCCAGGCCTCGCGATTCTCGCGTCTTCTCCTGTGAGACGTTGTTTCGCGGGAGAAGACGTGAGAATCGCAAGGCCAGGCTAGAAAGGAGATCAGCCTAAAAAGTCGTCTAGTACCCCGGTTTTTACGGTATATAAATATATAGATAGTGATTGGTTTGGGGGGGGGGGCGTCAGAATACTGTTTGCTTACCATTGAAAATTACCTAGGGCCGCCTCTGTATTTGTAACAAGCTGTACCCGCCACGCTTTGCTGGGGCCAACCTTCCCTCCCTCGTTCTCTCCTTCTTTCCCTCCTTCCTTCACTCCCTCCTTCCTTCCTTTTTTGTTTACATCTCTCCTTCCTTCCTTCTCTACCTCTTTCTTTCCTTCTCCCCTTTTTCTTTTCCTTCCCTCTTTCTCTCCATTCTTCCTTCTCTAGCTTTCTTTCCTTCACTTTTTGCTTCCATCCTTCTTTCTTCCCTTCCCTCTGTCTTTCTCTCCTTTCTTCTTTCTCTACCTCTTTCCTTCCTTCCTTCGCTTTTTGCTTCCATCCTTCCTTCTCTCTTTCCTTCCCTCCCTTTTCTCCTTCTTTCCCTCCTGTCTTCATGCCCTCCTTCCAGCCTTCCCTTTTTTCTTTCCTTCTCTCATTCCTTCCTTCTCTACCTTTCTTCCATTCCCTTTTTCTTTTCTTTCCACTTTCTCGCCTTTCTTCTTTCTCAACCTCTTTCCTTCCTTCCTTTGCTTCCATTCTTCCTTCTTTCCTCCTTTCCTTCCCTCCCTCTTTTTCTCCTTTCCCTCCTTCCTTCGCTCCCTTTCCTTCCTTCCCTTTTTTCTTTCATTCTCTCCTTCCTTCTCTACCTTTCTTCCATCCTCCCTTTCTTTTCCTTCCTCTTTCTCTCCTTTCTTCTTTCTTTCCTTCCTTCCTTCACTTTTTGCTTCCATCCTTCCTTCTCTTTCCTTCCCTCCCTTTTTCTCGTTTCCCTCCTTCCTTCACTCCTTCCATCCTTCCTTTTTCTTTCCTTCTCTACCTTTCTTCCATTCCTCTTCTTTTCCTTCCTCTTTCTCTCCTTTCTTCCTTCACTTTTTGCTTCCATCCTTCCTTCCCTCCCTTTTTCTCCTTTCCCTCCTTCCTTCACTCTCTCCTTCCATCCTTCCTTTTTTCCCTTCTCTCCTTCCCTCCTTCCTTCCTTCTCTACCTTTCTTCCATTCCCTTTTTCTTTTCCTTCCACTTTCTCTCCTTTCTTCTTTCTCTACCTTTCCTTCTTTCCTTTACTTCCATTTTTCCTTTTCTTTCCTTCCCTCTTTCTCCTTCTTTCGCTCCCTTTCCTTCCTTCCCTTTTTTCTTTCCTTCTCTCCTTCCTTCCTTCTCTACCTTTGTTCCATTCCCTTTTCTTTTCCTTCCTCTTTCTCTCCTTCCCTCCCTTTCTCTCCTTTCCCTCCTTCCTTCACTCTCTCCTTCCATCCTTCCTTTTTTCCCCCTCTCCTGCCCTCCTTCCTTCCTTCATTACCTTTCTTCCATTCCCCCTTTTTCTTTTCCTTCCACTTTCTCTCCTTTCTTCTTTCTCTACCTTTCCTTCTTTCCTTTGCTTCCATTCTTCCTTTTCTTTCCTTCCCTCTTTCTCCTTCTTTCCCTCCTTCTTTCGCTCCCTTTCCTTCCTTCCCTTTTTTTCTTTCCTTCTCTCCTTCCTTCCTTCTCTACCTTTCTTCCATTCCCTTTTCTTTTCCTTCCTCTTTCTCTCCTTTCTTCTTTCCTTCCTTCCTTCTCCTTCCCTCACTTTTTCTCCTTCTTTCCCTCCTTCCTTCACTCCCTCCTTCCATCCTTCCCTTTTTTCTTTCCTTCTCTCCTTCCTTCCTTTTCTACCTCTTTCTTCCATTCCCCCTTTGTCCCCATGCTCTATTCCGCTTTGGTTAGACCACTTTACCTGGAATATTGTGTCCAATTCTGGGCAGCACAATTCAAGAGAGATATTGACAAGCTGGAATGTGTCCAGAGGAGGGCGACTCAAATGATCAAGGGTCTGGAGAACAAGCCCTATGAGGAGTGGCTTAAGGAGCTGGGCATGTTTAGCCTGAAGAAGAGAAGGCTGAGAGGAGACATGATAACCATGTATAAATATGTAAGAGGAAGCCACTGGGAGGAAAGAGCAAGCTTCCTTTCTGCTTCCCTGAAGACTAGGACACAATGGAACAATGGCTTCAAACGACAAGAGAGGAGATTCCATCTGAACATGAGGAAGAACTTCCTGACTGTGAGAGCCGTTCAGCAGTGGAACTCTCTGCCCCGGAGCGTGGTGGAGGCTCCTTCTTTGGAAGCTTTGAAACAGAGGCTGGATGGCCATCTGTCAGGGGTGATTTGAATGTAATATTCCTGCTTCTTGACAGAATGGGGTTGGACTGGATGGCCCAGGAGGTCTCTCCCAACTCTAGGATTCTAGGATTCTATGAAATGCAAACTTTTAAATGTGGATTTTGAAAAAAAAAAGTATTTATTTTTAAAAAAGAAATAGAAATGGATACAAACAAAGAGTTAATGCATTCGTTTTCATTCAACTCAGGTTCAAATCCCACCCAGGTCACCCTTGTAAGGTCAAAGCCGTTTCCACCCAGATATCTTTCCATGCTTTTCACACTTTATTCATCCTTGAATCACTGCCCTTCATAGTGCAAAACTCGGTTTTCCAATGCTGAGGTCCACTGACCAGTGAGTGGCGGTCATTTGGAGCTTCGGATGGCGCCCACAGGTCATAAATGGACAAAGGAGCGGTCTGACCACTTCATCACATTTACTAAATTCCACTGAGTTCTACACTTCAGAACTGGAAAGCCACTACGATCCTAAAAGCAGGCTTCGAACTGGTACCCGCTCCCACCTGCCTTTCGTTTTGATTGCATTTCCGTCCCAGGAGGGGCCTTTCTGTTTTGTGCCATCCAAATGGACGGAACAAAACAGAAACACGAATCAAAACAAATGGGAAAAATTTTGGACCCATGATTACTGAGCACTACAACCCGAAAAGCAGGCTTCGAGCTGGTACCCACTCCTGTCTGCCTTTCGTTTCAATTCCATTTTCATTCCAGGAGGGGCCTTTCCATTTCATGCCATCCGAATGGATGGAATGAAACAGAAACATGAATCAAAACGAAAAGGACAAATTTTGGGCCCATGACTACTGAGCATTATGATTCAAAAAAGCAGGCTTCGAGTTGGTACCTGCTCCTACCTGCCTTTCGTTTCGATTGCATTTTCGTTCCAGGAGGGGCCTTTCCGTTTCGTGCCATCCGAATGGATGGAACAAAACTGAAACATGAATCAAAACGAATGGGACACATTTCGGGCCCATGACTACTGAGCATTACGATAAACATACTCTACCAAACACTTCCCTGCTTCAATGTGATGAAGTGGTTAGTCAAAGCAATGACCACAGAAACCAAGAAGAGACAATACTCTCAATCGCTAAAGAATTGGTAACCCAACTTTCCCTTCTTATTTCGGGAATATCTTTTGGTGGCGGTCATCTGCAGCTCAATGACACCTAATGGCCATAAAAGGGACAAAGGAGTGGTCATCTCCACCACAATGGCTGCAGATACCAAGGATGGCTTGATATTCTCATCTCGACTCTCTGTCCCAAATGCTGGGGTTCGCTGACCAGTGAACGGTGGTTGTCCACAGCTTAAGATGGTCAAGCTCTTGTCCATACATAAAGGGAGACAAGGCAATGACCTTTGCTGACCGAATGGCCACAAAAACCCAGAACCACCAAGGAATCAGTGGTTTGACCATCTTGAGGAATCGATGACCCAACGGTCACTCTTGATTGGACAATATCCTTTAGCCCAGAGTATGATATGAGAGGAAGTGACCAGTGAATGGTGGTCATCCACAGCTTATGATGGCACCCAGTGGTCAAAGTCTTGCCCATAGAGAGGAGAAAGGGGTGGTCCTTCCTGATGCAATGACCATAGGAAACGGGAATCAATGCCTTGACGCTCTTATCTTAATCACCGAGGAATTGGAGACTCTACTAATTTGGAGACTATCCCTTAACGGTGGTCATCTGCAGCTTAAGATGGCACCCAGTGGTCAAAGTCTTGCCCATAAAGAGAGGCAAAGAATGTTCCTTCTTGATGCAATGACAACAAAAAACAAGAATCGGTGACTCGACTTATCTTCCTACCTAATTGGATTTACCTACTCCTTTAAAGTGCTTTTTACTTTTACTGCTTTTCAATTATCTTCAATAAACGGGTTGCATTTCTACTCAACTGTGTGGTGTTTAAAGTCAGAGGGGCTTTTCCTGGTCTGGAGTGCAACACTTTAACAGCGGTCATCTAGTACCCAGCGGTCAAAGTCCTGCCCATAAAGGGCCGCTGCAATGATCATGGAAACTATTCTCTCAATCTTGAGGAATCGGTGACGTGGTGCTCTTATCATAATCATCAAGGAATCGGGTGACTATTTGGAGACTATTCTTCAGTGGTGGTCACTTGGCACCCAGCGGTCAAAGCCTTGCCCATAAAGAGGGGCAAGAGGTGGTCTTTTCTGCTGTGAGGACCACAGAAATCAATAATCCATGCCTTAATGCACTTATTTTAATCATCAAGGAATCGGTAACGGCTCTCATTTGGAGACTATCCTTTAATGGTGGTCACCTGGCACCCAGTGGTCAAAGTCTTGCCCATGAAGAAGGGCATGTGGTGGTCATTTCTGGGGTCATCACCAAGGATTGTCTCTCATTTGGAGACTTATCCTTTAACAGCGGTCAACTGGCACCCAGCGGTCAAAGTCTTGCCCATAAAGTACCGCTGTAATGACCACGGAAACTATTCTCTCGATCTCAAGGAATCGGTGACCTGACACCCCTGTTATTTGGAGACTAATGGCGGTCATCTGCAGCTAAGACAGTACCTAGTGGTCAAAGTCTTGCCCAGAAAGAGGGGCAAGAAGTTATCTTTGCCACTGCGATGACCACAGAAACCATTATCTCAAATCTCAAGGAATTGGTGCCTCTCTCGATGTCAATGAGTCTTATCTTAATCATCGAGGAATCGGTGACTCCTCTCATTTAGAGACTATCCTTTAATGGTGGTCATCTGCAGCTCAAATTCCATCCAGCGGTCAAGTCTTGCCCACAAAGGGCCGGTGCAATGATCATGGAAATTATTCTCTCAATCTCGAGGAATCGTTGACCGGACACTCCTGCTGCTTGGAGACTAATGTCATCTGGAGTTCAAATTCCACCCAGCGGTCAAGACTTGCCCATAAAGTGGTACCCAGTGGTCAAAGGCTCTCTTTATGGGCAGAAACCATTCTCTCAATGTCAATGAATCTTATCTTAATCATCAAAGAATCAGTGACACCTCTCGTTTAGAGACTATCCTTTATTGGTGGTCATCTGCAGCTTGAATTGTACCCAGCGGTCAAGACTTGCTTATCAAATGGAACCCAGTGGTCAAAGGCTCTCTTGATGGGCAGAAACCATTCTTTCGATGTCAATGAATATTATCTTAATCATCAAGGAATCCATGACTCCTCTCGTTTACAGACTATCCTTTAATGGTGGTCATCTGCAGCTCAAATTGCACCCAGCGGTCAATAAGAGAGGTAAGCAGCTGCAATGACCACAGAAACCATTCCCTCAATCTCAAGGAATCGGTGCGAACGAGGGAGAGCAAAATTCCTGTGCTGCTGCTGGTGCGGAAAAAGGAACTAAGGCGTAGCCCCGCCCATGGGCTTATATATATCATTGGGAGGATGGGCGGGGCATCGCCTAAAACTCTATTAAGAGCTAGAATGTTCCGAATTGCTGTGCATGGTTAAAACCTACATGTGCGCATTTCACAGACAGAACAAAGAAGAAACTCTTAATCATCAAGGAATCGGTGATTCCTCTCATTTGGAGACTATCCTTTATGTCGGAGCTCAGCCTGTTGTTGTGTTTAAGGATCAGGGTGCTTTGCATGTGGGGAATGATGACAATGAGCTTCATGAAGGTAATGGTGTTTCTAATGATACTGATGCAGAGAATGACCAGGAGACCCATGTTCAAAGTGTATTTTCTCATGAGAATGTCCCTGAAGGGTGTGGGGATGATGGTGTGCTCCCTGAATTGCTCCCAGAGAATTCCCATGATTTGGAGCTTGAGAACAGCTCGGCACCTGGCCCAGCTGCAGAAGTTAATGAGCAAATAGATAGACGGGATGTGATTAGTCAAAATAGGAAAGCAAATCAGTGGCTCGGGCAGTCTGCCAGGCTCAGAGAAATAGAGATAAGGGATTCAAGGCTAAAGCGAAACCAATTTCTGGCCGCTTGGAACATAGCTTAACGAGGAGATAAAAGTCCCAAGTACAGGATCTGTAGTCAGATGAAGCACTGTTTGGAGTCAAGATCTCGTCCCTGTTCATTGGAAACCTTGCTTTAGAAAGATCCATGTTTAAGTGCTTTTGATTCATGGTTTTAATTCTTGGTTTTTATGATTATGTTTTTAAGTGCCTTGGATTCATGTTTCCAGTTTTTTTGGATTTTACTATAGAAGTTTCTGCCTTTTCATGAATTTTGATGGACTGATTCCCTGGACTATTTTGTTCCGACTTATCTTCCTACCTAATTGGATTTACCTATTCCTTTAAAGTGCATTTTACTTTTACTGCTTTTTAATTATTTTCAATAAACAGGTTGCATTTCTACTCAACTGTGTGGTGTTTAAAGTTAGAGGGGATTTTCCTGGTCTGGAGTGCAACAATTTAACAGCGGTCATCTGGTACGATGATGTGATGCTCTTATCATAATCATCAAGAACTTTGATGGACTAATTCCCTGGACTATTTTGTTCTGACTTATCTTCCTACCTAATTGGATTTACCTATTCCTTTAAAGTGCTTTTTTACTTTTACAACTTTTTAATTATTTTCAATAAACAAGATGCATTTCTACTCAACTGTGTGGTGTTTAATGTCAGAGGGGCTTTTCCTGGTCTGGAGTGCAACACTTTAACAGCGGTCATCTGGTACCCAGCGGTCAAAGTCCTGCCCATAAAGGGCTGCTGCAATGACCATGGAAACTATTCTCCCAATCTTGAGGAATCGGTGACGTGATGCTCTTATCATAATCATCAAGAACTTTGATGGACTAATTCCCTGGACTATTTAGTTCCGGCTTATCTTCCTACCTAATTGGATTTACCTATTCCTTTAAGGTGCTTTTTTACTTTTACTGCTTTTTAATTATCTTCAATAAACGGGTTGCATTTCTACTCAACTGTATGGTGTTTAAAGTCAGAGGAGCTTTTCCTGGTCTGGAGTGCAACACTTTAACAGCGGTCATCTGGTACCCAGCGGTCAGTGTCCTGTCTATAAAGGGCAGCTGCAATGATCATGGAAACTATTCTCTCAATCTCGATGAATTGGTGATCTGATGCTCTTATCATAATCATCAAGAACTTTGATGGACTAATTCCCTGGTCCATTTTGTTCCGACTTATCTTCCTACCTAATTGGATTTACCTATTCCTTCAAAGTGCTTTTTTACTTTTACTTTTTTAAAAATTATTTTCAATAAACGGGTTGCATTTCTACTCAACTGTGTGGTGTTTAAAGTCAGAGGGGATTTTCCTGGTCTGGAGTGCAACACTTTAACAGCGGTCATCTGGCACCAGTGGTCAAAGTCCTGCCCATAAAGGTCCGCTGCAATGATCATGGAAACTATTATCTCAATCTCGAGGAATCGGTGACGTGATGCTCTTATCATAATCATCAAGGAATCAGGTGACTCATCTAATTTGGAGACTATTCTTCAGTGATGGTCACCTGGCACCCAGTGGTCAAAACCTTGCCCATAAAGAGGGGCAAGAGGTGGTCTATTTCTGCTGTGACAACCACGAAAATCAATAATTCATGCCTTAATGCTCATAGACTCATTTGGAGACTATCCTTTAATGCTGGTCACCTGGCACCCAGCGGTCAAAGTCTTGTTGCTGCAATGACCATGGAAACTATCCTCTCGATCTCGAGGAATCGGTGACCTAACACTCCTGTTGTTTGGAGACTAATGGCGGTCATCTGCAGCTAAGACGGCACCCAGCAGTCAGTCTTGCCCATAAAGCTGCTGTAATGACCACAGAAACCATTCTCTCCATCTCAAGGAATTGGTGCCTTGACGTTCTTATCTTAATCATCAAGGAGTCAGTGACCCCTCTCGTTTGGAGGCGATCCTTTAATGGCGGTCACCCGGCACCCAGCGGTCAATGTCTGCAATGATCACACACTCTCAATCTCGAGGAATCGGTGCTGTGACGCTCTTATCTTAATCATCAAGGAATCATTGACTCCTCTCGTTTGGAGGCGACCCTTTAACGGCGGTCATCTGCAACTAAGACGGCACCCAGCAGTCAAAGCCTTGCCCAGAAAGAGGGGCAAAGGGGTGGTCGTTGCCGCTGCAATGATCGCAGAGACCATTTTCTCAATCTCGAGGAATCGGTGACGTGACGTTCCCCTCGTCCGGAGAGGAAGCAACAGCAGGGGTCAAGGCAAAGGCGCCGAAATGTCCGGCGTGAGAGTCAGGTTCATGGGCGAGTCCGCCGGTGTCGAGGCCTCGTCCGGATTGGGATCGGAGCCCTGCGCTTCGGACTCTTTGCTTTGTCTCGTGTTGGCATTGCCGTTGCCTTTTTTGGCCCAATAAGCGGCCGAGCGGTCCATGGCCTCTTGCAGCCGCGTCCAAGCCCCGGCCTCGTTGCTCTGGACGGCCTCGCAGAGGAGCTGGGCTTGCTCCCGTAGCTCGGCCAGCTCCCTCTGCGTGGCGTTGTTTTGCCGGATCAGCTCCTTTGTTCGCAGCGTGATGCCAAGTAGCCCAGACTTGCGGAGGATCTCCACCGTGTTGTGGAAGCGGCGCTGCTTCCCGGCGCTGCTCGAGCCCAACTTCTTGGAAGCCCGGGAGATCATCCGTCCTTCGGCTTTGCTGTCCGAGCCGGTGGAGGAGCTCACGGCATTGTGGGTCTCCAGAGGAACCTGCTCCCCGTCCTTTGCCTCAGATGACGAGGTCCAGGAATCCTCCAGGCAGAAGCGCTTGTTCTTCTTGGCCCCGTCCGGCCCCGGATGGGGAGCGATCTTGGGGAAGGCGCTGAGGATGGGCAAGTAAGCCTCCTTGGAGGAAGCGGGCTTCGGGCCGGACAAAAGGGGCTTCAAGGAGGACGACACCGGCGGCTGGATGAGCAGGATGTGGGCGGCCGAACTCACGGAGGCGTCCATCGGGTGCTGACCGCTCCAAGTCAAAAACGGGGAGCCCGGCGAGGAGGAATCCAGTTGCTGCAGAGAAAAGAGTCTGGAGTCAGCGAAACGACAACAGCAGAATACATGTACTCAACATGGGACAGTTGCACAAATCAATGAGCCAGTAGATAGAAGGCATGTTTTTAATCAGTACAGGCAAACAAAGCAATCTATCAGGCGTTCTGCCAGGTTGAGAGAGAGATTGATAACAAAGTCAAGGCTGAAACGAAATCCGTTCCTGGCCGCTTGGGATATAGAGTAGATTAGGGGGTAAAAGTGCCAACTACGGAATCTGTAGTCAGACGAAGCAATGTTGGAAACTGAGTCAAGACATCTTTCCTGTCCTTGGAAGCCTTGCCTTGGATAAATTCATGTGTAAAGAGCCTTTTCTGATTCATGATTCAAGTTTTGGAGTATTACCTTGGAAGTTTCTGTATTTGTTTTCATGAACTCTGATGGATTAATTTCCTGGACTTTTTGTTTTTGCTTATCTTTCTACCTAATTGGATTTACCTATTTTTATGGAGTTTTCTTTTACTGCTACCGCTTTTAAAATATATTCAATAAACTTCTTATATATCTGTGGAATGACCAGGGTGGGACAAAGGACTCTTGTCTGTTGGAGCTAGGTGTGAATGTTTCAACTGTGGAAAATTTCAACAGAAAGGAGGAAACCATGAAAATGAACAAAATCTGACTACCAATATTAAAAAACTCAAAAATTACAACAGCAAAACAACAGAGAGGAAACAATCAGGTACATCTAATCACCTCTCAACAAAAGATTCCCCCAGGCACTGCCAGGCCATCAAATGCGAATCAAGGTGGTCAGCTGAAACATTCACACCTAACTCCAGCAGACAAGAGTCCTTTGTCCCACCCTGGTCATTCCACAGATATATAAACCCTTTTTCCTAGTTCCAACAGACCTCACTCCCTCTGAGGATGCTTGCCATAGATGCAGGCAAAACGTCAGGAGAGAATGCCTCTAGAGCATGGCCATATAGCCTGAAAAAACCTACAACAACCCAGTGATTCCTGCCATGAAAGCCTTCAGCAATACATCAAAAGCTACCTGTTTGAGGATGACGTTTTTGACAATGTAAACGGGGGCCATTCCGGGGAAGGGTCCCTTCGCCAGCGCCTTCGGAGACGACGACGACAACGACGACAACAGCGACGGATCCTCCGTATCGGTCGGGTCCACGGCACTCAGGTACTCTGAGCTTACGTCTGCGCATAGGAGGCAATGGAGAGGAGAGGAGGCAGCCGGTTACAGTGGGAAAACTAGTGCATCTATTACGTATGGTTTTCTAATGGCACACTCCTGCGCAGAGAATGCCGCCTTGCCCTCTCTCTCCCCTCTTTGGGAAAACTTTACAATAATTCCCACTGCCTTAAGGAAACTCAGAAGACATTTCTCTCTCTCTCCATCTCTCTAGCTCTCCACTTATAGTCTTTCTATCATCTGCTTATTGATCCACCTCTCCATTCATCTATTCAACCATACATTTCTCTCCTTATCCATTCACTTGTCTTTCCTTATTATCTATCTATTGATCTACCAGTGCATCTATCTGATCATTTATCCATCCATCCACCAATACATTCCTCTATCTCTGTATCTATTCACTTGTGTCTCTATCTATCTATCTATCTATCCATTCGTCAATACATTTCTGTTTCTCTATCCCTCTCTCTATTCACCTCTTTATCTATCTATCTATCCATCCACCTATCCATCCATCCATTCATCAATACATTTCTATTCACCTGTATCTCTATCTCTCCATCCATCCATCCAATACATTTCTCTTTCTCTCTCTTTGTCTCTCTCTCTCTCTCTCTCTCTATCTATCCATCTATCCATTCATCAATACATTTCTCTTCTCTATCTCTGTATCTATTCACCTGTGTCTCTATCTATCTCTCCATTTGTCAATACATTTCTCTTTCTCTATCCCTCTCTATTCACCTCTCTCTCTCTCTCTCTCTCTCTCCATCCATCCATCCATCCATCTATCTATCTTTTCATCAATACATTTCTTTCTCTAGCCCTCTCTCTATTCACCTGTCTCTTTCTCTATCCATCCATCCATCCATCCATCTATTCATCAATACATTTCTATTCACCTGTATCTCTATCTCTCTATCTATCCATCCACCAATACATTTCTCTCTTTCTCTATCTCTGTATGTATTCACCTGTGTCTTTCTCTATCCATCCATCTATCCATCCATCCATCCACTCATCAATACATTTCTCTTTCTCTATCCCTCTCTCTATTCACCTGTCTCTTTCTCTATCTATCTATCTATCTATCTATCTATCTATCTATCTATCTATCCATCCATCCATCCATCCATCTACCCACCCACCCACCCACCCACCCACCCATCTATTCATCAATACATTTCTATTCACCTGTATCTCTATCTCTCTATCCATCCATCCGCCAATACATTTCTCTCTTTCTCTATCTCTGTATGTATTCACCTGTGTCTTTCTCTATCCATCCATCTATCCATCCATCCATCCACTCATCAATACATTTCTCTTTCTCTATCCCTCTCTCTATTCACCTGTCTCTTTCTCTATCTATCTATCTATCTATCTATCTATCTATCTATCCATCCATCCATCCATCCATCCATCTACCCACCCACCCACCCACCCACCCATCTATTCATCAATACATTTCTATTCACCTGTATCTCTATCTCTCTATCCATCCATCCGCCAATACATTTCTCTCTTTCTCTATCTCTTTATGTATTCACCTGTGTCTTTCTCTATCCATCTATCTATCCACTCATCAATACACTTCTCTTTCTCTATCCCTCTCTCTATTCACCTGTCTCTTTCTCTATCTATCTATCTATCTATCCATCCACCCACCCACCCACCCATCCATCCATCTATTCATCAATACATTTCTATTTACCGGTATCTCTATCTCTCTATCTCTCTATCGATCCATTCACCAATCCACCTCTCCACCCACCCATTCATCCATACATCTCTCTATTCACCTGTGTCTTCCGCTATCAGTTATCATTGATCGTTCTGCATTTATCCGTCCGTTCACCAATGCATTGGCATGAGGAACTGTGCAATAATGATTAGAATGTGGAAGGGTGGGTGCTTTGCAATTCTACATATATAATAACATGTATTGAGGACACGCAATGGAACTAAAAGTTCCTTCTCTTCTACCTGAAAAACCGGAGTCCTTTTCCGTTTCGCTGGCGGGGCCCCTGCCCGCAGTGGTGCCATTCTTCCCTTGAGCTGCCTTGGCAATGAAAGGGGCCCCAGGTCCTTTGGGGGCCCGTCCGGATGCCTTTGGGAGCCCCACGGCAGCGGCCGCATGGTTGCTTCTCTCCTTGGCTGGTTTGGATGGAGGCCCCTGGGGCGGAGGGCCCTGCTCCGAAGGCATGGCGGCGCAACGCTTCCTCGCTCCTCTGGAAAGCAAGAAATAACTGGTTATTGTTTTCGTAAGTGTTTTCAAAGTCAACATCGACACTGAAATTCAACACCAACCCTGCTCTATGCATTCAAAACGTGGACTGTCTACAGACGTCTGCAAAATTCAACATTGACACTGAAAGACAACACTACCTGAGCTCTGCGAGTGCAGCATTTTTCCGAATGAAGCAGAGAGTGTTTGAGGACCAGGACATCCGTAGAGAGACCAAGGGGCTTGTTTACAAAGCCATTGTCCTCCCAACCCTGCTATACGCCTGCAAAACGTAGACTGTCTACAGATGTCAACATTGAGACTGAAATTCAACACCGCCTGAGCTCTGCAAGTGCAGCATTCTTCTGAATGACGCAGAGAGTGTTTGGGGATCGGGACGTCCGTAGGGAGACCAAGGGGCTTGTTTGTAAAGCTTTTGTCCTCCCAACCCTGCTATGAACCTGCAAAACGTGGACTGTCTACAGACGTCAACATTGACACTGAAATTCAACACCGCCTGAGCTCTGCGAGTGCAGCATTCTTCTGAATGACGCAGAGAGTGTTTGGGGATCGGGACATCCGTAGGGAGACCAAGGGGCTTTTTTATAAAGCTATTGTTCTCCCAACTCTGCTATGAACCTGCGAAACGTTGACTGTCTACAGACGTCAACACTGACACTGAAATTCAACACTGCCTGAGCTCTGTGAGTGCAGCTTTCTTCCGAATGAAGCAGAGAGTGTTTGGGGATCGGGACATCCATAGGGAGACCAATGAGCTTGCCTATAAAGCTATTTTCCTCCCAACTCTGCTATGAACCTGCGAAACGTTGACTGTCTACAGATGTCAACATTGAGACTGAAATGCAACACCGCCTGAGCCCTGCGAGTGCAGCATTTTTCCGAATGGAGCAGAGAGCGTTTGAGGACTGGAACACCTGTTTACAATGGCTTGTTTACAAAGCCATTGTCCTCCCAACCCTGTTATAAGCCTTCAAAACATGGACTGTCTACAGACGTCCACAAAAGTCAACACTGACACTGAAAGATAACACTACCAGAGCTCTGCAAGTGCAGCATTCGCCCAAATGAAGCAGAGAGTGTTTGAGGTCTGGGATATCCGTAGGGAGACCAAGGTGCTTGTTGATAAAGCTATTGTCCTCCCAACCCTGTATACGTCTGCAAAACGTGGACTGTCTACAGACTATAGAACTAAGGCAGTTTCAATGTGATGGGATACTGGGAGCTGTAGTTTTCACTAAGGGCGCATCTACACTATAGAACCAAGGCAGTTCCAATGTGATGGGACTGTGGGAGCTGTAGTTTTCACTAAGGGCGCATCTACACTATAGAACCAAGGCAGTTCCAATGGGATGGGATTCTGGGAGTTGTAGTTTTCACTAAGGGCGCATCTACAGTATAGAACCAAGACGGTTCCAATGTGATGGGATCCTGGGAGTTGTAGTTTTCACTAAAGGCGCATCTACAGCATAGAACCAAGGCAGTTCCAATTGGATGGGATCCTGGGAGTTATAGTTTTTACTAAGGGCGCATCTACACTATAGAACTAAGGCAGTTCCAATGCGATGGGATCCTGGGAGCTGTAGTTTTTATTCAGGGCACATCTATAATATAGAACCAAGGCAGTTCCAATGGGATGGGATCCTGGGAGTTGTAGTTTCCACTAAGGGCGCATCTACACTATAGAACCAAGGCAGTTCCAATGGGATGGGATTCTGGGAGTTGTAGTTTTCACTAAGGGCGCATCTACAGTATAGAACCAAGGTGGTTCCAATGTGATGGGATCCTGGGAGTTGTAGTTTTCACTAAAGGCGCATCTACAGCATAGAACCAAGGCAGTTCCAATTGGATGGGATCCTGGGAGTTGTAGTTTTTACTAAGGGCGCATCTACACTATAGAACTAAGGCAGTTCCAATGAGATGGGATCCTGGGAGCTGCAGTTTTACTAAGGGTGCATCTACACTATAGAACTTAGGCAGTTCCAATGGGATGGGATCCTGGGAGTTGTAGTTTTCACTAAGGGCGCATCTATAGTATAGAAGCAAGGCAGTTCCAATGGGATGGGATCGTGGGAGCTGTAGTTTTTACTAAAGGCGCATCTACACTATCAAACAAAGGCAGTTCAAATGGGATGGGATCCTGGGAGTTGTAGTTTTCACTAAGGGCGCATCTACAGTATAGAACCAAAGCAGTTCCAATGGGATGGGATTCTGGGAGCTGTAGTTTTCACTAAGGGCGCATCTACAGTATAGAACCAAGGCAGTTCCAATGCGATGGGATCTTGGGAGTTGTACTTTTTCCCAAGGGCGCATCTATGCTGTAGAACAAATGCAGTTTCAATGTAATGGCTTCCTGGGAGCTGTAGTTTCCTCTCTTTGGAAAAGATCTCGTGGAATTACAACTCCCAGCATTCAACAGCATCGAGCGATTGCAATGAAAGCGGGGCGAAAGTCTGCATCTACACAGTAGAACAAATGCAGTTCCAATGTCATGGGATCCTGGGAGCTGTAGTTTCCACTAAGGGCGCATCTACAGTATAGAACCAAGGCAGTTCCACTGGGATGGGATCCTGGGAGCTGTAGTTTCCACTAAGGGCGCATCTACACTAGAGAACCAAGGCAGTTCCAATGGGATGGGATCCTGGGAGCTGTAGTTTTCACTAAAGGTGCATCTACAGCATAGAACCAAGGCAGTTCCAATGGGATGGGATCCTGGGAGTAGTAGTTTTCACTAAGGGCACATCTACAGTATAGAACCAAGGCAGTTCCAATGGGATGGGATCCTGGGAGTAGTAGTTTTCACTAAGGGCACATCTACAGTATAGAACCAAGGCAGTTCCAATGGGATGGGATCCTGGGAGTTGTAGTTTCCACTAAGGGCGCATCTACACTAGAGAACCAAGGCAGTTCCAATGGGATGGGATCCTGGGAGTTGTAGTTTCCACTAAGGGCACATCTACACTATAGAACCAAGGGAGTTCCAATGCGATGGGATCTTGGGAGTTCTAATTTTCCCAAGGACGAATCTACGCTGTAGAACGGATGCAGTTTCAATGTGATGGCTTCCTGGGATCGGTAGTTTGCTCTCTTTGGAAGAGAAGGTCTCGTGGAACTACAACTCCCAGCATTCGACAGCATCAAGCATTGCAATGAAAGCAGGGTGAAAGTTTGCATCTACACAGTAGAACAAATGCAGTTCCAATGTAATGGGATCCTGGGAGTTGTAGTTTTCACTAAGGGCGCATCTACACTATAGAACCAAGGCAGTTCCAATGGGATGGGATCCTGGGAGTTGTAGTTTTTCCCAAGGGCAGAACCAATGCAGTTTCAATGCGACGGCTTCCTGGAAGTGTAGTTTCCTCTCGGATCCTGGGATTTGTAGTTTTTCCCAAGGGCAGAACGAATGCAGTTTCAATGCGATGGCTTCCTGGGAGCTGTAGTTTCCTCTCTTTGGAAGAGAAGGCCTTGTGGAACTACAACTCCCAGCATTTGACAGCCATTGCAATGAAAGTGGGGTGAAACTGCATTTATTTACAGTGAGGATGTGCAAAAAACAATCAATGCAAAAGGCTTTGATGAAGGTGGTGCATCAGTGCATTGCATGAAGGAAAGGGCAAGGAGGCTTTGCATGCATGCTCACATGTGCAGGGCAACCTTGTTTTGTGAATAGACCGGTCTTTCCAGGCTGTTGGGGAGCTTTATGGGTTCTCGGCGCATGGCGCGCATAGTGCGCATAGTGCACATGGCGCATGAAAACCTTTTTCCCTCCGCCTGTGTGTGCGACAAATGCCACCTTTGCATCGTGCGCCAGGTGGGCGGGCGCGCAGGCAAGCAGGCAAGTGGGAGCGGCCTTCCTTGCCTGTGACACATGGCTCCCCATGTGCCGCCTCCATGTGCCTCTTGACTTGCGACTTGCGGAAGGAAGGAAGGAAGGGCCCGGGAGAGGCAGATCGGGGAGATTAAGAGGCATGCATGCATGTGCCTCCCTGTCTGGCTTGGCAACAAGGGCTATCATTACATAACACGGGGAGGGACAGGGAAGGGCAGGCGCATAATGCTCAACGACGGACGGAACTGCCAAAGGGAACCCCAAAGGGCATCTAGACCAACCCTAAATGTCTGTCTTTAAATGTTGCCTTTCCAAAGCAACCCTGGGCTCCCCATAATACCCTTGAAAGGCAACCTTTAACAGGCAAGCATGGGTACAATTGCCCAATTGAGGGGGAACCCCAAAGGTCATCTAGACCACCCCATGTGCCCTGGGATTGGCTAATTAAGTGTTTTGTTTACCAAAACAGCCCTGCATTGCTCCAAAATCAGTTTGAAGCTATCCTCCCGCTCCCAAAGGTGGGAAGAACTGCCCAGTTGAGGGGGAACCCCAAAAGCAACCCTTATTGAACAAGGATGGGTATAATTTCCCAATTGAGGGGGGACCCCAAAGGTTATCTAGACCACCCCATGTGCCCTGGAATTGGATAATTGTTTTGTTTATCAAAGCAGCCTTGCATTGCTCTAAAACCAGTTTAAAGCTATCCTTTCCTTCCCAAAGATGGGAAGAACCTCCCAATTGAGGGGGAACCCTAAAGGTCATCTAGATCACCCCATGTGTCCTGGGATTGGCTAATTAAGTGTTTTGTTTACCAAAACAGCCCTGCATTGCTCCAAAACCAGTTTGAAGCTATCCTCCCGCTCCCAAAGGTGGGAAGAACTGCCCAGTTGAGGGGGAACCCCAAAAGCAACCCTTATTGAACAAGGATGGGTATAATTTCCCAATTGAGGGGGGACCCCAAAGGTTATCTAGACCACCCCATGTGCCCTGGAATTGGATAATTGTTTTGTTTATCAAAGCAGCCTTGCATTGCTCTAAAACCAGTTTAAAGCTATCCTTTCCTTCCCAAAGATGGGAAGAACCTCCCAATTGAGGGGGAACCCTAAAGGTCATCTAGATCACCCCATGTGTCCTGGGATTGGCTAATGAAGTGTTTTGTTTACCAAAGCAGCCCTGCATTGCTCTAAAACCAGTTTAAAGCTTTCCTTCTGCTCCCAAAGATGGGAAGAACTGCCCAGTTGAGGGAGAACCCCAAAAGCAACCCTTATTGAACAAGGATGGGTATAATTTCCCAATTGAGGGGGACCCCAAAGGTCATCTAGACCACCCCATGTGTCCTGGGATTGGCTAATTAAGTATTTTGTTTTGCAAAGCAGCCCTCCATTGCTCTAAAACCAGTTTAAAGCTATCCTTCTGCTCCCAAAGATGGGAAGAACTACCCAGTTGAGGGGGAACCCCAAAGATCATCTAGATCACCCCATGTGTCCTGGGATTGGATAATTAAGTGTTTTGTTTATCAAAGCAGCACTGCATTGCTCCAAAACCAGTTTAAAGCTATTCTTCCGCTCCCAAAGATGGGAAGAACCTCCCAGTTGAGGGGGAACCCCAAAGGTCATCTAGACTAGCCTTAAATGTCCTGGGTGTGGACAGAAGAGAGCCAATTTCCCAAAGCAGACTTGCACTCCCCATAATACTGTTGAAAGGCAACCCTTAGCAAACAAGGATGGGTACAATTGCCCAATTGAGGGGGGGGGCCAAAGGTCATCCAGACCACCCCATGTGTCCTGGGAATGGCTAATTAAGTGTTTTGTTTATCAAAGCAGTACTGCAATCCTCCAAAACCAGTTTAAAGCTATCCTTCTTCTCCCAAGGATGGGAAGAACTGCCCAGTTGAGAGGGACCCCCAAGGGCCATCCAGACCAACCTTAAATGTCTTGAGTTTGGCTAAGTGCTGCTTTTGTTTTCCAAAGCAGCACTACAATTCTCAGTACAACGCTCACAAAACGGTCCAGTTTGGGGGGGGGGGGAGACCCTAAAGGTCATCTAGACCAACCTTAAATGTCCTCGGTTTGGCCAAGCAGCACAACCGTTCTCAGTACAATGCTCACAAAACCTATTTTTCTGCTTCCAAGGATAGGGAGAACTGCCCAGTTGAGGGGGAACCCCAAAGGTCGTGTAGACCAACCTCAAATGCCTGGGTTTGGCCAAGAAGTGTCCCCCTTTTGTTTCCCAAAGCAACACCACCATGCTGACAGACCCATTTTGAGCTCCCAAGGATAGGAAGAACGATCCAGTTGAGGGGGAACCCCAAAGGGAGGGAGGGACGGAGGGAGGAAGAAAGGAAGGAAGGAAGGAGAAAGGGGGGGGGGGAAGGAAGGAAGGAAGGAAGGAAGGAAGGAAGGAAGGAAGGAAGGAGAGGAAAGAAGGAAAAAAGAAAGAAAAAGGGAAGGACGGAAGAAAGGAAGGAAGGAAGGAGGGAGGGAAGGAAAGAAAGAAAGAGGGAGGGAGGGAAGGAAAGAGGGAGGGAGGGAGGGAAGGAAGGAGAGAAAGAAAGGAAAAAAGGAAGGAGGGAGGGAAGGAAAGAAGGAAAGAGGGAGGGAGGGAGGGAAGGAAAGAGGGAGGGAGGGAGGGAAGGAAGGAGAGAAAGAAAGGAAAAAAGGAAGGAAGGAAAGAGGGAGGGAGGGAAGGAAGAAGAGAAAGAAAGGAAAAAAGGAAGGAAGGCGGGAGGGAGGGAAGGAAAGAGGGAGGGAGGGAAGGAAGGAGAGAAAGAAAGGGAAAAAGGAAGGAAGGAAGGAGAGAAAGAAAGGAAGGAAGGAGAGAAAGAAAGAAAAAAAGAAGGAAGGAAGGAAGGAAGGAAGGAAGGAAAGAGGGAGGGAAGGAGAGAAAGAAAGAAAAAAAGAAGGAAGGAGAGAAAGAAAGAAAGAAAGAAAGAAAGAAAGAAAGAAAAGAAGGAAGAAAGGAAGAAAGAAAGGAGAGAAAGAAAGGGAAAAAGGAAGAAAGAAGGAAGGAAGGAGAGAAAGAAAGAAAGAAAGAAAGAAAGGAAGGAAGGAAGGAAGGAAGGAAGGAAGGAAAGAGGGAGGGAAGGAAGGAGAGAAAGAAAGAAGAGAAAGAGGGAAGGTTGGCCACAGCAACGGTGGTTACAGCTAGTAATAATAATGAAAATAGGTACAAAAATTGAAAATGCAATTAAACCAAACCTCGGTTTGAAGAAAAACACAAGTGGGAAGCAGAAGCGGGTTGGAATGGATGGCCTTTGGGGGTCCCTTCCCACTTTGGGGTTTCTTTTGGGGTGGGGAGGGGGTTTGCAATTGATACGATGGTTGCATTATATTTTCTTTCCTTTCTTGGCAGGGCGCAAGGGCAGAGTCATCCGCCGGGGCCATGTGCTTTTGTTGACACCACGCCTCTGGTCGGAAGGGGTGCCAGGAGGGAGAAGTGTGCAAAAGCGGAGGGGAGGGGGGGGGGTGCCACCAGTGTGCGCGTGTTTGGCTCCTCCGTCCAATCCCTCTCTTACGTAATGGTACGGCCTGTTCCTGGCACATGGGCCTGCATGCTCCCCGGCGCCGGCGGCACACGTACTGAGCGCACAGAGCCACACAGGCCTGGCACCCACACACACACGCACACACACGCACAAGCGCATATTATGCACACTTGGCAGTGTACAAGCCCCCTCCCCACTCCCTCCCTCTTGACTCCACTTTCACAACTTGGCCATAGGACCCTGGGAGCTGTAGTTTGGCTGTGAGACCTGGGAGTTGTGTTTTAGCTATAAGACCCTGGGATTTGCAGTTTGTTTATGGGAACCTGGGAGTTGTTGTTTAGCTATTGGACCCTGGGAGTCACAGTTTGGCTATAGGATCCTGGGAGCTGTAGTTTGGCCATAGGGATCTGGAAGTTGTAGTCTGGCCATAGGGATCTGGAAGTTGTAGTTTGGCCATAGGGATCTGGAAGTTGTAGTTTGGCCATAGGGATCTGGAAGTTGTAGTTTGGCCATAGGGATCTGGAAGTTGTAGTCTGGCCATAGGGATCTGGGAGTTGTAGTCTGGCCGTAGGGATCTGGGAGTTGTAGTCTGGCCATAGGGATCTGGGAGTTGTAGTTTGGCCACAGGACAATGAGAGGCATAGTTTAATTGTTGTCTAGCTATTGGACTCTGGGAGTCACAGTTTGGCTATAGGATCCTGGGAGCTGTAGTTTGGCCATAGGGATCTGGAAGTTGTAGTTTGGCCATAGGATCCTGGGAATTGTAGTTTGGTTATAGGGATCTGGAAGTTGTAGTTTGGCCATAGGGATCTGGAAGTTGTAGTCTGGCCATAGGGATCTGGAAGTTGTAGTCTGGTCATAGGGATCTGGAAGTTGTAGTTTGGCCATAGGGATCTGGAAGTAGCTGGGAATCATAGATTGTCTATGAAACCTGGGGGTTGTAGCTTACCTATGAGGCCTGGGAGTTGTAGTTTAGCTATTGGACACTGGGAGTTGTTGTTTAACTATTGGACCCTGGGAGTCACAATTTGGCTGTAGGACCATGGGAGCCATAGTTTATAGGACCCTGGGAGTCATAGTTTGTCTATGGGACTCTGGGAGTAGTAATTTGGCCATAGGGACCTGGGAGTTGTAGTTTGGCTATAGGACCATGGGAGCCATAGTTTATGGGACCCTGGGAGTCATAGTTTGTCTATGGGGCTCTGGGAGTTGTAGTTTGGCCATAGGGACCTGGGGGTTGTAGTTCGGCTATAGGAATCTGGGAGTTGTAGTTTGGTATAAGATCCTAGAAATTGAAGTTGGCTATAAGAGACTAGAAGTCGCAATTTAGCTATAGGATCCTGTGACTCGTAATTTTTTATAGGATCCTGGGAGTCGTAGTTTGTCTACAGGAAACTGGGAGGCTTAGTTTAATGATAGGACCCTGGGAGTTATAGTTTGTCTATAGGGACCTGGGGAGTCGTAATTTGGCTATAAGATCCTAGCAGTTGTAGTTTGGCTATAGGACACTGGGATCCATAGTTGTGCTATAGGAACCTGGGAGTCATAGTTTGGCCATAGGGATCTGGGAGTTGTAGTTTGGCCATAGGGGCCTGGGAGTTGTGGTTTGACTACAAAACTCTGGGAACTGTAGTTTCACTACAGGACCCTAGGAGTTGTAATTTGGCCATAGGGATCTGGGAGTTGTAGTTTGGCCATAGGAATCTGGGAGTTGTAGTTTGGCCATAGGGATCTGGGAGTTGTAGTTCGGCCATAGGAATCTGGGAGTTGTAGTCTGGCCATAGGGATCTGGGAGTTGTAGTTTGGCCATAGAGGCCTGTGAGTTGTAGTTTGACTATAAAGTGGCTCATATCTCAAATATAATGAAAAGTCCCTAACACGGTACGCGCACCGGATTCATGCGCCACTTAAGCACCCTTATATGAACAGATTGTGTTTGGCAAGAGGCCTGTGAAGAAACCACAACACACAAAAATTACACAAAAATTACACATCAGCCTGCTTAGTAACCCTTGCAACAAACCCCTAATACAATATAAGGTATGCGCACCAAATTCATGCGCCACTTAAGTGCCATTAAATGAACGGATTGTGTTTGGCAACAGGCCTGTGAAAAAAGCTCAACACACAAATATTAAACAAAAATTACAAATCAGCTTGCTTAGTAACCCTTGCAACAAGCCCCTAACACAATATAAGGTATGCGCACTGGATTCATGCGCCACTTAAGCACCCTTAAATGAACAGACTGTGTTTGGCAAGATGCCTGTGAAAAAAGCTCAACACACTAAAATTACACATCAGCCTGCTTAGTAACTCTTGCAACAAGACCCTAACACAATAAAAGATATGCGCACCGGAATCATGCGCCACTTAAGTGCCCTTAAATGAACACATCATGTATGGCAAGAGGCCTGTGAAGAAACAACAACACACAAAAATTACAAACCAGCCTGCTTAGTAACTCCTGCAACAAACCCCTAACAAAATATAAGGTATGCGCACCGGATTCATGCGCCACTTAAGTGCGCTTAAATGAACACATCATGTATGGCAAGAGGCCTGTGAAGAAACAACAACAAACAACAACACACAAAAATTACAAATCAGCCTGCTTAGTAACCCTTGCAACAAGCCCCTAACACAATATAAGGTATGCGCACCGGATTCATGCGCCACTTAAATGCCCTTAAATGAACACATCGTGTATGTCAAGGAAGTCTGTGAAGACATCTCAACGACCCCAACATACCTTCTATTTTGGGAGGAAAGGGACCCTGTTTCCTTCTGAAAACTCCCTTCTAGCTCAGCAATGCGCCTCCATGCGCTCAGCTCGGCAGCGGGGAAGAAGAAGCGACCCTCCCACTGCGAAGGGAAGCATGAGAGGTTTGGGAAGGGCGAGCAGGAATGTTTGCATGTGGGGGAAAAGGGAGGAGAAAGAGAGCACGCCCACCTCTCCATGCGATGCTGCTGCTGCGTGCGCCGGCACATGGGCCATTCACTCACAAAGGCAGCCGCATCTAAATATGGAGGGTGTTAAGGAGCATCAAAGTCACGTGGAGCGCCATCCACGCACGGACAGAAAGGGGGGGGGGGAGTCCATTCATCTTTATCTGTGGCTCAAGGCCGCTCATGCGCCTGCGCATGAACACACCTCCCTGGCTGCAGAACAATGGCTATATCAGGATCATGCACCGAGACACATGAGCCAAGCACAAAGGCCGCGTCGTGTACACTTGTAGGATTAATATACCTTTGGCTCCACTTTGCTACACAATCCTGGGAGTTATAGTTTCACTAAGACTGAATTACATGCAGTTTGACCTCACACTGCTATGGGATCCTGGGAGTCGTAGTTTGCCAAGGTCTTCAGCCTGCTGTGACAAACAGTGCTGGTGCCTCATAATACTACAACTCCCAGGATCCCATAGCCCTGAGCTAATGGGAGTTACAGTTTCGCTAAGACTGAATTACATGCACTTTGACCTCACAATCCTGGGAGTCGTAGTTTGCCAAGGTCTTCAGCCTGCTGTGACAAAGAGTGCTGGTGCCTCATAATACTACAACTCCCAGGATCCCATAGCCCTGAGCTCCTGGGAGTTACAGTTTCACTAAGACTGAATTACATGCACTTTGACCTCACACTGCTATGGCATCCTGGGAGTCGTAGTTTGCCAAGGTCTTCAGCCTGCTGTGTCAAAGAGTGCTGGTGCTTCATAATACTACAACTCCCAGAATCCCATAGCTATAAGCTCTTGGGAGTTATAGTTTCACCAAGCCTGCAGCTACACTATTAAATTACATGCAGTTTGATCTCACACTGCTATGGGATCCTGGGAGTCATAGTTTGCCAAGGTCTTCAGCCTGCTGTGACAAAGAGTGCTGGTGTCTCATAATACTACAACTCCCAGGATCCCATAGCCCTAAGCTCCTGGGAGTTACAGTTTCACTAAGGCTGCAGCTGCACTATCAAATTACATGCAGTTTGACCTCACACTGCTATGGGATCCTGGGAGTCGTAGTTTGCCAAGGTTTTCAGCCTGCTGTGACAAAGAGTGCTGGTGCCTCATAATACTACAACTCCCAGAATTCCAACCATAACACATACTGCATATAATTCGCAGTGTAGATGTACACTTAGCAAACTACAACTCCCAAGAATTCCAACCATAACACAAACTGCATATAATTTGACAGTGCAGGTGTGCTCTTAGTAAGACTACAACTCCCAAGATGCCTTCCCTAATACAAACTGCATATAGCTCGGTAGTGTAGATGTGCGCTTAGTAAAAAAACTACAAATCCCAGTATTCATTCTGTACCGCAAACTGTATATAATTCAGTAGTGTAGATGCGTGCTTATTAAAACTACAACCCCTGGGATTTTTTTTCCGGAACGCAAACTGTATACAATTCGGGAGGCGCAGATGTGCGCTTAGTAAAACTACAACTCCCAAGATGCCTTCTGTATTGAGGAAGTAAATGCGCCCTTAGCAAAACCACAACTCCCAGGGGTTCCATAGCAGTTAAAGTGGAGCCACGCCGCGCATAATCCAACATTGTACACGCGCCCACGGCAAAACTACAACTCCCAGAATTCTATAGCAGTCGCCGTGCATAATCCAACATTGTACACGGGCCGACGGCCAAACTACAACTCCCAGAATTCTGTAGCAGTCGCTGTGCATAATCCAACATTGTACATAAACCCACGGCAAAACTACAACTCCCAGAATTCTGTAGCAGTGAAGCATTGAAATCAAAGTGGTGCAATGCAACAAAATTCTGTAGCAGTCGCGCGCATAATCCAACATTGTACATACGCCCACAGCAAAACTACAACTCCCAGAATTCTGTAGCAGTCGCCGCGCATAATGCAACGTTGTACACGCGCCCACGGCCAAACTACAACTCCCAGAATTCTGTAGCAGTCGCCACGCATAATCCAATGTTGTACACGCGCCCACGGCCAAACTACAACTCCCAGAATTCTGTAGCAGTCGCCGCGCATAATCCAACGTTGTACATACGTCCACGGCCAAACTACAACTCCCAGTATCCCGAAGCACCCACGGCAAAACTACAACTTCCAGAATTCTGTAGCAGTCGCCGCGCATTATTCAACATTGTACATACGCTCACGGCCAAACTACAACTCCCAGAATTCTGTAGCAGTCGCCGCGCATAATCCAACGTTGTACACGTGCCCACGGCCAAACTACAACTTCCAGAATTCTGTAGCAGTTGCTGCGCATAATCCAACGTTGTACACGCGCCCACGGCCAAACTACAACTCCCAGAATTCTGTAGCAGTCGCCGTGCATAATCCAACATTGTACACGCGCCCACGGCCAAACTACAACTCCCAGAATTCTGTAGCAGTCGCCGCGCATAATCCAACGTTGTACATACGTCCACGGCCAAACTACAACTCCCAGTATCCCGAAGCACCCACGGCAAAACTACAACTCCCAGAATTCTGTAGCAGTCGCCGCGCATTATTCAACATTGTACATACGCTCACGGCCAAACTACAACTCCCAGTATCCTGAAGCAGTGAACCATTGGAATCAAAGTGGTGCAATGCAACAAGTTTGATGCTTCATGCGCATTTGAAATGTAAATTGGAAGTGCTTTAATCTATGGGAAGGCATAAATTTGAGAGCGCACTGGAAATAATAATGCGTTATGCATCGACCCCTCCCAGGATGCCATAGCCTTGAGCCAAGGGTGGTTCATGTGAGGCCATTGCTCAGTGTAGATGCGCCCCACAAACAAGAACCGGATTGGGAAGAGCGCCACTATCGCCACCGCCAGCCGGGCTTCTTGCTGAGGCTGCATGTGGCATCCCTATGGCAATGGGGCGCACCGCAGCGCATCGCCTGTCCTGGCCGGCGTTCCATAAGGATTGCCCAAAGGGAAGGCTCACGTAGGGAACAACGAAGGGCGATTCCGGCCAGAGAGAGTGACCCCGACCTCTGGCCAAGCCTCAGCCACATAGGTCTCCCACTGCAGCCCATGCGCCCTTTTATGCGCATGGTCTTGCCCAGGCATCTGCCACCACTGAGGTCCAAAACAAACCCGAAATCATAGAATCGTAGATTTGGAAAGGGATCTCTAAAAGTCATCCAGTCCAACCCCGTTCTGCTGGAGAGGAAGACACCATCCGATCCCTCCCGGCAGATGGCCATCCAAGCCCATGCGCCCTTTCTGGGGTCACATGGGGGGTCTCTGCCCAACACTGACCTCCAAAACAAACCCGAAAGCATAGAATCCTAGACTTGGAAGGGATCTCTAAAGGTCATCCAGTCCAACACCGTTCTGCTGGAGAGGAAGACACCATCCGATCTCTCCCGACAGATGGCCATCCAAGCCCATGCGCCCTTTATGGAGACACATGGGGGGTCTCTGCCCAGGCATCGGCCAACACTGACCTCCAAAACAAACCCGAAATCATAGAATCGTATATTTGGAAAGGGATCCCTAAAGGCCACCCAGTCCAACCCCATTCTGCTGGAAAGGAAGACACCATCTGATCCCTCCCGACAGATGGCCATCCAGTTATAGATGAGCTACAAAGGTAGATATGATAGATAGGTAGGTAGATAGATGAGATATATAATAAAATCCTAGATTTGGAAGGAATCAATAAAGGTCATCCAGTCCAACCCCATTCTGCTGGAAAGGAAGACACCATCTGATCCCTCCCGACAGATGGCCATCCAGTTATAGATGAGCTACAAAGGTAGATATGATAGATAGGTAGGTAGATAGATGAGATATATAATAAAATCCTAGATTTGGAAGGAATCAATAAAGGTCATCCAGTCCAACCCCATTCTGCTGGAGAGGAAGGCACCATCCGATCCCTCCCGACAGATGGCCATCCAGTCAGAGATGGACTAGAAAGGCAGATATGAAAGACAGATACATAAATGAGGTATATATATCATAACACTCTAGATTTGGAAAGAATCCCTTAAGGCCATCAAGTTCAACCCAGGAAGACACCATCCGATCCCTCCTGACAGATGGCCATCTAGTCATAGATGAGCTAGAAAGGCAAATATGATAGATAGATGAGATATATCATAACATTCTAGGTTTGGAAGGGATCCCTTAAGGCCATTCAGTCCAACCCCATTCTGATGGAGAGGAAGACACCGGACGATCCCCCCCGACAGATGGCCATCCAGCTACAGATGACCCTAAATAGAAAGGCAATCTTTTGTTGAGAGGTGATTGGCTGTGCCTGATTGTTTTCCCTCTGCTGTTTTGCTGTATTTAAAAAAACTCTAAAATAAAAACAGCAAAACAGCAGAGGGAAAACAATCAGGGACAGCCAATCACCTCTCAACAAAAGATTGCCCCAGGCACTGCCAGGCTATCAAATGCTAATCAAGGTGGTCAGTGGAAACATTCACAGCTAGCTCCAGCAGACAAGAGTCCTTTGTCCCACCCTGGTCATTATTCCACAGATATATAAACCCTTTTTCCCAGTTCCAACAGACCTCACTACATCTAGGGATGCTTGCCATAGATGCAGGCAAAATGTCAGGAGAAAATGCCTCCAGACCATGGCCATATAGCCTGAAAAAACCTACAACAACCCAGTTATATGGTCAGTATAGATGGAGCCAGACTCTCAATGCTGAGACCACTCTGAAATGGTGAAATATTACTTAATGTCTTATGCAATTCTTCAATTTTTGGGAAACTAGTTCACAGCATAGACTGCGACAAAACCCACAAATGAAGAAAATAACACTGAAATTCAAAACACATGGAGTTTGCCTATTTAAGACAGTGGTAATTAAAACCAGAATGTATTGACAATGAGGAATCCTATGGTCTCTGGGCCAGAGTTTGGGCCTCTGCACAGACTGATTTGCATCAACACGTTCAAGCACTCACAGACTGAATATATTCCAAAGTTAGGAAAGAACCACCGGTCCTCGAACTTCCAATGAAGAATTCCTAATAATAATAATAATAATAATAATAATAACAACAACAACAACAACAATAGAAACAATAGAAATAATAATATTATTAATAATAACAATATAGTACTATTAATAATATTAATATTATTAATGTTAATAAAAATATTAATAATATTAACAATATAGTATTATTAATAATATTATTATTATTAATATTAATAGTGTAGACTCTGCAAGGAAGCCGATGAAACAATTGATCACATCCTCACAAAGTTTTAAAACTTGGCATTATATAATAATAATGATAATAATAATAATAACAACAACAACAACAGCCTAGAGATTAAATTATTATTATTATTATTATTATTATTATTATTATTATTATTATTATGTATTCAAAAAACACGAAGTTTTAAAACTTGGTGTTATATAATAGTAATAATAATAATAATAATAATAATAATAATAATAACAACAACAGCCTAGAGATTACATTATTATTATTATTATTATGTATTCAAAAAACACAAAGTTTTAAAACTTGGTGTTCAAATAATAATGATAATAATAATAATAATAATAATAATAGCCCAGAGATTACATTATTATTATTATTATTATTATTATTATTATTGTAATGTATTCGAAAAACACAAAGTTTTAGAACTTGGTGTTATATAATAATAATGATAATGATGATAATAATAATAATAATAACAGCCTAGAGATTACATTATTATTATTATTGAATTGTATTCAGAAAACACAAAGTTTTAAAACTTGGCATTATATAATAATGATGATGATAATAATAATAATAATAGTAATAATAATAATAATAACAACAACAACAACAACAACAGCCTAGAGAGTACATTATTATTATTGTAATGTGTTAAAAAACACAGTTTTAAAACTTGGTGTTGTATAATAATAATAATAATAATAATAATAATAGCCTAGAGATTACATTATTATTATTATTATTATTATTATTATTATTATTATTATGTATTCAAAAAACACAAAGTTTTAGAACTTGGCGTTATATAATAATAATAATAATAATAATAATAATAATAGCAGCCTAAAGATTACATTGTTATTGTTGTTGTTGTTATATTTAATAATAATAATAATAATAATAATAATAATAATAGCAGCCTAGAGATTTCATTGTTGTTGTTGTTATATTATATTTAATAATAATAATAGCAGCCTAGAGATTACATTATTGTTATTGTTGTTGTTATTATTTAATAATAATAATAGCAGCCTAGAGATTACATTGTTATTGTTGTTGTTGTTATATTTAATAATAATAATAATAATAGCAGCCTAGAGATTTCATTGTTGTTGTTGTTATATTATATTTAATAATAATAATAGCAGCCTAGAGATTACATTATTGTTATTGTTGTTGTTATTGTATTATATTTAATAATAATAGCAGCCGAGAGATTACATTGTTGTTATTGTTGTTGTTATTATTTAATAATAATAATAGCAGCCTAGAGATTACATTATTGTTATTGTTGTTGTTATTGTATTATATTTAATAATAATAGCAGCCTAGAGATTACATTATTGTTATTGTTGTTGTTATTATTTAATAATAATAATAGCAGCCTAGAGATTACATTATTGTTATTGTTATTATTATTATATTTAATAATAATAATAGCAGCCTAGAGATTACATTATTGTTATTGTTATTGTTATTATTATTATATTTAATAATAATAATAGCAGCCTAGAGATTACATTATTGTTATTGTTGTTGTTATTATTTAATAATAATAATAATAGCAGCCTAGAGATTACATTATTGTTATTGTTATTATTATTATATTTAATAATAATAATAGCAGCCTAGAGATTACATTATTGTTATTGTTGTTATTATTATTTAATAATAATAATAGCAGCGTAGAGATTACATTGTTGTTGTTGTTATATTATATTTAATAATAATAATAGCAGCCTAGAGATTACATTATTGTTGTTGTTGTTGTTGTTGTTGTTATTATTATTATTATTATTATTATTATTATTATTATATTTTGCAACCCCAAGGTAGTGATCCTACATGTATGACAGTCATAATGTTCTACTAAATGTATGTTTCATATTAACCTTGAAGACATTGCACCTATCCCATGTGCTTAAGTCGACAGGTGACACGAAAGCGCATAGGATATTATATAGACGCATGTGTTTGAGTGTGGCTTCCGGGAAATGAAGCCGGGGGATCACGGATGGTCTCCTTGGCTGAAATCCATGCGCCGCATCTCATCGGAACTACACTGCATCTACACTGCAGAGTTAACACAGTTTGGCACCCCCTTTCAGGTCTTTTGCAGGGCTCCGTCGCTTTTAGAGCGGGGCCCAAACTGCATTCAGTCTACACTGCAAATGCAACCCCAGTTGGCTTTTTGTTTTGCGCAATAGGGAAACCAGTTGCGCCAGAAGATGTGCAAATGGGACATAATAGCAAGAAAGTGTGTTAAACCGGAGGAGCCGCTTTTGCTCCAGACGGGGATGGGAATATGTGCCACCCACAAAGAGCCAGGATTTAGTTTTGCAAAAATGCATATTCAAATAAATATTACTATTTCTATTATTGTTATTTCTATTATTATTATTATTCCTACTATTATTTCTATTATTATTGTTTCTCTTGTTTCTATTTTTTCTATATTCTTTCTATTAATATTATTTCTGTTATTTCTATTTATATTATTATTTCTATTACTGTTTCTGTTATTTCTAGTATTAATACTATTTTTCTATTATTATTATTATTCTATTATTATTATTATTATTATTTATATTTATATTTTTTCTGTTATTATTTCTATTATTAATATTATTTCTATTCTTGTTTCTTTTTCTATTGTTATTCTTTCTCTTGTTTCTATTCTTTTTATATTCTTTCTATTATTATTATTTCTATTTATATTATTGTTTGTTATTTCTGTTATTAATACTATTTTTCTATTATTATTATTATTATTATTATTATTCTATTATTATTATTATTATTATTTCTATTTATATTTTTTCTGTTATTATTTCTATTATTACTACTATTATTTCTATTATTAATATTATTATTATTTCTATTATTAATATTATTTCTATTCTTGTTTCTTTTTCTATTATTATTTTCTCTTGTTTCTATTCTTTTTATATTCTTTCTATTATTATTATTTCTATTTATATTATTGTTTGTGTTATTTCTGTTATTAATACTATTTTTCTATTATTTTTTCTGTTATTATTATTTCTATTTCTATTGTTTCTGTTATTATTTCTATTATTAATATCATTTCTATTATTAATCTTATTTCTACTTTTGGTTTTTTCTATTATTATTGTTTCTCTTGTTTCTATTCTTTTTATATTCTTTCTATTATTATTCTTTCTATTATTTATTATTATTTATATTTATATTCTTATTTCTATTTATTATTATTATTTCTATTAATATTATTATTTGTATTATTTATTAATATTATTTCTATTAATATTGTTATTTCTATTATTAATATTATTTCTATTATTGTTATAAAACATAATAGATAAAATATAAACATATAAACATATTTATATTTTAGATAAATTATAAAACATTATAAAATATTTAAAATATATAAATATTATATAGATATAAAATATAGTAATATATAAAATATAAACATATTGATATTTTATATAAAATATAAACATATTTATATTTTATATAAGATATAAAACATTATAAAATATACCAACAATAATATATTAAAATTAAATAATATTTATATTTTATATAAAACATAAAACATTATAATATATTGAAAATATATAAATATTATATCGGTATAAAATATAATATATAAAACATAAACATATTTATATTTTATATAAAATATAAAACATTATAAAAGGTATAAACTATATTATATAAAAATTAAACAATATGTATATTTTATATACAATATAAAATATGATAAAAAATAGAATATATATAAAATTTACTATATATAGATATAAAATTAAATTTTATATATTATATTTTATATCTACCTATATATAGCAAATTTTATATATTTTCAATATTTTATAATATTTTATATTGTGTATAACATATACATATTGTTTAATTTTTATATATAAAATATAAACATATTTATATTTTATATAAAATATAAAACATTATAAAATATATAAACTATAATATATAAAATTAAACAATATATATATTTTATATATGATATAAAATATTATAATATATTGATATATTATATAATATATTGAAAATATATAAAATTTACTATAGATATAAAATATAATATATAAAATATAAACATATTTATGTTTTATACAAAATATAAAACATTATAAAAGGTATAAACTATAATATATAAAAATTAAAAATATGTATATTTTATATACGATATAATATATGATAAAATATTGAAAATATATAAAATTGACTATATATATAGATATAAAATATAATAGATAAAACATAAACATATTTATATTTTATATAAAATATAAAACATTATACAATATATAAACTATAATATATAAAAATTAAACAATATGTATATGTTATATACAATATAAAATATTATAATATATTGAAAATATATAAATATTATAGATATAAAATATAATACAAAATATATCAAAATATTATATAGATATAAAATATAATATATAAACATTTATATTTTATATAAAATAGAAAACAGTATAAAATGTATAAACTGTAATATATAAAAATTAAAAATATGTATATGTTATATATAATTTAAAATATTATAAAATATTGAAAATATATAAAATTAACTATATATATAGATATATAAATATAAATATAAAATATAATATATAAAAATTAAATAATATGTATATGTTATACACTATATAAAATATTATAAAATATTATAATACATTGAAAATATATAAAATTAACTATATATAAAATTTAAAAATATTAAAAATGTCAAAAAGAGAAGGTGGGGGGTGTCATTCCTTGAGAGTGACATTTGCAAATCTGTTAAACATAATATTTTTTGCATTATAGATACATATTTAAAACCCAAGCCTAAGCTTCTAGTCCTCAATGAGGAATAATAATACTGGGATTGAACCACATCCAAGCTGGAGGAAAGTTGGGTGGAAAGATCTGGAATAGCACCCCTTTTTCAATGCACCAGCCCCCCAAAAAAGAGGGGAATGGCCCCTTATTTACTTACTTACTGGATCCTTACTGGTTTCTGCTGGGAAGCACAAAGGAAAGCAGCAGCAAATAGAAGTCCCGCCCCCTCTGCACAAGGGAGTAAGTGACGCCCGCCGCAGCCAATAGGAAGCCGGCTTTGCAGGCGCCGGGGAGAGGCCAGTTAGTCGCCGCGTGAGGGGGCGTGGCCACAACGCCGGGCCATGTGCGGGGGCGTGGCCAAGCCCTGTAGGGGGCGTGGCCATGGGCGGTGAGGGGGCGTGGCCTCACTTGGAACTGGCAGGAAAGGAAGAAGAGCTCCAGCTCAAGGAAATGAATATAATAATAATAATAATAATAATAATAATAATAATAATAATAATAATAATAATAATAATATAGTAAATATAATAATACTATAATAATAATAAATAAAATAATTAATAAATAATAAAATAATAATGATGATAAATAATAATAATAAATATTATAATAATAATATAAATTATTAATATTAATAATATTAATAAATAAAATAATAATAGTAATAATATAGTAAATATAATAATAATATAATAATAATAATAATAATAAAATAAATAATTAATAAATAATACAAATAATAATAATAAAATAAATAATAAAATAATAATGATGATAAATAATAATAATAATAAATATTATAATAATAATATAAAATTATTAATATTAATAATAATAATAAATAAAATAATAATAGTAATAATATAGTAAATATAATAATAATATAAAAATAATAAATAAAATAAATAATTAATAAATAATACAAATAATAATAATAAAATAAATAATAAAATAATGATGATGATAAATAATAATAAATATAATAATAATATAAAATTATTAATATTATTAATAATAAATAAAATAATAATAGTAATAATATAGTAAATATAATAATAATATAATAATAAATAAAATAAATAATTAATAAATAATTCAAATAATAATAATAAAATAAATAATAAAATAATAATGATGATAAATAATAATAATAATAAATATTATAATAATAATATAAAATTATTAATATTAATAATAATAATAAATAAAATAATAATAGTAATAATATAGTAAATATAATAATAATATAATAATAATAAAATAATTAATTAATAAATAATACAAATAATAATAATAAAATAAATAATAAAATAATAATGATGATAAATAATAATAATAATAAATATTATAATAATAATATAAAATTATTAATATTAATAATAATAATAATAAATAAAATAATAATAGTAATAATATAGTAAATATAATAATAATATTATAATAATAAATAAAATAAATAAATAATAAATAATACAAATAATAATAATAAAATAAATAATATAATAATAATAATAATATAGTAAATATAATAATAATAAATAAAACAAATAAATAATAGTAATAGTAATAATAATAAAATAAATAATATAATAATAATAATGATAAATAATAATAATAAATATTATTATAATAATATAAAATTATTAATATTAATAATAATAAATAATAAAATAATAATAACTTTAATTTAAAGCAAGAAGGCTGTGTTAATAAAATATAAGGTTAAGATTATTATTCCAGGAAGGAATAATAATAAATATATCTACAAATATACAAAACAATGGCAAAGCAAAAGATCTAAATAAAATATAAAATTAATAATAATTATTAATAATAGATTGTATTCTAATATAAAGCAAGAGGGCTGTGATAATAAAATATAAGCTTAATATTATTATGCCAGGAAGGAATAATAAT
This sequence comes from Anolis sagrei, assembly GCF_037176765.1. Taxonomy (NCBI): domain Eukaryota; kingdom Metazoa; phylum Chordata; class Lepidosauria; order Squamata; family Anolidae; genus Anolis; species Anolis sagrei. Next base: position 81,163,183 of record NC_090035.1, on the reverse strand, counting down.
AATATATATATTGTTATACAAAACAATTGCAAAGCAACTGATCTAAATAATATATATATATATATATATACACACACAAATATACATCGCTATGATACTTCACCTTGTTGATTGGAAGCCTCCCACCGGAGTGGAAATCATCTATCGGACAGATGGCAAGCTGTTTAACCTCAGCAAACTAAATGAAAGCCAAAACCAAGGCTACAACAACATCTGTTATAGAACTCCAGTATGCTGATGACAACGTCGTCTGTGCGCATTCAAGAGATCTACAAGCCACTCTAAACACCTTTGCAGAAGCATACGAGAAGCTCGGCTTGTCATTGAACATCGAAAAAACCAAAGTGCTCTTCCACCAGACACCGGCCAATCCTTCTCCAATGCCAGAGATACAGCTGAATGGTGTAACATTAGAAAATGTGGACCATTTCCACTCCCTTGGCAGCCACCTCTCCACAAAAGTCAACATCGACACTGAAATACAACACCGCCTGAGCTCTGCAAGTGCAGCACTCTTCCGAATGAAGCAGAGAGTGTTTGAGGACCGAGACATCCGTAGGGAGACCAAGGAGCTTGCCGATAAAGCGATTGTCCTCCCAACCCTGCTATACGCCTGCGAAACATGGACTGTCTACAGACGTCAAGATTGACACTGAAATACAACACTGCTTGAGCTCTGTGAGTGCAGCGTTCTTCCAAATGAAGCAGGAAGTGTTTGAGGACCGGGATATCCGTAGGGAGACTAAGGGGCTTGTTTATAAAGCCATTGTCATCCCAACCCTGCGAAACGTGGACTGTCTACAGACGTCGCATGCAACTCCTGGAACGATTCCATCAGCGCTGCCTCCGGAAAATCCTGCAAATCTCTTGGGAAGACAGGCGGGGAAACATCAGCATGCTGGAAGAAGAAGCAAAGACCACCAGCACTGAAGCAATGGTCCTCCGCCATCAACACGTTGTCCGGATGCCCGACCACCGTCTCCCAAAGCAGTTGCTCTACTCCGAACTCAAGAACGGAAAACGGAATGTTGGTGGACAGGAAAAGAGATTGAAAGATGGCTCAAAGCCAACCTTAAAAACTCTGGCATAGACACTGAGAACTGGGAAGCGCTCCAGCTGGAGGTCAGCTGTGACCAGCAGTGCTGCAGAATAAATCAATAAAGATTTATATCGGTGCCTTTCTATCCTTATGGCCTAAGCACATCCCTCCCTGGAGGAAATAGGACCAGAGTTTGCAAAGAGAGAAAGGGGGCGTGGCTTAGGCCAGAGGGAGAGCCCTGATTGGCCGAGAGGGATGCAGCTGCCAAGGCAGGGATGCTCTCAGGGATTAGCGGTCCAAGCCATTGCATTGCTTTGCATTCTGTTGACCCGGCCCTTCGCTCCCATTGCATTCCGGCTCTCTTCTTCCACCTCCGTCTCATGGAAGGCTCCCGGCAGCATGAGTTCCGCCGGGATCCATCAAGGCTACCTCCGGAAGTATGGTGAGTCTGACCTAAAACATTGATTTTCACACTTTTTGGGGTTGTTTTATTGGTTTGGAAAATCTGGATGTTTTTATGCATATGATGCTTTCAATATTATTCTGCCCCGGGAGTTGTAGTTTGACAAAGACGAGGCTAAGGGCCTTGGGAAACTGGAAATCCCATAGCCTGGGGCCTGGAAGATATTAAATTAATTATATATTATTAGGTTATATATTATTATATAAATATATGACTATGTAAATATACTACTATTATATATTGTTATATAAATATATTATTATTTATTATTATATAAATATATTATTATATATTATCATATAAATATATTATTATTTTATATATATATTTATATCATTATATAAATATATTACTGTATATTATTATATAAATGTACTATTATATATTATTATATAAATATACTATTATAGACTAATATAAATATATTATTTTATATTATTATATAAATATATTATTATAGATTATTGCATAAATGCACTAATATATATTGTTATATAAATATACTATTATATATTCTTATATAAATGTACTATTATATATTATTATATAAATATATTATTATTTTATATATATTTAAATCATTATATAAATATATTATTGTATATTATTATATAAATGTACTATTGTATATTATTATATAAATGTAATATTATATAAATGTACTATTATATATTATTATATATACTATTATAGACTAATATAAATATATTATTGTATATTATTATATAGATTATTATATAAATAGATTATTATAGATTATTGTATAAATGTACTATTATATATTATTATATAAATATATTATTATTTTTATATATATTTAAATCATTATATAAATATATTATTGTATATTATTATATAAATGTATTATTTTTTTACAAATCCCGATGATGTCTAGGCACTTGATGATCCACCTGTGTGGGAGTTAGTCAAAGGCTTTTTTGTAGTCAATCCACGTCATGTGAAGATTGGTTTTTCGGCTTTTACAGTTCTCCAGAATCATTTTGTCTATTATTATTATTATTATTATTCCCATTTACTGCGCTCGAGTCTTCCTGGAAGATTCCTCTCCTGATGTTGACAAGTCCGTAGTTTTCATTTCCAACAAACAGTTCAGTTTCCCAGTGCTTCATCGTATTGTCAATAAAAGTGCCAACGTTTTTACAAATCCCGATGATGTCTAGGCACTTGATGATCCAACTGTGTGGGATTGAGTCAAATGCTTTTTTGTAGTCAATCCACATCATGTGAAGATTGGTTTTTTGGCTTTTGCAGTTCTTCAGAATCATTTTGTCTATTATTATTATTATTATTATTATTATTATTATTATTATTATTCACATTTACTGTGCTCGAGTCTTCCTGGAAGATTCCTCTCCTGATGTTGACAAGTCCATAGCTTTCATTTCCAACAAACAGTTCCATTTTCCATTGCTTCGTCATATTTTCAATAAATGTGCCAATGTTTTCACAAATCCCAATGATGTCTAGGCACTTGATGATCCAATTGTGGGAATGAGTCAAAGGCTTTTTTGTAGTCAATCCACGTCATGTGAAGATTGGTTTTTCGGTTTTTGCAGTTCTAAAGAATTATTATTATTATTATTATTATTATTATTATTATATTTATTTATACTCCACTTTTTCTCTCCACAAGGGGAGTCAAAGCGGTTGTTGTTTGTTTGTTGTTGCTTACTTTTCCTATTCCCCACCTTTACTGCAAAATAAAGGGACTATAAATACTGTAGTCCCTTAATATCGCAAAATATTGCAGTCTCATAACATTGCAAAATATTTTGGGACTACAGCACCCATCATTCCCAACCACTGTCCATGCCGATGGGAGTTGTAGTTCCATAATATATATATATATAGATACAGAGGATGGAGCCGATAACGTTGTGAAATATTTTGGGACTACAGCACCTATCATTCCCAACCACTGTCCATGCCAATGGGAGTTGTAGTTCCATAATATATATATATACATACACAGAGGATGGAGCCGATAACATTGCAAAATATTTTGGGACTGCAGCACCCATCATTCCCCCCCCACACACACATATATATATACACAGAGGATGGAGCCAATAACATTGTGAAATATTTTGGGACTGCAGCACCCATCATTCCCAACCACTGTCCATGCCAATGGGAGTTGTAGTTCCTATATATATATATATATATACACACACACACACACACACACACACACATATACAGAGGATGGAGCCAATAACATTGCAAAATATTTTGGGACTACAGCACCCATCATTCCCAACCACTGTCCATGCCAATGGGAGTTGTAGTTCCATTATATATATATATATATATATATATATATATATACACACACACAGAGGACGGAGCCCTATTTTAAAGCTGGATTTCTTTCTAGTTTTTGCAATTTTGCAATTTAGCATTCCCAGTGCTTAAGTCAAAGGCGCTCTGTGCATGCTCAGGGGCCCCGTTTCTATTCTCATTTTGAATGCATTGAGTGTATTAGAGACTCAATGAACACATGCCCAATTTGTAATTTCATCCCATAGAGGTTTTGCTTTCCTTAATCTTCTCTCCCGGCCAGTTGCAAAACAGGAAAATGTACGGGTTTTTAGACGTATACTATATATATATATATATATATATTCCGGTCTGGATGCCAGGCGGGATTACAACGGCCGCGCATTTGATTGCATCCTAATCCCAAGGCCGCAAAGAGAGAATTTAATCAGGAATGTAATCTCTTTGTTGCTCCGCGTGACGTGACGCTGGGCCCGTTTCAGGGACACAGATGGGAGGGAAGAGTAGTATTACTCAGAGGATTTCCAAGGAGTAGCGTCCCATCCCTGGCTGTTAACATGCGCCGTCCAAAAATGTTATCAAAAAGCAATATGCAAACTCGTGAAAGGATGAATTCTCCATCTTCCTTTTCTTCTCCTCTTTCTTCTTATCTTACTTCATCTTTCCTCCTCCTCCTCTTCTCTTTTATCTCTCCTTCTTCTGCTGCTCTTGCTGCTGCTTCTTCCTTCTCTTCCTTCTCTTCTTCCCCTTTTCTTCTTTTCTTTTTCCTCTCCTTCTTCTGCTGCTCTTGCTGCTTCTTCTTCCTTCCCTTCCTTCTTCTCTTCCTCCTCTTCTTCTGCTGCTCTTGCTCCTTCTTTTTCTCTTCCTCCTCCTCTTCTCTTTTATCTCTCCTCCTTTTGCTGCTCTTGCTGAGTCTCTTCTTCTCCTCCTTCTTTTCATTCCTTCTCTTCTTCTTCTGTTTTATCTCTCCTTCTTCAGTTGCTCTTGCTTCTTCTTCTTCCTTCTCTTCCTTCCTTCTCCTCCTCTTCTTTTTTATCTCTCCTTCTTCTGCTGCTCTTGTTACTTCTTCTTCCTTCTCTTCCTTCCTTCTCTTCTTCTCTTATCTCTCCTTCTTCTGCTGCTCTTGCTGCTGCTTCTCCTTCTCTTTCTTCTCTTCTTCCCCTTTTCTTCTTCTCTTTTATATCTCCTTCTTCTGCTGCTCTTGCTGATCCTTCTGCTCCTTCTCTTCCTTTGTTCTCTTCCCCCTCTTCTTCTCTTTTATCTCTCTTTCTTCTGTTGCTCTTGCTGCTTCTTCTTCTTCCTTCTCTTCCTTCCTTCTCCTCTTCTTCTTTTATCTCTCCTCCTTTTGCTGCTCTTGCTTCTTCTTCTTCCTTCGCTTCCTTCTCTTCTTGTCTTTGATCTCACCTCCTTCTGCTGCTCTTGCTTCTTCTTCCTTCTCTTCCTTCTTCTCTTCCTCCTCTTCTTCTTTTATCTCTCCTTCTTCTGCTACTCTTGCTGCTTCTTTTTCCTTCCTTCCTGCTCCTCTTCTTTCTTCATTTTTCCTACACGTCTACAAACTTCTCCTCCTCTACTTTTCTTTTATCTCTTCTTCTGCTGCTCTTGCTGCTTCTTCTTCCTTCCCTTCTATTCCTCCTCTTCTTCTCTTTTATTGCTCCTTCTTCTACTGCTCTTGCTGCTTCTTCTTTCTTCCTTCTCTTCTTCTCCTCTTTTATCTCTCCTTCTTCTGCTTCTCTTGCTACTTCTTCCTTCTCTTCCTTCCTTCTCTTCTCTTTTAAATAATAATATAAATAGAAATAATAATAAATAAATAATGGAAATAATATTATTTCTTATCTTCTTCTGTTTTATCTCTCCTTCTTCTGCTGCTCTTGCTGCTGCTTCTTCATTCTCTTCTTTCCTCCTCTTCCTCTTCTTCTCTTTTACCTCTTCTTCTTCTGCTGCTCTTGCTCTTTCTTCTTCCTCCTCCTTTTCCTCTTCTATCTCTCCTCCTTTTGCTGCTCCTTCTTCCTTCTCTTTCTTCTCTTCTTCCCCTTTTCTCCTTCTCTTTTACCTCTCCTTCTTCTGCTGCTCTTGCTGCTTCTTCTTCTTCCTTCTCTTCTATTGAGCCAATGCAATTCAATGAGAAATGACGTCCTTCAAAAAGTAGTTCTTGCAGCGGATTCTCCTTTTGCTTTGGCTCAGCATTGAAATTACCGTATTGCATGGATATAACGCACCCCTTACTTTTGCAGAGGTCCTTTATACAAATCCCATTATTGCATAGCATTGAGCCAATGCAATTCAATGAGAGATGACGTCCTTCAAAGAGTAGTTCTTGCAGCAGATTCTCCTTTTGCTTTGGCTCAGTACTGAGATTACCGTATTGCATGGATATAATGCCCCCTTAATTTTGCAGAGGTCATTTACACAAATCCCATTATTGCATAGCATTGAGCCAATGCAATTAAATGAGAGATGACGTCCTTCAAAGAGTTGTTCTTGCAGCAGATTCTCCCTTTGCTTTGGCTCAACATTGAAATTACCGTATTGCATGGATATGATGCACCCCTTAATTTTGCAGAGGTCATTTATACAAATCTCATTATTGCATAGCATTGAAGCAATGCAATTAAATGAGAAATGACATCTCTCAAAGCTTCCCCTTTTGCTTTGGCTCAGTACTAAGATTACCGTATTGCATGGGTATAATGCACCCCTTAATTTTGCAGAGATCATTTTATACAAATCTCATTATTGCATAGCATTGAACCAATGCAATTAAATGAGAGATGACGTCCTTCAAATAATAGTTTTTGCAGCAGATTCTCCTTTTGCTTTGGCTCATAACTGAGATTACCGTATTGCATGGATATAATGCACCCCTTAATTTTGCAGAGATCATTTATAGAAATCCCATTATTGCATAGCATCGAGCCAATGCAATTAAATGTGAGATGACGTCCTTCAAAGAGTAGTTCTTGCAGAAGCTTCTCCTTTTGCTTTGGCTCAGCATTGAAATTACCGTATTGCATGGATATAATGCACCCCTTAATTTTGCAAAGGTCATTTATACAAATCCCATTATTGCATAGCATTGAGCCATTGCAATTAAACGAGAGATGACATCCCTAAAGAGTCATTCTTGCAGCAGCTTCTCCTGTTGCTTTGGCTCAGCATTGAAATTACTGTATTGCATGGATATAATGCACCTCTCAATTTTGCAGAGGTCATTTATGCAAACCCCATTATTGCATAGCATTGAGCCAATGCAATTAAATGAGAGATGACGTCCTTCAAAGAGTAGTTCTTGCAGCAGATTCTCCTTTTGCTTTGGCTCAGCATTGAAATTACCGTATTGCATGGATATAACGCACCCCTTAATTTTGCAGAGGTCATTTATGCAAACCCCATTATTGCATAGCATTGAATTAATGCAATTAAATGAGAGATGACATCTCTCAAAGCTTCCCCTTTCACTTTGGCTCAGTACTAAGATTACCGTATTGCATGGATATGATGCACCCCTTAATTTTGCAGATTTGAGTAAATGCCAGTGTCCCTTGCACAGGTGGCTTCCTCTTTAAGCAGTGGAAGGAGAAGTTCCTGCTGCTCTCGGTGGACGGGAGCCTGCTGGTGTGTCCGGACGCGCACTCCCCGGCCGAGACGGGCATCGCCCTGGGCAGCAGCTGCCAGGACATCCTGGAGGGCGGCCAGATCCGGGACCTCCCGCCCCTCCCGCCGGGCGCCCAGAGGGACAGCTGCCTGGGCCTGCGCCTCCACGGAGGGAAGGTCCTGCTCCTCCTGGCCCCTGACCGGCAGCAGTGCAGGTGAGGGGTCTCTCGTTCTAGATCTATATACATATACATATACACAAGACCTGAGTTATCAACATTACATTGTTCAACTTGCAAGTGACTCATGGTTAAGAATGAGGCTGGACTGGATGGCCTCTGGGGACCCCTTCCAAATCTGTAATACTATATCTAGCTCAATATATACATACAGGACCTGAGTTACAATGCAAATGACTCAGTTAAGAATGAGGCTGGACTGGATGGCCTCTGGGGGCCCCTTCCAAATCTGTAATACTATATCTAGCTCAATATATATATACATGACCTGAGTTACAATGCAAATGACACACAGTTAAGAACGGGGCTGGACTGGATGGCCTCTGGGGGCCCCTTCCAAATCTGTAATACTATATCTAGCTCAATATATACATACATGACCTGAGTTACAATGCAAATGACTCAGTTAAGAATGGGGCTGGACTGGATGGCCTCTGGGGGTCCCTTCCAAATCTGTATAGTATATCTAGCTCAATGTATCCATACAGGACCTGAGTTACAAACATCGGATTTGCAAATGACTCATAGTTAAGAATAAGGCTGGACTGGATGGCCTCTGGGGACCCCTTCCAAATCTGTAATACTATATCTAGCTCAATATATACATACAGAACCTGAGTTACAATGCAAATGACTCAGTTAGGAACGGGGCTGGACTGGATGGCCTCTGGGGGTCCCTTCCAAATCTGTATAGTATATCTAGCTCAATGTAGCCATACAGGACCTGAGTTACAAACATCGGATTTGCAAATGACTCATAGTTAAGAAGAAGGCTGGACTGGATGGCCTTTGGGGGGGCCCTTCCAAATCTGTAATAGTATATCTAGCTCAATATATACATACATGACCTGAGTTACAATGCAAATGACTCACAGTTAAGAACAGGGCTGGACTGGATGGCCTCTGGGGGTACCTTCCAAATCTGTATAGTATATCTAGCTCAATGTATCCATACAGGACCTGAGTTACAAACATCGGATTTGCAAATGACTCATAGTTAAGAATAAGGCTGGACTGGATGGCCTCTGGGGGCCCCTTCCAAATCTGTAATAGTATATCTAGCTCAATATATACATACAGGAACTGAGTTACAATGCAAATGACTCAGTTAAGAATGAGGCTGGACTGGATGGCCTCTGGGGGCCCCTTCCAAATCTGTAATACTATATCTAGCTCAATATATCCATACAGGACCTGAGTTACAATTCAAATGACTCAGTTAAGAACGGGGCTGGACTGGATAGGCTCTGGGGGCCCCTTCCAAATCTGTAATACTATATCTAGCTCAATATATACATACATGACCCGAGTTACAATGCAAATGACTCAGTTAAGAACAGGGCTGGACTGGATGGCCTCTGGGGACCCCTTCCAAATCTGTAATACTATATCTAGCTCAATATATCCATACAGGACCTGAGTTACAATGCAAATGACTCAGTTAGGAATGAGGCTGGACTGGATGGCCTTTGGGGGACCCTTCTACATGTATGATATTGTATCTCATATATGTATGTATATGTATGTACACACACACATATGCAGGGACTGTGAGTTAGAAACACCTGACTTGCAAAGGCCTCACAGTTACTCACGGGGCTGGACTGGGTGTCTTTTAGGGGTACCTTCCAAATCTATGCTAATATAGATGGGAATGATGGGAATGGCAGTCCAAAAGGAAGACCAGCAAAACCATCTCTTGAGTCTGAAGTCCATAACAGACAACTTCAAGGCAGACAGACACATATTGTTTACAAGCACAATGGTGCCATCTAGAGGCCAAGAGAGGTGTGGCAGCCTCTCTCTTTCATTGAGTCATTATTGATGTTGCTGTATCAATATTATTATTAATAATAATATAATGTCATATATACTACAGCTTATGGTATAGTTCAATGTATTATATCATATTAATAGTATATTATTATACCACAATATGTATAATACACTACCATTATATTATACTATTAGTATAATAAAATACAATATGTATATTATTATATATAATATATAATATACTTGTATTTATATACATATAATATTGATAATAATATTATAATGTAATACAATATAATACTAAGAATTATTATTAATAATATAATGTTAGATGCTTAGAGACTCAACCAAGAGATAAAAGCAGGTGAAGATGTTATATGTAAGATTAATACTGTTGTAATACAATATATTATTTATTATATATACTTCAGCTTATGATATAGGAAAATGTATTATATCATACCTAATAGCATAATATAATGGTAGTATATTATACATATTGTAGTATAATAATATAATACAATATAATAATATATAATAATATGCTACTTGTATTGTATATACATATAATATTGGTATTAATATAATTGATATATTGATAATAATATTATGTAATACAATATAATACTAATAATATATAATATTTGTAATATAGTAATTCTATTGTAGTATAATAATATATAATAATATGATACTTGTATATACATATAATATTGATATTAATATAATTGATGTATTGATAATATTATAATGTACTACAATATAATACTAATAATAATACAATATTGTAATATAGTAATTCTATTGTGGTATAATAATATAGTACCATATAATAATATATAATAATATGCTACTTGTATATACATATAATATTGATATATTGATAATATTATAATATAATACAATATAATACTAATAATAATGCAATATAATAATATATAATATTGCAATACAGTAATTGTATTGTGGTATAGTAATATAGTACCATGTAATAATATATAATAATATGCTACTTGTATTGTATATACATATAATATTGATATTAATAATTGATATATTGATATTATAATGTAGTACAATACAATACTATAAATATATAATATTTGTAATATAGTAATTCTATTGTGGTATAATAATATAGTACGATATAATATATAATAATATGCTACTTGTATTGTATATACATATAATATTGGTAATAACATTATAATGTAATACAATACTAATAATTATTAAAAATAATAATATAATGTTAGATGGGTGAAGATGATAACATTATATGTAAGATTAATAATGTTGTAATACAATATATTATATATAATATATACTACAGCTTATGATATAGGAAAATGTATTATATCATACTAATAGTATAATATAATGATAGTCTATTATACATATTGTGGTATAAAAATATAGTACAATATAATAATATATAATAATATGCTACTTGTATATACATATAATATTGATATATTGATAATATTATAATGTAATACAATATAATACTAATAATAATGCAATATTGTAATATAGTAATTCTATTGTGGTATAATAATATAGTACGATATAATAATATATAATAATATGCTACTTGTATATACATATAATATTGATATATTGATAATATTATAATATAATACAATATAATACTGTATTATAATATAGTAATAGATCATGCTAATATTGTGCTATCCTAATAATATACATATAATATTGATAATAATATTATAATTTAATACAATACTAATAATAATACAATATAATAATATGTAATCTATATAAATAAAAATGTAATGTTCGTTTGTGGGATTGACAGAACTCAAAAACCACTGGACGAATTGACACGAAATTTGGACACTATACCCCTATCAGGTCAATGATTGACCATCACTCATAAAAAAAAACCCAAAAACAGCAAAAATAACTTAAAATCCCCCAAAAAATCTAATGACGAAAAGCTAAATGACATTACAGGGAAAAAAAAGGGAAGGAAGAAGGAGGGAAGGAAGGGGAGAAAGAAAGAATGAATGAAAGAAAGAAAGAGGGAGGGGAAGAAAGAAAGAGAGAAGGAAGCATGGAAGCAAAGAGCGAAGGAAGGAGGTAGAGAAGAAAGAAAGGAGAGAAAGTAGTAGGAAAAGAAAAGGGGGGGAAGGAAGGAAAGAGAGAAGGAAGGAAGGATGGAAGGAAAGAAAGAAAAAAGAAAAGAAAGAGCAGAGGAAGGAGGGAAAGAAGGAAAGAGGGAGGGAAGGAAAGAGAGAAGGAAGGATGGAAGCAAAAAGCAATGGAAGGAAGGAGATGAAGGAAGAGAGAGAAAGAGGAAGGAAAAGGAAAAGGGGAAGGAAGGAAAGAGGGAGGAAGGGAAGGAGGGAAAGAGGGAGGGAAAGAAAGGAAAGAGAGAAGGAAGGATGGAAGCAAAAAGCAATGGAAGGAAGGAGATGAAGGAAGAAAGGAGAGAAAGAGGAAGGAAAAGGAAAAGGGGAAGGAAGGAAAGAGGTAGAGAAAGAAGGAGAGAAGGAAAGAAAAAAGGGAAGGAAGGAAAGAGGGAGGAAGGGAAGGAGGGAAAGAGGGAGGGAAAGAAAGAGAGAAGGAAGGACGGAAGCTAAAAGTGAAATAAGAAAAGGGGAGGAAGGAAGGAAGGAGGTAGAGAAGGAAGGAAGGAGAGAAAGTAGTAGGAAAAGAAAAGGGGGGAAGGAAGGAAAGAGAGAAGGAAGGAAGGATGGAGGGAAAGAAAGAAAAAAGAAAAGAAAGAGCAGAGGAAGGAGGGAAAGAAGGAAAGAGGGAGGGAAGGAAAGAGAGAAGGAAGGATGGAAGCAAAAAGCAAAGAAAGGAAGGAAGGAGATAGAGAAGGAAGAAAGGAGAGAGAGGAAGGAAAAGGGGGAAGGAAGGAAAGAGGTAGAGAAGGAAGGAGAGAAGGAAAGAAAAAAGGGAAGGAAGGAAAGAGGGAGGAAGGGAAGGAGGGAAAGAGGGAGGGAAAGAAAGAGAGAAGGAAGGACGGAAGCTAAAAGTGAAATAAGAAAAGGGGAGGAAGGAAGGAAGGAGGTAGAGAAGGAAGGAAGGAGAGAAAGTAGTAGGAAAAGAAAAGGGGGGAAGGAAGGAAAGAGAGAAGGAAGGAAGGATGGAGGGAAAGAAAGAAAAAAGAAAAGAAAGAGCAGAGGAAGGAGGGAAAGAAGGAAAGAGGGAGGGAAGGAAAGAGAGAAGGAAGGATGGAAGCAAAAAGCAAAGAAAGGAAGGAAGGAGATAGAGAAGGAAGAAAGGAGAGAGAGGAAGGAAAAGGGGGAAGGAAGGAAAGAGGTAGAGAAGGAAGGAGAGAAGGAAAGAAAAAAGGGAAGGAAGGAAAGAGGGAGGAAGGGAAGGAGGGAAAGAGGGAGGGAAAGAAAGAGAGAAGGAAGGACGGAAGCTAAAAGTGAAATAAGAAAAGGTGAGGAAGGAAGGAAGGAGGTAGAGAAGGAAGGAAGGAGAGAAAGTAGTAGGAAAAGAAAAGGGGGGAAGGAAGGAAAGAGAGAAGGAAGGAAGGATGGAGGGAAAGAAAGAAAAAAGAAAAGAAAGCAGAGGAAGGAGGGAAAGAAGGAAAGAGGGAGGGAAGGAAAGAGAGAAGGAAGGATGGAAGCAAAAAGCAAAGAAAGGAAGGAAGGAGATAGAGAAGGAAGAAAGGAGAGAGAGGAAGGAAAAGGGGGGAGGAAGGAAAGAGGTAGAGAAGGAAGGAGAGAAGGAAAGAAAAAAGGGAAGGAAGGAAAGAGGGAGCAAAGGAAGGAGGGAAAGAGGGAGGGAAAGAAAGAGAGAAGGAAGGACAGAAGCTAAAAGTGAAAGAAGAAAAGGGGAGGAAGGAAGGAAGGAAGGAAGGAAGGAAAGAGGGAGCGAAGGAAGGAAAGGAGAGAAAGAGGGAGAGAAGGTTGGCCACAGCAACGTGTGGCGGGTACAGCTAGTATAGTCATATAGCATTATTAATATATTAAATATAATTACTACTGATAATATATAATAATATATAGTTGTATATTTTAAGTTGTAATGTTTTTGATTGTAATTATTATTATTATTATTATTATTATTATTATTATTATTATTGAAATACTCATCCTTTCTTTAAAGTGTACAGCGTGGGTGGGAGAATGTAATTTTGCTATGATTTGGAAAAACTTAATTAATTTAATTTAATTTAAAGGGCCTATCTCCTTTTTTCTGCAGGCAGTGGCTCAACATCCTGAGAAAAGTCAAAGAGGTAGGATGCAAAGTTGAGGAAACAGGAGAGATCTGGGATCAATTGGGCAGAGGTCCCCAATGTGGTGGAGGTGAACTCTGCACATGCTCAGGTGCAAGGCGGGAGGGAAATGCTGATGCTCGGCTTCCTTTGCTTCTCTTTTTCCCCAGGGTTTTTCCTTGGGTTCTCCTTCTCGTTGCAAAGTCCACATCGACTCCCCGGGAAGGAAATGCTGTCGGAAAGGAGGAAGCCTGGGAGAGAGCGGAGGCAGCAACGGAGGGTCCCCCAGCAGAGAAGGTGAGGAGAGAAGGGCAAGAATGGGGTCTTCCACTGAGGATGAGGGGGATGGTGACCTCTATTGCTTATTGCTCCTTTTTGTCTTCCTCCTTCTCTTCTTTTTCTTCCTCCTCTTCCTCTTCTACTTCTATCACTCCTTCTTCTTCCTCCTCTTTCTTCTTCTTATTGCTCCTTTCTTCCTTTTTTCTCTTCCTCCTTCTCTTCTTTTTCTTCCTCCTCTTCCTCTTCTACTTCTATCACTTCTTCCTCCTCTTCCTCTCTTTTTCTTCCTCCTCTTTCTTTCTCTTATTGCTCCTTTCTTCCTTTTTCTCTTCCTCCTTCTCTTCTTTTTCTTCCTCTTCTACTTCTATCACTTCTTCTTACACCTCCTCCTCTTCTTTTTCTTCCTCTGCTTTCTCTTCTTCTTATTGCTCCTTTCTTCTTTTTTCTCTTCCTCCTTCTCTTCTTTTTCTTCCTCTTCTTCCTTTTCCTCTTCTACTTCTCTCACTTCTTCCTCCTACTCTTTTTCTTCCTCCTTCTTCCTATTCTTCTTATTGCTCCTTTCTTCCTTTTTTCTCTTCCTCCTTCTCTTCTTTTTCTCCCTCTTCTTCCTCTTTGACTTCTATCACTTCTTCTTCCTCCTCCTCCTCTTCTTTTTCTTTCTCCTCTTTCTTTCACTTCTTATTGCTCCTTTCTTCCTTTTATCTCTTCCTCCTTCTCTTCTTTTTCTTCCTCTTCTACTTCTATCACTTCTTCTTCCTCCTCCTCTTCTTTTTCTTCCTCCGCTTTCTTTCTCTTATTGCTCCTTTCTTCCTTTTTTCTCTTCCTCCTTCTCTTCTTTTTCTTCCTCTTCTACTTCTATCACTTCTTCTTACACCTCCTCCTCTTCTTTTTCTTCCTCTGCTTTCTTTCTCTTCTTCTTATTGCTACTTTCTTCTTTTTTCTCTTCCTCCTTCTCTTCTTTTTCTTCCTCTTCTTCCTTTTCCTCTTCTACTTCTCTCACTTCTTCCTCCTCCTCTTTTTCTTCCTCCTTCTTCCTATTCTTCTTATTGCTCCTTTCTTCCTTTTTTCTCTTCCTCCTTCTCTTCTTTTTCTCTTCCTCTTTGACTTCTATCACTTCTTCCTCCTCCTCCTCCTCCTCTTTTTCTTTCTCCTCTTTCTTTCACTTCTTATTGCTCCTTTCTTCCTTTTATCTCTTCCTCCTTCTCTTCTTTTTCTTCCTCTTCTACTTCTATCACTTCTTCTTCCTCCTCCTCTTCTTTTTCTTCCTCCGCTTTCTTTCTCTTATTGCTCCTTTCTTCCTTTTTTCTCTTCCTCCTTCTCTTCTTTTTCTTCCTCCTCTTCTACTTCTATCACTTCCTCCTCCTCTTCCTCTCTTTTTTTCCTCCTCTTTCTTTCTCTTCTTATTGCTCCTTCCTTCCATTTTTCTTCCTCCTTTTCTTCTTTTTCTTCCTCCGCTTTCTTTCTCTTCTTCTTATTGCTCCTTTCTTCTTTTTTCTCTTCCTCCTTCTCTTCTTTTTTTCCCTCTTCTTCCTCTTCTACTTCTATCACCTTCCTCCTCCTCCTCTTCTTCTTCCTCCTCTTTCTTCTTATTATTGCTCCTTTCTTCCTTATTCTCTCTTCCTCCTCTTCTTTTTCTTCCTCTTCTTCCTCTTCTACTTCTATCACTTCTTCCTCCTCTTCCTCTTCTTTTTCTTCCTCCTTTCTTTCACTTCTTATTTCTCCTTTCTTCCTTTTTTCCTCTTCCTCCTTCTCTTCTTTTTCTTCCTCCTCTTCTTCCTTTTACTCTTCGACTTCTATCACTTCTTCCTCCTGCTCCTCTTCTTTTTCTTCCACCTCTTTCTTTCTCTTCTTCTTATTGCTCCTTTCATCCTTTTTTCTCTTCCTCTTCTTTTTCTTTCTCTTACTCTTCGACTTCTATCACTTCCTCCTCCTCTTCCTCTTCTTTTTTTTCCTCCTCTTTCTTTCTCTTCTTATTGCTCCTTCCTTCCATTTTTCTTCCTCCTTTTCTTCTTTTTCTTCCTCATCTTTCTCTTCTTCTTATTGCTCCTTTCTTCCTTTTTTCTCTTCCTCCTTTTTCTTCCTCCTCTTCCTCTTTTACTTCTATCACTTCTTCCTCCTCTTCCTCTCTTTTTCTTCCTCCTCTTTCTTTCTCTTATTGCTCCTTTTCTTCTTTTCTTCCTCCTTCTCTTCTTTTTCTTCCTCCTCTTTCTTTCTCTTCTTATTGCTCCTTTCTTCCTTTTTCCTCTTCCCCTTCTCTTCTTTTTCTTCCATTTCCTCTTCTACTTCTATCACTTCTACCTCCTCTTCTTTTTCTTCCTCCTCCTCCTCTTCTTTTTCTCCCTCTTCTTCCTCTTCTACTTCTATCACTTCTTCCTCCTTATCTTTTTCTTCCTCCTCTTTCTTTCTCTTCTTCTCATTGCTCCTTTCTTCCTTTTTTCTTCCTCCTCTTCTTTTTTCTCTTCTTCCTTTTCTACTTCTATCACTTATTCCTCCTCTTCCTCTTCTTTTTCTTCCTCCTCTTTCTTTCTCTTCTTCTTATTGCTCCTTTCTTCCTCCTTCTCTTCTTTTTCTTCCTCTTCTACTTTTATCACTTCTTCTTCCTCCTCTTCTTTTTTTCTTCCTCTTCTTCTTCCTCTTACTCTTCCAGTTCTATCACTTCTTCCTCCTCTTCCTCTTCTTTTTCTTCCTCCTCTTTCTTTCTCTTCTTCTTATTGCTCCTTTCTTCCTCCTCCTCTTCTTTTTCTTCCTCCTCTTCCTCTTCTACTTCTATCACTTCTTCCACTTGTTCCTCTCCTTCTTCTCCTTCTCCTTCTCCCTCCATTCACGCCTATTCTTTCTCTGCGCAGGTTCTATGTCCATTCCCTGCCACGGGAGCTGCTCCCCGCACTGCTTGCGCCACGGGCCTTGCTCCCGGCCGGGGGTCAGGGCGGCCTGCATCCTGGTGGGGGGCGCAGCGGCCGGCCCCTCCATGGGCTATATGGTCACTTCGGCCGGCGCCGGACACCCGGCCGAGTCCCACCCGCCGGACTTCAAGGAGCTGGGCTACCACCCTTCTGCGTGCGACGCTACCGCCGACACGCACTACGAATCCCTGGACTGCGAGGGGTTGGACCAGGACTTCGACAGCATGCTGGACTTTGGGGGGTTCGCCTTCTAGGAGAGGTATCCGCACTATAGAATTAATACAGTTTGACACCCCTTGGGCCGAGACGGGATCTGTCTCAGGAGTTGTAGGTTGAGCAAGGTCTTGAGCCACCTTTGCCAAAGAGTGCCGAGCTACAACTCGCAGCCAGGACAGCGAAAGTGGTGTCAAACTGCATTAAGTGGACAGTGCGGATGCTCCCTTGGTAGGGAGGAACGCAAAGGGCTCAATGGCTCCGGATGCCTGGCATCCCAAGGGGCCGGTCTTCTTCTTCTTCCATGTTTGTTTACCGTGCATTTTTCGTTGTCTCCATTGTCGGTGGGATCAAGGGCTGGGCAATCTTGTTGTCTTCTTCTTCCTCCGTGTTTTGCATTCAATAAAGTCTTTCCATGGGCTATAACTTGATGGGAGTGAGTGTCACGCGTGACCGAGCCTCGGACCACAGGATGCAAGCAACACATTCTTTTTAAAATTAAATTATCGTATATACTCGAGTATAAGCCGACCCGAATATAAGCCGAGGCCGGTTTGAGTATATATATGTGGGTGTACATATGTGTGTGTATATGTATATTGTGTATATGTGTATGCTTCTGTATATGTATATATGTGTGCATGTATGTGTATATGTATCAGTGAGAAGGGCGGGGTATAAGTAAGTGAAATAAATAAATAAATAAAATAAGTGTGCATGTGGTACACATGTATATGTATATATGTGTGTATGTATGTGTGCCTGTGTGTGTGCCTGTGTGTATATATGTATTTATGCATATATATGTGTGTGTATATGTGTATATGTATATTGTGTATATGTATATATGTGTGCATGTATGTGTATATGTATGTGTGTATGTGCGTACTCATGTATATGTATATACGTGTGTATGTGTATGTGTGCATGTGCATATGCGAGTGCATGTGTGTATATATGTATTTATGCATATATATGTGTGTGCATATATGTGTATATGTATATTGTGTAATGTATATATGTGTGCATGTATGTGTATATGTATGTGTCTATGTGCGTACACATGTATATGTATATATGTATGTGTGTGCATGTGTGTATATATGTGTATATGCATATATGTGTGTGCATATGTGTGTATGTATATTGTGTAATGTATATATGTGAGCATGTATGTCTATATGTATGTGTGTTGTATATGTATATATGTGTGTATGTATGTGTATATGTATAAGTGTGTATGTGCATACAGATGTATATGTATATATGTGTATGTATGTGTGCATGTGTGTATATATGTATTTATGCATATATATGTGTGTGGGTGTATATATGTGTGTACATATATGTTTGCATATATGTGTATATGTATATTGTGTATGTGTATATATGTGTGCATGTATGTGTATATGTCTACATGTGTGTATATGTGTGTATGTACGTATATAATATATGTATGTATGTGTATGTTTTATGTATGTGTATGTGTGTATATATATATTTATGTGTGTAAGACAAGGTGTGTTCTGCATACAAGTTGATTAGATTGGGGAAGAGTATACAAAGTATGAACATGTGAAAACGATCTTCGTGAAGAACAAGTTGAGCATGAGCCAAGAGTGTGGTGGAGCAGCTCAAAAAGCCAATGCAATTCTAGGCTGCATGCACAGGAGCCAAGTGTCCAGATCGAGGGAAGCTTTGGTTCTTCTTCTTTGGAGGCTGTGAAACAGAGCCTGGGTGGACATCTTTGTGCTTTCCCTGAATGGAGGCAGGAGGAGGTGGGCCTAGATGGCCTTTGGGGGTCCCATCCAACTCTTCTGAGTCCTTGAAGCATTTAGTCTGGTTTGCAGATTGGAGAACACTTCCCCTTCCTATCTTGACTCTTAAGAGTTATTTTTATATACTTATAATGCCAAAAATGTGGGGGGAAACATCCACTTCCGGTTTGGGGCTTTCACTTCCGCTTTTTCCCAATGGGGCCGCTCTAGCAGGAACCGGAAGTCGATCTCTGTCGCCTTTTCTCTAATTAGAATTTTTTACCTAGAAAGCTAAAAAGGAAGCGTTTCACATAAGAAATGGTTTTATTTCCCTTCCAACCGGCTTGTATCTCTGGGACGAAGGGCTCGGCGGCTTCTTACCATAGAGAGAAGGAACAGGCCTACTCTAGCCGGATTTCAGCCATAGACTCTGCAAGGATGATAGAGTGCGAATGCCCAGAGCGTCCACTTTGTCTTCCGAAGGAGACATCCGGGTTCTTTCGCATTCAAACGGCGCAGGCGCCATGAAGGGTCGTCTGAAGCCTTCTTCCCCGCGTTTCTGGCGGTCTTAAAGGCATCCCGAGAGGCAGATTCCCGAGACAATGCTTCCTGGAGACCAAAAGGGCCTAGTATGGGGGAAAAGCCTAACTTCCATACGGAGAAGCTAACGCGCATGCGCCAGAACCAGGTGAGTCCTCCCTATTGGCTGATTGGTCGCCCAATCAGGGTGTAGAACTGAGTTGATGGACAGATGGAAGAGCTCTGTTGCTATGGTGATTCAGCCTCCCGCCTCCTGCCATTGACTATCTTGAAAACATGTGTATCTTACACTCTCTCTCTCTCTCTATATATATACATAATATATATTTATAATATATATACTATTGCATGTATATATGTTATATATATTATCTATATATTATATTCTTGTATATTGTATATTGTATGATATATAGTATTATATATTTGTTATATATATATATGTGTGTGTGTATATATGTATATATAGAGAGAATATATGTTATTATTATTACTATTATTATTATTGAGTGTGTGTATACACATATTTATATGTGTTATATATTTATATCTCCTCTCGAAAGGGACTCAAAGCAGATATATATGTGTGTGTGTGTATATACATGTATTTATATGTATGATATATATATATATTCCCTCTCAAAAGGGACTCAAAGCATCTCACAGTGTAAAAATAATAATAATAACGTACGATTTAAAACATTACAGTAGAATGAGACATCGACGTCTTTGAAAACACACAGTTAAAACCATCGAAATAATCAAAGCTATAGTGTGTGCATATATATACACAAACATTATATATATATATATACACACACACACTGTATATACACACTATGTTTGCACACACCATATATACGTATATACACAACTATATACAAACTCTGTATGTATACTGCAGATATACACACACTATACATGCGCACTATATATATGCCCACACTATATATACACAGTATATATGCACAGACAATATATACATATATACACACTATATTTACACACACTATATATATACATACACACACTAAATAAATATATATACACACTATGTATACACACACTGTATGCACACACTATATGTAAATATATACACACACTATACACACACTATATATACACTATATATGCATATTTAATATACACACTATATATACATATATACACAACTATATACACACACTATATAAATATATATACACACTATATTTACACACACACTATATATATATACATACACATTATACATACACACTATATCTACGTACACACTATATATACACTATATATGCATATTATATATACACACTATATATATACATATATACACAACTATATACACATACTATATATATACACACACACACTATACATACACACTATATATATGTCCACACTATATATACACACAGTTTGTACATGCAATATACACACACTATATTTATACACACACTATATATATACACACACACTATAGAGACACACACTATATAAATCTATGTATATACCATATATATATATATAAGGTTATATATATGTGTGTGTGTGTGTGTGTGTGTATATATGTATACACGCACCTGTATATGGTTTATGTATTTTAATAGATACTTAGTGGTACGTACACACCTATACATACATGCATACGTTTGTGTCTGTTTAAGAGTACAGATGAAGGCATTAAAATATACCAAGACTATACCATTATAACACAAATTATCACTGAGCTACAGACCCCTGGATCCCATAGCGTTGAGCCACGGCGGTTAAAAAAGCGGTGTCAAACTGGATTAATTATGCCATGTGGATCCCTTTCCTGCTAGGAATTGGAGTGATGGAGCCCTCGAAGGAAGGGAGGAAGAAGTTCACGGTGAAGACGCAGGACGACGAAGCAGCGCAGGTAAGAGGAGACGGCTTGAGATTGGGATGAAACAGGCCTGGGCCAACTGCGGCCCTCCAGATGTTTTGGACTCCAACTCCCACAATTCCTAACAGCCTACTGGCTGTTAGGAATTGTAGGAGTTGGACTCCAAAACACCTGGAGGGTCAAAGTTCACCCAACTTCTGTCTTTCTCCTGTTTCCAGGTGAAGCCGCTCTTCAAGCCGTCTTCCATATCCAGAGACGTAGCAACCTCTGAAAGCACCAATGCACCTGCTGGGAAATCCTATGCAGATTACATTGTGGGGCAACAAGCGGGATCCTCCTCGGCCCCACAAGCAAAGCAAGGGACTTCCGGCATCCCGGTAGCAAAACCCACCGCTTCTGCAAAGCCTCCTTCCTGCGAGAAGAAAAGTATTATTGCCAAAGGTATAGAAGAAACCACACCCTCGAACCCAGTGTTGAAACCGGGGACGAAGCACAGCAGCATCATCGTCAGCCCGCGTCAGGTGAGAGGCCTCGTGCAATTGTGTTGGCCTTTGAGCACACCCAAGGGCTTATTATTATAATTATTAAATATTATTATTTGATACAAACAAGATGAGTACACAGCAAACAAGATCACTCTGCTGGCTTTCGTATTGGATCACACGTCAAACACATCCCAAGTAAAAATTTATTATTATTATTATTATTTATGCAAACTAATATAATAAGACTGACAACATTCAGGGAGGAAAAGCAAAATAAGCTAGAGATCCATAATATATATTTATTCCTAAACCTACACTGTAACATGTTGCAAAAAAGCACAAATCTATTGCAGTAAGCCATTGCCCTGGCATGTCATCCATTATTATTATTATTATTATTAAATAATTTTATGCAAACTAATTCACCAAAGGAATGCCAACATTCAGAAAGGAAAAGCCAAAGTAACAAGACATCCATAATATATATTTATTCCTAAACCTACACTGTAACATGTTGCAAAAAAAAAAGCACAAATCTATTGCAACAAGGTGTGTCATTCATTGTTGTTGTTGTTATTAAATAATGTTATGCAAACTAATTCACCAAAGGAGCGTCAACATTCAGAAAGGAAAAGCAAAAAAACCAAACACCCATAATATCTATATATATAAATTTGTTAGGGGCATCCAACGAGGAAACAAAACTCAAAAAACCCCCAACGAAACTTAACCAAAATTCCCATGCCCATAACACAACCCAAAGGTACAAACATATCTACTCAAAATGAAAAACAACACAACAACACACTCACAAAACGGCAAAACAACAAAACTCAAAAATCCCCCAATGAAACTTAACCAAAATCCCCATGCCCATAACACAACCCACAAGGTACAAACATATCTACTCAAAATGAAAAACAACACAACAACACACTCACAAAACGGCAAAACAACAAAACTCAAAAATCCCCCAATGAAACTTAACCAAAATCCCCGTGCCCATAACACAACCCACAAGGTACAAACATATCTACTCAAAATGAAAAACAACACAACAACACACTCACAAAATGACAAAACTCAAAAATCCCCCAACGAAACTTAACCAAAATCCCCGTGCCCATAACACAACCCACAAGGTACAAACATACCTACTCAAAATGAAAAACAACACAACAACACACTCACAAAACGGCAAAACAACAAAACTCAAAAATCCCCCAACGAAACTTAACTAAAATCCCCGTGCCCATAACACAACCCACAAGGTACAAACATATCTACTCAAAATGAAAAACAACACAACAACACACTCACAAAACGGCAAAACAACTGAGCATGCGCATTGGCGCCCAGCCACAAGTTCCCTGGCGCGCGCACATGGCCTTCCGGCCAACGTTCCCTCTGCGGAAACCATGTCCACTCCAAGCCCCGCCGCGCCGCTTCCCGCACACACACACCCCGTGCCGCACACACACACGCAACCCCATGCTCCATCACTCCCCCCGCCGCCGCATACACACACGCAACCCCACTCCCCCCGCCGCCACACACACACGCAACCCCACGCTCCATCACTCCCCCCACTGCCGCACACACACGCAACCCCACTCCCCCCGCCGCCGCACACACACACGCAACCCCACTCCCCCCGCCGCCACACACACACACGCAACCCCAGGCTCCATCACTCCCCCCGCTGCCGCACACACACACGCAACCCCAGGCTCCATCACTCCCCCTGCTGCCGCACACACACACGCAACCCCAGGCTCCATCACTCCCCTGCCCCAATCTTACCTCCTTTTACTTCAGGCCACCTCCAAACCCCACCCCGCCCCTTCCCGCCCTGTCAAAATCTAGGAAACACAGGAAGGAAGGAAAGAAGGAAGAAAGAGAAAGGGAGATAAAGAAAAAGGGGGAAGGAAGGAAAGTTAGAGGAAGAAGAAAAGGAAAGAAAAGGAAAGATGGAAGGAGAGACAACAGAAGAGAAAGAAAAAGGGGGAAGGAAGGAAAGAGATAGAGAAAGAAGAGGAGAAGGAAAGATGGGAAGGAAGGAAGGAAGGAAGGAAGGAAGGAAGGAAGGAGGGAGGGAGGGAGGGAGGGAGGGAGGGAGGGAGGGAGGGAGGGAGGGAGGGAAAGAAGGAGAGAAAGAGGGAAGATTGGCCACAGCAACGCGTGGCGGGTAAAGGTTGTTATTTCTACTATTATGATGATGCTATTCTTCCTCTGAGACCCTTTGAGGGGGAATGGGAGAGGTGTCAGGTCCCAGAGGCAATGCATTGCATGATTGTTATTGTTATGATGGTGGTGAAATAAAAGGAAATAAAAAGCGAAAGAAGGAAGCAAACAGGGAGGGAAGAAAGGCAAAGGAAGAAAGGGGGAGGGAATGAAGGAAAGAGAGAAGGATGAAACCAAGGAGTGAAAGAAAGAAAGAGGTAGAGAAGGAAGAAAGGAGAGAAAGGGGGAGGAAAAGGGGGAAGGAATAGGTAGGGACCTCTCTTTCATAATAGTCCAGATATCTACCTCAACTTTGATAAGTTTTACTATAGGCCACAGCAACGCGTGGCAGGGCACAGCTAGTAATATATATATGTATTCCTAAACCTAAACTGTAACATGTTGCAAAAAGCACCAATCTATTGCAATAAGCCATTTCTCTGGTGTGTCATCCATTACTGTTGTTGTTATTATTTTTATTATTATTATTAAATACTTTACGCAAACTAATTCACCAGAAGTGCATCAACATTCAGGAAGAAAAAGCAATAGAATGAGACATCCATAATATATATTTATTCCTAAACTGTAATATCTTGCAAAATAAAGCAACATATTACAGTTGCAATCCTCCTCCCAAAAAGCCAAAAAGGAAGGTGTCTTCAGCTGTTCTGTTTCCTTGTTTGTTTATTTTTTTTCCCTGCATTAATATCCATC